>NC_133870.1:2049477-2085420 GCF_044706935.1 Curcuma longa | reverse complement strand
ATCATCCACATCAGTCGACTGAGATAAGCTCAGTCAACTGATCGGAAAAGACAGTCGACTGGTGGTAAAACCAGTCAACTGATTATAGAAAATAAGAAAAGTGGAATTCTGAGGCTCTCTTCTTTATTTCTCCTAGTAGCCATTTCATCATCAAGAGTTAATACCGGCAGTCTTGACTTCTCCTAGTAACAGATTTGCTCCCTCAGAAATTCATTGTAGTATTTTTTTCCTTTTCTTCATTTATGATTTTGCAGATATAGATATGTCTAATCAGGCAGCAGCACCAGGTGGTCGGACAGTTTTGAGAGTTGTTGGCGGGTGGCCGGACAGATTCGACGAATTCGATGAATTTGTGGTAAGTCATTTTAAACACCTTATAATGAAGTTATTTTTGTTTCCACTAATTTTTTTTCTTGCAGAAAAAGTATACTTTTGAGCCAGGACATGAGCGGGAGTTTCAAGACGCCTAGAATGCTGCTGTTGGCAAATTATATAAAGATCTACTATATAAATGCAGAAGTAAGGGCATCAGACCATCTTGGATCCCAGAGTACATCTGGGCTGCATGATAAGCAGTATGGCAAGCAGAAAGATGGCACGCAAATGTAGCGACAGCTCGGTCTAACAAAAAGACCGAGCTAGCTGGCCCTAGCACCGGATACACAAAACATATAGCTGGATCCCGCTCCATTGTGGAGCATACCTTGGACTTAGTAAGTTTACAATTAATATATTTTTAATTAATTAGTAATGTCATTATTTTTATTTAATTATATTTTTAATTTTTCAAGAGCACCAGTTACAGCGTCCTCCTACTTGTTGGGAGATTTTTACAAAGACACACAAGTCCAAGGATGACACTTTTATTTATGCTCGCTCGCAGGCCTTAGACGTAAGAAAATAATTTTTTAATTTATTTCACATTACCGCCATGTAATTATTTTTTCTAATCTTAAATTTTATAATAATTTAATTTTAAACAGACTGAATATTAAGCTAGAGTTGCACATGCGTCTGCGCCTACAGTTGAGGGAGGAGAGAGGCAGAAGCTCTCAACCGACCAGTTGAATGAGATCTACTATGATGTGGTCGGTGGGAGGAAGAAGAGCTCCACCCTCTACGGTCTAGGGCCCCAGGTGAGAGTCGTTTATGATCGTGTGATGGCCCCTACAGCCAGGGGGCATCCCAGCGGATCAGATTTTGCGATAGAAGCCCTACAAAAAGAAAATCAAGAATTAAAGGATCGACTCACCGTATTAGAGGGGCAGCAAGATTGACTCACCGTATTAGAGGCGCAGGCAGAAAGTCAAGCTCGGCTTGGGCGACAGATGGCGGCCTTCATGGAGGCCTTCGGCCAGACGCCATCGCAGCCTGCTTTTGATGCGCTGCGAGCTGCGATGCAAGGTGCAGACCCTGATATGGAGACTCAGGACCCTAATGCTCCTAATCAGTAGCTGTCTGCAAGGTAGGTTAGCATTTCTATTACTTTTAATTTTTTTAAAGTTATTACTTGTAAGCATGCATTTTTCAAATACATTGTTTTATTACTAACCTATCTTATTGGTTTTTTGCAGGACCTTCTATTTTGCCTCGGCTCGTTTAGATATAATTTTGATCAATTCTTGTATTCTGACATTTGATACAGTATCATTGTATCCAAATATTTGTATTTATGTTATTGTATTCAGATTGTATCGGAGTATTTTGACATGTGTTGTATTCAGATGTTATATTAGTGTTGTGTTTTACCATTGTTGGCCTATTTGTGTATTTCTGTTATATTATATTGGTTTTGTTGTCATGTAAACAGGAAATTCAGAAAAACAGATTAAAATGTTTTAAAAAATTATATTATTAGCGACGGAATTTATAATTCCGTCGCTAATAATCAAAAAAAAATTTATATATTTTTTAAATTTAGCGACGAAATTTATAATTTCGTCGGTAATAACCGTATATTTTTTTATTTTTTTTAAATTTAGCGACGGAATCATAATTTACATCGCTAATTAGCGATGGAATTTTTAATTCTGTCGCTAATAAAGAAATAATTTTATTATATTTATTTTATGAAATAGCGATGAAATTATAAATTTCGTCGCTAATTAGCGACGGAATTTATGATTCCGTCGCTATTTTTTGCTACGGAAAAAAAACCGTCTCTATTTATTTAGCGACGGAATTCTTTTTTCCATTGCTAAATAGTGACGGAATTTATAATTCCGTCGCTACAGTGACGGAATCTATAATTCCGTCGCTACAGTGACGTCAGCGATCAAAAATCTGACGACGGGCTATTTTGGTCGCTAATCAGTCACTAATAAGGATTAGCGACGGAATTGGTCCGTCGCTATTTCATAATAATTTTGTGGTGAATGGATACATTCATAATCCAAGGGAACCATTTATGAGTTAATCTAGATCAATCAACTGATAACATACAACATGCAATCGATGACAGCTAGTAGAAGAATTTGTCAAAATGGAAATGAACCAATTGTGATCTAAAATGATATAATGGACATTGTCAAAGGTTGATCTAGAATAATCTACTAAAGGAGCAAATAGTATGATAAGAATTGAGTTAACAGATACAAACGATCGAGTAATAATCACTGCAAATAGAGTTATGAAAACAATGAATCAACCAACTGATAAGGATAAAACAGTCAACTTAATTGGGCATAGAATGACAAAGTCAACCTTGAGGCTTTTGACCCACAGAGCGTGTAACAAAAACAAAAAGGGTTGACCTCTATTATGATAAATCTCAGTCCGTCTCATGGACTCAATCTCTGAGGTTGGTCGGTCCGGTCCCACGGAAGTTTTCCACCGACCACCAGGGTAAATCGGGAAGCGCATACGACGGCCAATCCAGATGTCCAACATCCTTTGATTGCGTTCCCCATTTGGAAGAAAATTCTTGCAAATACGCCGTAGTTGGGGTTCGAACCGCGGATCCCTAGGTCACAACCCGGATGTCTTACCGTTATATCATTGTCCCGGGGACAAGGGTTGACCTCTATTGTATACATGCATAGTGGCCAAGCGACACTAAGAGAAATATTGTCATTCATTAATATTTCCTAAAATAGTAGTAACCTTTAAGGCCACTTCTAGTTTGTACCTAGACTTTCCATTTCTATAAAGAGACCTTATTTCAAAATACTTAATTGAGGTTGCTTTCTTCTCTGCCATTCTTTTCCTCTTTTCATCTACAAGAGTTTCAAGGTGTTGAATGTTTTCCTATAGGTCAGGAAATTTGGAGTCTTTCTATTTCAAAATGAAAGTTATTATATATTTGGAGAACTATCAACAGCCATAAACTTTTGAACAACATAATTTCATCTTAAAGAGTAAGTCCAACTTTCGACTCACCTTTTTTCTGCAAAAGGTGGAATCCACCACCCTAACAGTTTCACATGATAAGTCTCACGGCCATCTGTGAGGAGGTAAATCGAGAAACTGTAATTGGCCACAACAGAGGAAAGTATTATCTAGACTTCGTCGAGATTTGAACTTTTGCCCTCTTCTGCAAGTCTACTTCATCGTAACCAACTCATCTATGTCCCGAGGACAACTCACCTTAATTATAACTAATTGAAAGAGGTGTCTCACTTGATTGAAAGACTGACCAACAAGGCAATGATTGAAGCACACTGCTCGATGGATACTACATGACAATGGATGTCCTCGAAATAGATTGAGGATGATGAGCGTACAACAAACCTATCAGAAAATAAATATTGAACATTAACTATGAGAATGACTTAGGTCAAGATGTACTCCATGTATTAATTAAATTTGAGCTTTGGTTGATGTATCTGAAGGCTTAGCCCCATCCTCCCTTGCATGCCCCCACATCTTCCTCCAGTACCATGAGGCACATGCTGCGCCCTACCTTTAGCAGAGCACTCGAGAATGTGGCGGTGGCTAAAATTGATGGTGAATCACAAAGGAACTCTAATATCTTTAAGAGATTGTAAAATATTGATGATCAAGAAATGAGGAGAAGCTCATAAAGAAGACCTTTCTTTCTTCTCACACACATTATTACACTCATGTGTGAAACATGACAAAGGAACGATAGTTAAATCCTGCTCCTCTGATGTGCAGCATTGCCTATGGATCTGCTTTGCTAGAAAACATACGATGGAAGGAGAAAATTTGTCAGCCTTTTGCTTTATCTTTTCCTCCCTCCCCTTTCCAATGCAGAAGTTGTATGCATTTCACCCGCACAGCATGGCGTTTTTAGTGGCCAAATTTTTGCGTTTGCCGTACTGTAGCTCCATAAAAGGTCCACCTTGCTGCACCAAGAACACCTTTGCCCATGAAAATAAAAGGGCACAATAGCCCCACACAAACAAAGGAAAAGCATGAGAACTAAGACAGATTGGAAATAAAGGTTGGCTACAGGTTCTTGTTGTTTTGCTATGCAGCAGCCCCTCCCCCACAAACCGACCAAATCTTGTTCTTTGTATACACCTCCCTGCCTTGAGATCTGATAAAAGTTAAAAATAGTGCAGTACAGGAACAACATAATTTATTCGATGAATTTATATGTTATTTTATAACATATATTTATACGATAAATTTATTAAGTGAACTAATTTATATTAATTATATATTTATATTATTAGACGTGAATTTATATTTGTAGAACTCGTTCTATTATTAATGATGAGTCAGACTTATTGCTCTATATAAGACGTAGTCTCGTAGGATTGGAATATATGAGATTTTTTTACTTTTCATTATTGAGGAAAGTATAGTGCTATCATCTCAATTCCTATGGAAGATCCATCTCCTTCATCTTCCCAAGATCAGGATTTCGAGGACAATGGTGAGACAATGACAAGTCCACATTCAGGTCATATTTATCTTTTGGTCATTGTCTTTATATTTTATTTAATTTGTGTTGTATTTTTCGATGTTAACTAGATCATGTGCATGTTTTTTTTTTAGCTCATATGATTAGTAGAATATTAACTTAGAATTCATGATTGAAACCTTCAATAAGTGATATCAGAGTCACTTGTTATTTCATCGATTTTATAATAATAAAGTTAGGGGTTTTGTCTAGTTTCATTATTTTATGCTAGATTTTTATCTATTGGCATAAAATGATTCTTGATATCAAAAAGATAAAGAAGGAAACTTAGGATTAGACATCGATTTTGAATTTCTTGTGTTTTACTTGAAGAATAAGAAGAACAACAATAACCGCCATTGTTTTCGAGGAAATTCTTCTTGTTTGATCTAAAAAAATTAAACTACATTGAAAACAATCGACTGACTGTTGTATAATATCAATTGGCTCTTGCATCTAAAATAGTGAATATAAATATTTAAAGTCGATTTTGGCACCTGATTGATGGTATCAGTTGATTACCCTATAGTAACAATCAACTATTGCGTGTAAAATCTAGCACAAAAAATTTGAGTCGATTGTGACACTCCACTGATGTTATTGGTCAATTACTATACAATACCAATCGATTGATATGTCTGAGGTCATGCACAGAAATTTTATGGATTGAATGATGTACTTGACTACTGCTATTAGTTGACTGATGTTTAATATCAATCGATTGATGGTTATAAGGTCAATCATAGAAGGTTTCCCAATTGACTGAGGCACTCGATTGATTTTACATTAGGAGATTGCCATTACATATCAATCGACTGATGTGTTCGAGCATGATTATAGTATGTTTTTCAGTCAATCAACTCATTTGACCATGCCTATGGGGCACGACAAGGGGCAGCCGCGGCGTTGGAAAAATGGCACGGCCATGCCTGTGAGGTACTGATAGGCTTCCGCAAGTATACGGAATGTCGTCAAGTAATAAAGATATCGAATCCACAGGGATCGTGGAATTAATTACTATCCTAGCACAATAAGAGTGGAGAGATTGTTGGAATAGGTTTGGTGTGGGGAGATAAAGTGTTCTAGAGTTCCTAGACCTTAATTCGAAGATAGAATTCGACTGTGACAATGTATGGGAAGTGACTCTAGGACTTCGGATTCCTCGGGATATTGATTGATTGACTTGGATCCTCTATCATTCCTCAATTATTACACAATTGTAGGGATTCTAACCAAATTATCCAATTAGACCTCGTCAGGTTTCCTCGGAATAAATCATTGGTGTTCTAATGTTACTTAGGTTGGTTTAAGGTGATTCTAGATAGCCTGGTTCAAGGCTCTCCTGTGTCACGTCAGACGCCCCAGAATACTACTAGATTCCTACCCCCTGTCACAGGGTATCCCAAAAGAGACCTCTCCCCAACGCTAGGTAACCGTTAGTTATCCCTCATAAACATTATCCATAGTTTAAACAATCCTTTGGAACGTCCGGTTAAGACTCTCCTCCTGTCACGAGGCGTCCCGGGTGTACGATCCTAAGAATTCCTCAAACAATGAATAATCCCTACCCTCATGGATTCATACTATTCACAAGTATATCATCAAACAAGTATTGAGCATAAATCCACAAAGCAATTGCCAAATAACATCATAGAACATGTTAGATTATCAAATCACAAGTTTACAATCATCCAATAACCCCGATTCTTCCTAATCCTAGAATCTGGAGGACTACTCCATATCGGGAAGGTTACAATACAGAGGAGAGTAAAAATAATACATCCTATTCCAAGAAATCTAGAGAAATCAGGAAATAAGACTTATCAATGAAGTTCTTCTTCTCCGGACTGCAATCCCCTCGAAGGTGGAATGAAGAGGTGATGGAGTGTCCAAGCGGATGAACGAATCGTCGAATCTGGCTCCGGAATGAGGCGTCGGTGGCTCTAGTGCACTCCGGTGGCTCTCTCTCAGTCTTCCCCCCTTTCTAAGGCCCTTAAGAGGGTCTATTTATAGGCCCCCACAAAAGACCCTAAAAATCAGCCAGGCACGCCCCCGTCACACGGCCGTGTCTGGGAGACACGGCCTGAAGTGGTCGCCCAGCTGTGGATGAGGCACGGCCAAGTATAGTGGATGTTCTGTCTTGAGGCACGACCGTGCCTGTGAGGCACGGCCAAAGCAGGTCTTCACTCGGCTAGGAGACACGCCCGTGCTTGTGAGGCACGGGCTGAAGCTGGCCCTTCTCTGTTGGAAGACACGGCCGTGTCTGAGGGACACGTCCATGTCTTGGCATGACTTTGTGGAGGACACACGCCCGTGTCTATGAGACATGGCCGAAGGCAGGGGCTGCTCTGTTGGGAGATACGACCGTGTCTGAGGGACACGGCCATGTCTTTGGCTGCTGCTTTGGTAGGGGACATGGAAGGCACGGGCGTGCCTATGGGGCATGGCTCAAAGTGGGTTGTTCTCTAGTTAGAGACACGCTCGTGTGCTGTTAACACGGCCTTTGGAGGTGATGAGACACGATCGTGCTTATGAGGCACGACCTTGTCTTGCCTTATCTTCAATGAATGCTCCGTTTCGCCTGTTTTATTCCGTTTTCCGTCCTGAAACACACAAACACACAAGCAGTCCTCCGAAACAAGAAACAAAGAATACGATGTTAGGAAGTATACTGAAAAGACTAGCTCTTTGGTATATAAACATTTATGAAATAGAGTATCATGTTTTGGTCAAATGATTGCAATAGTATATTTTGCAATAAAGTCCTCTTAATTTACATTGTAGATAACTTGGTGTCTGTGAGACACAGAAGACCATGATTATCGGTTCCTTGTGAATTATAAACTAAGGCTCACAACCAAGATGGCGTTGGACAACCCATCGGGAACGGTTGTAGTGTAATTCGGTGACTGTCTGTCTTGACTGTAGAATTACACTAGTGCACTTTGTGTGTATTGAGTAGGACCATTGAGGTTGTTCGATTTACACTGACTCACAAATTGAACAAGACCTCTGTTATTATAATTATGCACTCTTAATCCCGATGTAATAAATGGGCACCTATAGTTAGTAATTATTGCTTTGATTTACCAAAGGGTGAGATCTTTTCGTCAGATCAAATATTCCCGGTAAGTTGGGTGATGTTGCTATCTATACGGTGTGCCATTAATTATAGAAGGAATCTGTGTCCCAGTAGGGCTGATGATGTCCCCTTGGAGAGCTCATAAGGATTGTCAAGTCAAATCTTGCAAGTGGACTTGGTCCGGCTGACAATAAGGTTGAGTGGTACTATTCAAGGTCTTAGATGTCGATTATTGAGTTGTCAGTGAACTCAGATAATTGACGGACATACGATATCTTAAACACGGGGAGCAATGCATAAAATAATAAGAAGGAACCCATAACGTAATTTGGGGATTGGATTGGTAGTGCAACAATGATCCTCTAGTGGAATGGATCGTTGTTGATGGATGTAGGTGTGTATTCGGGGTTGAATACGGGATCCGAAACCCATCAGAAGGCCAGATCCAATACCTCCTCGAGGTCCCCACTGTAGCCTAAAGACATCTTCAAAAGGATGCAATCAAACGGACGAGATTAGTTCTCAGCCGTCGGATGAGATTTAATCTCGACCGTTGGATGAGATTAGTTCTCGACCGTAGGATGAGTTAATGGATGAGATCAGCTTGTATCCGTGGGATTAGATCAAGTTGCATCCATTGGATCGAAATAAATAAAGAGGAATAGAAGAGAATAGATTAGAACCGTTGGATGAGATTAAGTCGCGTCCGATGGACGAGATCTCTCCGGTTCGGTTTTAATTCTCTTTGGAAGGAAGAACCGGTTCACGAGGTGAACCAGACATGGTTCAATGAACCACACGCCCAAGAGGATCAATCATGGCCATTGGATCGAAGAGATCAAGTTATATTAAAGAAGATTATATTAGAACCGTTAGATGAGATTAAGTTGCATCCGATGGATGAGATCTCTTCGGTTCGGTTTTATTTTCTCTTTAATATAAAGTTGGTTCACGGATTGAACCAAATCTCTATCCATATGGCCGGCCACTTATAGATAAGGTTGGAATTATTTTTTTAAAAATAATTCCGAAAAGATCTAACGGCTAGAAACCAAGCAAGCTAATCCAAGGGCCCAGATCTAATA
This sequence comes from Curcuma longa, assembly GCF_044706935.1. Classification (NCBI taxonomy): domain Eukaryota; kingdom Viridiplantae; phylum Streptophyta; class Magnoliopsida; order Zingiberales; family Zingiberaceae; genus Curcuma; species Curcuma longa. The sequence goes on along the minus strand of NC_133870.1, from coordinate 2,076,383 downwards.
AGTTTCTATAATTTAGAATTGGTTCGCGGAATCAATGAAAATTATATAAAAATTTAGAATTGGCAAAGGGGTGCTTGGTCTTGGGCGTGAGGATATAAAAAGAGGGAGGGGGTGGGCGGCAATAGGATTCAATTCAAGAGAGGAGAAGTTATACCGAAACGATTTCGGAAACCCTACCTCTCCTCCTTGGTGCCGCCGCCCCTCCTCATCTTCTTCTTCCTTTTCTTTATCTTCTTCTTCCACCGCCCTTTTCTCCTTCTTCTCTTGAGGTGGCCGAACCTCCTTGTCCAAGGTGGTGGCCGGATCGAAGCAAGGGAACGAGACAAGGCGAAGTTGCAGCGAGAAGAAGAGACGCGATCCAAGGCTTCATCATCCAGAGGTTGCAGATCCTTTGCTTCTGGAGGATCGTTGTCCACCCAACGTCCAGGAAGAGGATAGGACACTACAACAAAAATGACTTTCCGCAGCGCGTCATCCGCAGCGCACATCATAGGCGCGCCGTTAATAGTGGCTTTGACAGCGCGCCCAATAAAATGCGCTGCGGATAATATCATATTTTTATCAACCGCAGCGCGCAACAATAATACGCTGTTAAAAATACTTTTAACAACGCACATTGTACGCCGTTAAAATTATTTTTGACAGCACATATTGTGCGCCGTTAAAAGTATTTTTAACAGCGTACAATGTGCGCTGTTAAAAATTTATATTGACAGCGTACAATGTCCGCTGTTAAAAATTTATAAATTATAATATTAATAATATTAATTTTAATTTTTTTTAAAAATACATAAATTTTAATTTTAATTTCTTTTAAAATACTGTAATGTCTTTTTTTCTCATATTTCCCCTCGCGCTCGCCCTTTTCTCCATCCCGCTTCCCTCCGCTCGCTCGGATCCTCTGGATTTCTCTGAGCCCTAAACCCTCCCGCCCCGCCCAGACCCTCCCACCCCGCCGTCGCCGCCGGAGATCCCTGCTCAACTGCTCCAGGCAGCTCCTCTCTACGTCGTCCTTCTCCCCGTCCCATCCGTTCGCTCTCTTGCTCTTCGTCGGCGCGTCGGTGCGAGGCAATGCGGTCCTCCTTCACCTTCCTCTTACCTAAACTTCCGCAGGGGACGAGGCCGAGACGGCGCACCTGCGAAACCTCCCTGGCGCCTCCGACCGCCTTCGCCTCTTCCAGATCGACCTCCTCGACCCTGACTCCATCCTCGCCGCTATCCGCGGCTGCGCCGGCGTCTTCCACCTTGCCTCGCCTTGCACAGTCAACAGCGTCCAAAATCCGCAGGTGCGTCCCTACCCCTTTCAGACCCCCCTCCTTCCTCCTCGTTATTCTGACCCCATTTCTTCTCTGATCAGAGGGAACTATTAGATCCGGCGGTGAAGGGGACTCTCAACGTGCTCTGCACGGCCAAGGAGAGTGGCGTGTGTCGCGTGGTTGTCACATCGTCGATCTCTGCCATCATCCCTAGTCCTGGATGGCCGGCCGATCGGGTCAAGGACGAGAGCTGCTGGACCAACCTTGACTACTGCCGACAGAAAGAGGTGAGAATTTGAGATCACGTCACAAGCCCTAACCGTTGCTGTCGAGGTTTAATCGGAGCAAAAGCATGGCGCCATCTGTTCCTTCAATCCTTTGAAATTTTACAGCAATCAGCAATCAAACTACTGAAATGTTACCTTTCATCCTAATTTAACAACAATAGTTATTTGTTCCTAAAAGTATATTAATATTCAGTTAGATTTTATTTTTTTATCTGTCTCAGACATGATTTTCTTGTGCAGAACTCAAGGAGAAACATCAAAAGGATTTGCAGAACTTGACTTTGGCAACTCAACCTTTCAAGACATTCTATTTGTTTTTGTTTTCTACACTACTATATTTTAGGCAATCACTTGTATACTTTTAAGGAAGGGCGGCTGGATCATGTCTTTAACTATTCCTTTTGTTGCTCTGGGTTTCTTTCTTGTTAAGGATTATGGCTCCAGTGAGAAGGTATCTTACTATTGAATTGATCGGTCACTCATTTGTAAACACTAGACCTAAGATGTCGAACAATTCCAATTTTATTGTATTTGGGAAATTAATAAGCTAAGTTTATCACTGCTGAAGTAGATTGTAACTCTTAGGTTTTATAATTATTAAAACCACTTGGTGTTTTGTTCCTTCAATTTCACCTAACTATCATCTCTAATTTTCTTTTTCTTGAAACTTGATCCTTTACTCTGTTTTTTGTTTAACGACATTCTGTTATTGGTTACAGCATCTCCTGGAATTGCTTCTCTATACAAACTATGTTGTATGGTGGGTGACACTTGGTGTGGCATCATCAATCGGGTTAGGTAGGCTGATATTTCATTTGAGTGCCATCTAAACTCAGTTTGGAACCTGTTCTGTTACATTGGTTGAAAATAATCTGCTACGAACTTTCTTATAAAAGCTATCATATAAGTTCACTATAGCTTCTTTTGACTGCCTTTCTGTATAGATCATGTTGAGAATAACTTTATCTATGTATATGTTGAAGCAAGTTTTATGTGTAATATGCAGCTGCTAGGTCAATACTAAATTTTGATATGATTTAGGAATTCCAAATGACTCAATTACATCAACATCCACCATGCAAATACTGCTTAGTTCTTTTCTTCGTTCTATCACAAAATCTATAAGGTAACTGATTCTCATTATTATTCTTGGGTAAAACACAAATAGCTTACTCAAAAAAACCTATTGTATTAATTCTCTTGGTTTCGGATTGTTACCTAGAGTCTTTATGTCGACCTCAAGATTAAACGCTAGCATGCCTAATTTCAAAATTTTATCGAAAACTTGTCCACGAGCAATTTAACATAAGCATTAAAAGTGAGATGTGCAATTCCTTTGTCAAGCAAATACTAGTCATTAACAGATACTTCAAAATTCTATCGTGCCACCTGCTATTTTTTGCACATCCCTGAACTTGGAAATCCTCTTTAGTCAGAATCGTTGAGATTGTTGCCTTCATCTTACTTTTTATCCATGCAGATCTTTCCACCTGGTGAGAAGATTGAGAATATAAATGATCAATACTGGACTTTACGTGCCGAGGAGGTGGGTTTCCATTAGTACTGGGGTTGTATTTGAAATATTATTATTTACATGTTCTATTGTATTGTTTCATCTTTGTTAGCAGACCTTTCCTTCTGAATCAAATTTGCCTTATTTTGCCTCATATATTATGCTTTATAGTATCTTATGAATGATTGGTTACTCTCCTTGCAGATTCCAGAAGAAGAGAAAAACCTTGGTCCTCATGATCGCTTGATTCATGTCTACCATTTTACTAGAGATCCTAATCAGAACCAAATGGCAAGTATAGTGTGTTTGACTTGTCCTATTTTTTCTTTTAGATAAAGCTTCCAAGTTTTCTTCATCCATGTGTCAAAGAAATTAATTTGTGTTGCCTCTATCCTTGTCATGCCTTATATCTTTTGATAAAGATCTCACAAGATTCTAATTATTTCTTACTCGAATTGCCTTGTATGAATATCTGCACAAAAATAACTAGTAAATTCACGAGCCCAACAGCTTCTGTGGGGCTCTCTCAAGTCCACCTGTTGTCCCTGGTTGATATTTATGTTCTTACTATGTGATACAGTTCTACATTTGTGGGTACATTTTTCTATCAACCTCCTTTGATTTTTGGTTATCTCAATGGATTAGCCCAACAGCTTTGCATTTTGCAGCAGGTTTACAAGGTAAGTTTGTAGCTTAGCAATGCAATAGCTCAAAAACAATTTGTTCAACTTTCACTATCTACATTCAGTCATATCCTGATGTCCTTTTTTTATTGCTAGACGCTGGATGAGATACCGCTTGAAGCTGAAAGCATTGAGAAATGATATACACTAGATGCCAGTGAAAGTGGTCTTCATGGCCTGCCTTCATCTTTCTATGCAGGAAATAATGACCTAATCTCGCCATACACAGCTTCACCTAAGAATCCAAGAAGTCGCAAGTCACATCACTCTGGCGAGCAACCATCAGCAATGTATTCAAGCTCTGACATCAATGGGCTGGTATCCTATCCTGTTGTTGATGCATGATCACTTAGTGCCACAAACCATAACTATGCTATACAGTGTTATTTTTTTAGAGCAGTTTGGATGTTTGCCTCGTGTATAGTTTCCTGAGTCGTAATAGATAAAGATGTTAGAGAAGTGTGGCAGCCTGCCATTGACATGACATTTATAATAATTGTGGAACAAATTATTTTCATGAGTGAAAAAAAGTAAATGTTATATAATTGTTGGATTATAAATGTGTAATTTTTATAGTATTTGTGTGTGGTATTTATGTTATTAATTATTTGAGTTTTGAGTTTATAATTGTGATTTGAATGATTTAATTATTTTATTTCATCCACAGCGCACATTGCGCGTTGCGATTGATCACATCCGCAGCGTGCATTGCGCGCTGCGAAAGCTCTTAGTCGCAGCGCGCAATGCACGCTGCGGAAGCTCTCAGTCGCAGCGCGCAATACACACTGCGGAAGCTCACATCCGCAGCGCACATTGTGCGCTGCGGATGCGATCATCCGCGGCGTGCATTGCGCGCTGCGGATGTGAGCTTCCGCAGCGCGCAATGCACGCTGCGGATGCCTAATGACTTTTAACAGCTTGCAACTGTGCAGCGTGCGATGTGCGCTGCGGATAGCATATTTGCGCGCTGCGAAAAGTCATTTTTGTTGTAGTGCAGTGGAAGTTCCAAGGCGATCTTCGAGCTGTCTTTTCTGCAAAAAGGATTACGAGCAAACGGCGCACGAAAGCAGATAGCAGTACCTGCAGTTGGCAGGGAAGGGAGACTACAGCTTTTATCAGAGATCCGTTGGGCATAGTAATCGAGGATGCAGGTCTATAAAAGAAGCTGAAGAGGCGCTAAGAAAAAAATCTATTATTCTTTTTGAACGTTCATTCTTTAAAGTGCTAAAATCTTGAGATCAATCTGCTAGTCAAAGCTAGAGAAAGAAGAAGAGCAACGTCCTGATTTTTGGAGAGACAGGCTTGAGCTGCAAGCGGTCTTTGTTGTTCTTCTCATTCTTAGTCTTTGACGCATTCTTGAGTTCTCCTTTGTCTTGTGCTTTATTCATATCTGTTGAGACAAACTGTGGAGAGGTTCCTCCACCGAGAAGGAGAAAGTTTATAGCCGGTGCTACCGGGGTTCGATCTGTCGAAAGATCAAGGAGTCGTCCACCTTACGGACACACCGAGGAGTAGGAGCAAGTTATCTCCGAACCTCGTAAATCCTCGTCTTAGCCTGCTGATCTTCATTTACCTCTGATCAAGTTGATATAACCGCTGCGTAACCAAAGATTAAGCAAGAAAGATGAAAAAGTGTGTACGGCTATTCACACCCCCCTCTAGCCGGTGTCCAAGAGATCCAACAATTAGGGGTTTCAATTTCGGTAAGTTCATTAATTTACAAAAATGCCCCTAGAGTTTTGCATGCTAGATTTACTATTGTTGATAATTTAGATAATGTTAATTTAATTAATAAAAATATTAATTTGACTAATTTAAAATTAATAAATTTGACTAATTCAAATGATTTTAAAAATTCAAATTTGACTACGTTAAAATCTAATAATTTAACATTTTAAAATTAATTAATGTGACTAATTTAATATTTAATAAATTAAAAAAAGTTCAAACTTAATTAATTTGACCAATTCAAATTTAGATAATTCAAACTTAAATAATTTAACTAATTTAAAATTACTTAATTCGATAAATTCAAATAATTTGACTAATTTAAATAATTCAAAAAAATTAAAAATTAATAAATTTAGAAAAGTAAATTAATTGTGAAATTTTAATTAATAAAAATAAATTAATTAATTAATTTAAGAAATTCAAATCTAAATCTTATCAACAATGAAAATTCACATAACTTTAATAATTTAATTAATAAATCTGAATTAAATAATAATTTAACTAATTCAAATTTATCCTATTCAATTGTTAATAATTAAAATTTAATTAATTCTAATAAAATAATTAATTTAGATTTAATTTAAATAAATAAAAAATTAGATCAATTCTTTAACCTATTCAATCAAGATAATAAATTTTTTTAAAAAAAAATCAAATTTAATTATTTTAATTAATCCTAAAATAACTAATAATTCAACCAACCAAGATAAAATTAATAATAATTAAGATAAATCTAATAATTTAAATTTAATTAATAATTTAAAATTTAATAATTAAGATAATTCTGATAATGAGATAAAGTTATATCCTCATAAGAAAACTTCTAAAATTAACAATCTAACCACTAAAAACTCAAAATTAAATCTTAAAAATTCTTACAATAAACTTTCAAACTTTAATAATACTAATTCAAATATAAATATTAAAAACCAAAATTTAAATAATAAACTTAATTATAATTGTATACCTTTTAATTATGAAATAATGAATAATTCTAAAATTTGAAAGTAAATCCAAAAAATTTAAAATTTAATACTAAAATTTAATAAAATAAAATTTTAAATTTTACCAAGTAAAATTCAATTTTTAAAAATTTGAATTTAAAAAATAAAATTAATTATCATCAAGTTCTATTTAATTATGGAACATAACTTAATTCAAATCATAAATTAATAATTAAACAAAAAATTCATAATTAAAAAACAAAATAAAAATAAAAAATAATAATTAAAATAAACATAATTAAAATCTATAAAACTAATATTTATAATTATGAAACTAATTAAAATATTATCAAATGAAATAAAAACTTAATAAAATTCAAAATGTGTGAAAATGGATTGACACATTCGTGAGTCTATATGAAATGTATCAAATCAAGAATTTGATATATTATTAGAAATTAAAATTTTTTAACTTGATTGACTCATGCATGCTTGTCATATACATGCATATGTTTTATTATTTATGCACATAAATATCATGTCATTCATGTTTGAATTTTTATTTAATTTAGAACGGTTAGTTAAGGATAAATGATTGCTTGACACTTACTCAACATAGTTGTTGGTGCCCTGGTTAGTTTTGATGTGATCAACCAAGTTATGTTAGGTCCTGTGTTATTCTAATTCCTCTGCTAAGTGTGCAGGAACTTAGGTATGGAGGAAGTCGAGCGTAAGACGTAGCGGACGAGAAGGATCGCGCGGGGAAGTGAGCCGACGGGCTTGGTGCAATCCGAAGGACGTGGAAGCTACGGAAGAGTACGCCGGTGGAGCGAGAAGGACGTGCGCGAAGTCCGAGGGACAAGAAGGCAGGAGGAAGCACGCTCGAGGGGCAAAAGGCCGGAGTCGGGTTCGGGTGAGCCTAACTCCGGTTGGTCAGAAATCACCCAATCGAAGATTCTATAAAAAGTCAACAAAAGTCAAACTATTGACTTTGACCATTGACTTTGACCAGCAAAGAAGACTAGGACTTCTTGAACGTGGTGGTTGAAAAAGAAAAAAAGAAAAAAAATAATAAGATTTATCTTTTATTATTTAAAAGATAAATACTTAATTTTTATTAAGGATAAATTTCTTTATCTTTTATTAAAGATAAAGTTTATCCTTATTTAATCAATGGCTACGATTAAAGTCTATCTCCGATCAACAGTTAGGATCGTATCAATGGATCAACGGCCAAGAGAAAGTTCATCTACGATCAACGATCCAGATATATTCTCTTGTGCTATAAATAGGCTTAGAAGTTAGAAGAAAAGATAACATGGCAATTCACCCCCCCTCTAGGTCCACCTCGATCCAACAATAGTATCAGGGTGGGGCAAGATGATAGTACATCAGGGAAGCTTGGTCTAAGTAGTCAAGTGGGGTAAGTAGTACCTTGCTTGATCTTCTTAGCTAAGTGAAACTAACTGAAGCTACTTCACCACATCCTAGACTAGTTAGACTAGAGTTTCTTAAAAAGTCGATTAAGGACATAATTTTTTAAAAAGACTTTGTCTAAGAAAGTGATTGTTGTTTCGATTACCAAGAAGACCCCTGCCTTGCCACGACCTAGAAGCTGATTTTTGAAATGTGAACTTAACTAATTGACGGTTAAACTTGAATCTAACATAAGGTTAAACACTCATTAGAACTTAACTTAACTTAATAAAGATAAAATTGACAAACCATCTCATAAAACCCATAAGACAATCCTTGTATGCCATGTACTAAGGTACTTAAAATGGGTGAGATAATAAGGACTATTAAATCACAAAGCTTTGAAAATATTTTTCAAAAACTATTAAACTATTTTATAAAACTATTTTTAAAAATTTAATAATTATTTAAAATTCATGTTTCCTGTGAGTAATTATACTATAGTTTTCAAAACACTATATATTTAAAAATTAGTTGATCAACACTTAGACACAGAACCTTTAGGTCAACACTAGGTCTAGAACCCTAAGACATATAGGTAAAAAATCCTTGTGGTTAACAAGGATGTCCTAAGAGAGGGTCTAATTGAGAGGGGGGTTATTTTTGAAAGATTCTATTTTCAAAAGACCTTTTAAAAATTACTTGAAAATATCTTTAAAAATATGTGTTTGAAAACTCATGTTTCAAAAAATACTTTATAAATTATTCTTTTGACTCGGAACAACTCCTAAGACACATAGGAAGATTGTCTTGTGGTCAACAAGGAATCCTAAGAAAGTGTCAGATTTAGGAAGAAGTCCAAATTGAAAGGTCAATTATAAGTCATGTTTATTTTTTTTAAAAAAAATCATAAGTTAATTGTTCTTTGACTTGGATTCAACTCTGAGAACATAGGGAGTTTGCCTTATGTTTAACAAGGAGCCCTAAGAAAGTGTTAGATTAAGAGGGAAATCCAAATCAAAAGGAGCAAGCTACTTCAAAAATTACATTTTACAAATCTTTGAAAAACCCTTTGAAAAGCTATTTTCAAAATCACATTTCAAATTTATTTTTAAATTATTCTTTTAATTTAGATCAAATCCTAAGATACATAGGGAGGTTGTTTGTGATTAACAAAGAGCCCTAAGAACATGTCAGATTAAGGGGGAGATCTTGATTGAAAGAGTTATAAATAGTTTTTCAAAAACCATCAAATTTATATCTCAAAAATACATTTTTAAAACTTATTTTGAAAAACTCTTTTAAAAACTTCTTTTTGAAAAATTATTAGTTAAAAATTATTTTGAAATCTACTATGATCTTTCAAGAATTGTTTAGACTAAGTTGTGACCATAGGAAATACCTTAATTGTTAGTGCAATATAACTTTTTGATGTATGAAAAGGGGAGAAGAGAACTTAAGTTAAAAATCTAAAATTCTCCTAGATTCATAAAACTCTGACCTGATTTAATTTAAAAAATTATCAAATATTAAAAAAGAAAAGATTGTTGCTGTAAGAAGCATTAGTCTACCTCCAAGATTTCGATGTTTGACAATATACGTAGGTCTGATCAGTTTGACCAAAGGTTAATCCAAATAGGATCTGATGTTTGGATGTGAGTGAAGTTTAGTTAGATCAAAGTTGATAGAAGACTAGCAAGAAGTCCTAGTCAGTTGGATCGGACAAGAAGTCCTAGTTGGAGGCTAGGCAGGAAAAGTTCTAATTGGAGGCTATGTAAGAGAAGTCCTAGTTGGAGGCTAGGCAGGAGAAGTCATAGTTAGATGCTAGATAGAGGAAGTCTTGGTAAGTGAAGCTGGGCAGGAAGTCTTGATCTAAGAGATTGGGTAGGTGGAAAGTCTACTACGTGACAAGCCCTAAGTGAAGGTTAAGCAAAGGAAAGTCCAAGCAGGTCAAGAATGACCAGATGTTTGACAGGTGAAAAGTCTACCTAGTGACTAGTCATAATTGAAAGTTAGGCACAAGTAAGCCTAGTAGGTTAGACCTACCGAGTAAGACTTAGGTAAGCCTAGTAGGTCAGACAGACTATAGGTATATTTAAGTTGCTTGTTTGTTGTATGTTGAGCTTGCAAGAACCAGGAGTTGGAAGTAAGATTCAGGAAGCATAAGAGGAGCAAATAGAAGCAGCCAAACCAAGTCTGGAGTCAACTCAAGTCAAATCTAAGTTGACTGGATCCGAGCTCCCGAATCATGCTCTAGGCGCCCAGAGCGTCCAGGAACCCAGGGTTGGTCCAGGCGCCTGGGGTTGGTTCAGGCTCCCGGATAAGGTGAAATTAGCCCCGATAAAGACCTATAAAATTGGATCAGATCATATCAATCCGGGGCGTCCGAAAGGGAATTCGGGCATCCCGAATAGTCGTTATAAGGTCATCAATGTGCACCATCAAGGACATCAACTATGCTACTACTTTTTTATCCTGCGGTGCTGTTGAACGTGAATAGAATCTAGCTCATGCAACCGGAGAAGCTCTAAAAAGGGTGTGCTACACTCAAAGATTTTCAGATTGGCTACACGAGTATTTGTTATTTATTTAAGTCTTACTTTTGTACTTGTTCTTTATTATTATTGGACTGTAAGATGAGTTTCTCTGCCTTTGAAAAAGTTCTGAAAAGGAGACCATTAGTAAATGGATGTCTTCTCGTACATAGGCTTTGGACATATTAACCACGGGGGGTTAGGAACCAAGTGAAATTTGTGAGTCCCTTATATTGTGTCTAATTTCACCGCTAGATTATTTGACAAAATGAGCGAACAAATGAGTGCTATTCACCCCCCTCTGGTGCACAGCGGTCCTACACATTGAATGTGACTTAACTAGATTATCTCAATAAGATTGAGGACTTAGAGGCATGAAATTAGAATATGCACCATTCGATGGGCATAGAACAAATTAAGTTGTTCACCTAATTACCCAAGAGTTACATTGGATGCAATTGATAAATATTACCTACCTAAAATATAGGGCTAATAGTGTGGGTAAAATATAGATCTTGGCCTATTAAAATGTAATCACTATTGAGTTTAGGGCTAGTAGTGTGGGTAAGCTATGTTTGCCCACATCCATGACTTGCTCCCACTTAGTTTTATATTTTAGTGGGAGAATTATTTAATTAAAGACCTAATTAAATAAATTTTAAAATATGATACTTATTTCTACATTTATTATTATGGTAGATTACCATGTCTACAAATATATCAAATACCCTATCGTCGTGATCTGTCTTTGAGAAGGACAAGCTTAATGGAGCTAATTTCCAAGACTAGTATTAAAACTTGAGGATTATCCTTATGCAAGAAAGGAAATTGTATGTCCTAGAGCAGCCTGTTCTTGAACCACCTACTTCTAATGTCTCTCACACTGATAAGGATGCTTATAAAAAGCATCAAGATGATGTTTTAGATGTATTATGCCTTATGCTTACCACCATGAACTTTGAGCTTCAAAACCAGCATGAGAATGTGGATGATTATGGTATGGTTAACCATTTAAGGTGACTATATCAAGAGCATGCAAGGCATGAGAGGTTTGAGATATCAAATGTCTTATTTTCATGCAAGATGATAGAATAAAGCCCTGTTCGAACTCATGTTCTTAAGTTGATTGGATATATTGAGAACCTTGACAAGCTGGGCTTTCCATTTGGCCAAGAATTGGTCACTAACTTAATTCTGTAATTATTGTCTGAAAGTTATAGTCAATTTGTCATGAATTATAACATGAATGAAATTAACAAATTATTGCCTGAATTGTTAAGCATGTTAAGAATTGTTGAACAGAATCTTAAGAAGATCACACCCACTATCATATTGATGGTGCAAAAAGGCAAAGGCAAACGTAAGCCCAAAAGTAAGGGTAAGACCCAAACTAAAGGTAAGGCAAAGTCTACTGCATTAAAATCCAAAGGAGGACTGACTAAGGAAGGAACCTATTTTCACTGCGGTCAAATCGGACATTAGAAGAGAAACTACAAAGTATACCTAGAGGAATTGAAAAAGAAGAAGGAAAGTGAGACTTCTACCTTTGATATTTATGTTATAGAAGTCAATTTATCTACTTCTTCATAATGGATATTAGATACTAGATGTGCTTCTCACATTTGTACTAATGTGTAGGATCTAAGAAAGAGTAGATCATTGACAAAGGATGAAATGGACCTATGAGTTGACAATGGTGCAAGAGTTGCTACTATAGTTGTAAGATCCTATTTTTTAACTTTGCCTATTGGACTTATTTTAGAACTTGAGGATTGTTATTATGTGTATGCTTTAATTAGAAATATTATTTCTATTTCTTGTTTGGACAAGAAAGATTTTTCATTTACAATAAAGAATAAATATTATTCTATTTATTTAAATAAGATATTCTATTGTAGTGCACAATTAATGAATAGGCCCCACTCTATGTTCTAGACCTTGAAAATCTAGTTTATAACATAAATACAAAATGGTTAAAATTTAATGATTTAAACAAACATATCTTTGACATTGTCGCTTGGGGCTATATAAATGAGAAACACATATCTAAACACCATAAGGATAGACTTTTAGGCTCATTTGATTTTGAATCATGTGAGGTATGCGAGTCTTGTCTATTAGGCAAGATGACTTAAACTCCTTTTAGTGGACAAAGCGAATGAGCTAATATTGAATTATTGGGACTTATACATAGTGTTGTATGTGACCCTTTCAATATAACGGCTAGAGGAAGCTATTAGTATTTTATTACTTTTACTGACAATTTTAGTAGATATGACTATGTGTATTAATTGAAATACAAGTCAAAATCTTTTGAAAAGTTTAAAGAATTTAAAAATGAAGTACAAAACTAACTTGGAAAAAGTCTTAAGATACTTCAATCAGATTGAGATGGTGAAACCTAAGTCAAGAATTTCGTGATCATCTAGTTGAGTTTGGGATTATATCCCAACTAACTCCATCTAGAACACTACAATGGAATGGTATATTAAAAAGGAGGAATAATACTTTATTAGATATGGTATCCCAATTCCTCTGTCATAATAAGAAACATGCTAAAACTAAATATTATGAATTTAGAGCTTATTATCATGAAAATAGGAAGCATGATAATTCTAAGAATAATTTTACATCATATCATGCTAGATTTATCTTACCCAAGAATAGGAAGGTAGAGAGTAATCTAGGCAATAACCTAAAGAATTTTATACGTATGCATAGAACAAAAATATCCAAGCTAGAAATGAAAAATCAAGGATTGAAGATTTAGAGATTGAAAAGCAAGATTTGATGTGAAGACTTGATCAATTAGAGAAGACCTTAAGAAAGATGATAAATGAGATTAAAGGGTCTACAACAGAAAATCTAGAGTGAGCTAGGTAAGAACCATCCAAGGACAACAAAGGTTTGGGATACAAACCTAAGTCCAAGGATAATATGTCTTCATATTATAGAGTTTCATATAACTATAGAACAAATTTTAAATCTAGAAGTCAAAGTCAAGGTTACAAGGGTATTTTGATCTTGAGGAGACTAGTATGACTAAGGCTTCTAAGAAGCCTAGAAAATTTATTAGGAAGATATCTAAGGAGGTTATCCCTAATAAATCCAAAGAGCTCCAATAGGTATTAAATTTCTAAGAGTGTGATCGCTTTAGGGTGCACAAACCTTAATCAGATGGACAGTTAACCCAACCATGGTAAAGTTGATATTTTAGGACATTTTGAAGGTATAGTGATATCTTGAAAATGAAATTTCTAATTTTATCCTTGAAAATTTTAGAGTGTGGCAATAAAATTTTGAGCTCTTGAGTTGATCAAAATTGACATTGTAGGATAGATTCAAAAGTGTGCCAATTTTAGGGATTTGGCACATTCGAGGGAGTTTGTCTAGTTGTGTCAAATGTATATTTGACATAATATTAGATAATGACACTTAGATTTGAAATCTAGGTATTTTTTATATTATTGTGTTATACTTACCATGCTTTGTAGGCCATGATATTGTAGGATCGGTGCGTGTGCTAGAGGGAGATGAATAGCCCTCGTTCGTTTGTTACTTCTATCAAGAATACTAGTAGCAAAATTAGATAACAATAAGATGACATGAGGATTTTACTTAATTCCTAACACCCCAGGGTTAGTACATCCAAGACCTATATATGGGAGGCACCCGTCTACTAGTGGTCTCCTTTCCAAACCTTTGTCCGGAGGCGGAGAAACTCGTCTTACTATCAAATCAATAATAGAAATTAAAGCACAAATAAGTAAGACAATATTAAAATAACCAAATACTGGAGTTGGCCGATTTTGGAAGTCCTGAGCGCAACGCACCCTTCCTGGAGCTTCCTCAGTGGCACGAGTTAGGCTCCATTTGTGTTCAACAACACCACAGGATGAATAATTAGAAGAGTTAGAGTTGCTCCTTATGGTGCACGTTGAGGGCCTTATAAAGACGTAATTGTTCGTCTGAATCCCTTTTCGGACGCTCCAGATTCCGTCGATCTTTATTGAGGCCAACTCATCTTGATTTGGGTGCCTGGACCAACCAAGGGCACTTGAACAATCCAAGCGTCTGGAGCATTATCTGGCACTCGAAGCATTATCCGAGCACTCGGATCCAGTCAACTCAGGTTTGCTTGGTTCGACTACTTCTGTTTGCTTCTCTTATGCTTGGTTCGGCTACTTCTGTTTGCTTCTTCAGTCTTGCTTTTAGCTCCTGGTTCCTACAAGATAACCATACACACAAACAAGTAACTTAAGTCTAACTGTAGTCTGTCTGACCTATTAGGCTTACTTAAGTCTTACCCTATAGGTTTAACCTACTAGGCTTACCCATACCTAACTTCCAGTTAAGACTAGTCACTAAGTAAACTTTCCACCTGCTAAACATTCGGTCATCCTTGATTTGCTTGAATTTTTTCATGTCTAAACCCCAGTTAGGACTAGTCACTTAGTAGACTTCCCACCTGCAAAACATCTGGGCACTCTTGACCTACTTGAACTTTTCCTTGTCTAACCTCTAGTTAGGATTAGTCAATTAATAGACTTCCCACCTACCCAATCCCACAGATCAAGACTTCCTGCCCAACTTCACTCACTAGGACTTCTTGCCCAACCTCAAACCAAGACTTCCTTCATCTAACCTCTAACAAGGACTTCTCCTGCCTAGCCTGCCAACTAAGGACTTCTCCTACCTAGCCTCCAATTAGGACTTCTCCTACCTAGCCTAGCCTCCAATTAGGACTTCTCCTACTTAGCCTCCAAATAGGACTTCTTGCCAGGTCCAACTGACTAAGACTTCTTGCTAATCTTCTGGTCAACTTTAACCTGACTAGGCTTTACTTATATCCAAATATTAGGTCCTGTTTAAATCAACCCTTGATCAAACTGACCAGATCTAGGTATATTATCAAATGTCGAAACCCTCAAGGCAGATTGGTGCTCCCTACACCAAAAATCTCTTCCTTTTTAATGTTTGACAATTTCTTAAGTTCAATCACGTCAGGGTTTTATTAATCAAGGAGAATTTTAGATTTTTAATTTAGTTCCCTTCTCTACCTTTTCATTCATAAAAAAAGTTCTTGCGCCAATAATTAAGGTATTTCTTATAGTCATAATATAGTTTAGACATTTCTTGAAAGACCATAATAGATTTTAAAATAATTTTGTAAAATATTTTTTAAAAAAATCAAAAGAGTTTTTAAAAGGGTTTTCAAAATAAGTTTTGAAATGTGTTTTTCATATGAGTTTTTTTTGAAGATTTTCAAAATAAGTTTTAAAAATATTTTCAGAGGATTTCTAAAATAGATATTTTTAAAAAATTATTTATTTTCCTATTAATCAAGATCTCCCCCTAAACTTGACACGTCCTTAGGGATTTTTGTTAACCACAAAGTAACCTCCCTATATGTCTTAGGGTTTGACCTAAATCAAGAGAATAATTTTAAAATATGATTTTGAATTGGATTTTTAAATATTTTTCAAGGGGTTTTTAATGATTTAAAAAAGATAATTTTGAAATAGGTTGCTCTTTTGATTTTGGACCTCCCCTTTAATCTAACACTTCCTTAGAACTCCTTATTAATCACAAGGCAAACTTTTCATATATCTCAGAGGTTAATCCAAGTCAATAGAATAAATAACTTATGATTTTCAAAAATATTTTTCAAACCATGAATTTTAATTAAACTTTCAATTTCAATTTGATTGATTTGGAATCTATCAATTGATGAATAGTAATAATCGACTATTGCAGCGAATAGATGGTTTCTGGATTAAGTTGGAAACTTGGCTGATGTAGCAACAGTCGATTAGTGAACAATAATAGTCTACTGTTAGCAATATTATAACGAACATAAGATTTTTGGGTCGAGAACTCTACTGATGTGGCAGCAGTCAATTGGTGAACAATAATAATCGGTTGATGTCACTATTGTAGTGAACATAAGGTTTCTAAATCGACTGCGATACTCAATTGTTTGAGCATTAATTGATTGATGAATAGTAAGAATCAACTATTCATGGTTAATAGGCACAACACTTGAATTCAATTGAGTAATCGACTGATAATGATGAATAATAGGCTAATAGACTAAAATCAATCTCGATTTGAAGGCTGAAGAGTTTCAAGGAGATTTTCGACGTTGATTCTTGGGGGTTTTGGAGGATATTGTTGTTGCATTTTTAGACCTTAGAAGGCATATACTCTAAAATGATTACAAATCGACCAAAGCGAGAGTTTTGTGTAAATTATTATTTACTTTGTATTATATTTTCTTGTATAACAACAAGTATTATAAGATATTTCTCCATCTCCAGAAGATATCCGATAAAAAGAGAGCTAGTTGATTATTCACTAGGATGGTAGGCCATGTAGTAAGAATCGGGAGTTCCAGACCACATTAATTCGGTGTGTGTTTGTTTGTTTTTGCTCTTGGTTTTGATATATGTGTTTTTTCTGTTGTGCACTAATCAATTATAGATGAGTACACGAGAACGATCGAAGTAAAGTGAATCACTATTTACCTCTCTCTAGCGACGTCAACGATCCCAACAATCATCAATTTATAGATGAGTTTTTTAAATGGATATATTGTTATAAAAACATACAAGTTTAAGCATGTTTTTTTTTGTTGATAGAAATTTTTGTAAAATTAGAAAACTTGCACTCGATACTAAAATGAATGGAAATCACTTCTAATAATGAGAGTGAATTCAATAAAGTAAATAAAGATCGAGGAAGCATCAACATCTTCATCCAATTTCAGCAAAAAGTAGAAGTCACACGGTCGGTCTCAAATGGTTGATCTCATGATTATCTGTGAGAAAGTAAATCAGGAAGCATCAACATCTTCATCCAAGAGTGAGGAGGAAGAGGAGATGCTATTGATCACCAAAAAGAAGATCAAATGTTAATTTAATTCCGGGATTGAAGTTAATGAGGCATCCACCACATCGGAATGTCTTGAGGAAGAGAACATTGCCCCTCCAAGCATTAATGTTTCAAAATATATATTATATTTTTCAAAAATAATTTCATAATTTTAATATTAATCTAAACTTTCTGACTATATCAAATAAAAATTATATTTTTTAAAATGAATTTCTAATAAGGTAATTCTTTTCAACTCAAATATTTAAGTCGTGTTATGTCACTTTCAGATTTTATTGTTGTTAATCAAATTATGTGGTATCTTATATTATGAGCTCTAAAAGGAGTCCTCTCTCTCTCTAACTACCTTTACATTTCTTTGGTAATAGAATCCTTAGGCCCTGGAGCATGGTTGAGTTGATTAGTATAAGACAGACTTATTGAAGTGGGCAAGGATCGAATCTCGGCGAAGCCAAGGCAATGCCCTCCCCCGCAGTGGTCAACTGTAGCTTTCCGGTTTACCTCCTTATAGATGGTCGTGAAGCCGACTGTGTGTGGTCGTTGGGGTGGCGGATTCCACCTTTTGCTGAAGTTAATAGAATCCTTACTTGTTGTCTCTATTTGACCTCCCACTTTGGTTGTTTTCCTGCTCAATTATTATCTACATATTTTCGCTAGTGTTCTCCTTTAATGTAGTTCTCCAATCCATGCACTCCTCTATTAATTTCTTCTTCACCAACTTTATGATACCGGACGGGATAGCGATTATCTTGCGGTAATATTGATTCCATTGATCAACTACGAATATCAGAAATCAATCATTTAAAACCTGTTTATTTGAAAGAATATCAAGAGATAGGAAATAAACCGCACTATCAAAAAATATTATTAAACTAAAAATTTCTTCTTAAACATCAACTAACAAGATGCTTATATAGACTCAAACTCTAACTTGTAAAGAAAAGAAAAAATTGTAATAGAAATGAAAATTTTTAATGGACTCATCCTAAAAATCCTAAACGAACTTAAAATCTTCAAATATAAAAAAAATGAAAAATTTCAAAACTATCCTAACTATTAAAAATCTTAAAAATTATTAAACATAAAAATTATCAAAAATAGTAATAAAAATCTTTGGATCCTTCTGCATCAGTCGTCCCAGGTTGAAAAAAAACTCATCCTCGAGTTTAGAATAATGTAAAATGGTCGCCTAGGAAGAAGATCATTGACATCAATTCGGCAAAATCTTTTAGTAGTTGCTGGACTTTAGGAATCCTCGTCGATCCACTAACGAGCATGACATCGTGGATGCTTCTCTTGTCCATCTTCGCATCCCCCAAACACTTTTTTTCTTGCAAATTGCACCTAACTGTGATGACACCAACATATTCTTTTTAATTTCAATGGGATCCGCGATGTCCCTAAACATGATTGTCCAAGGAGACTCCAGTGGATCACAATGAAACTCCCCTATAATGATAACCTTGGTGCTATCATAAGAAAATGACAATTCTGGAGAAACTTCACATATGCTGAAATGACATTTCTATGAACTTAAATTTATTGTAAGAGAAGCTCCAAATTGACTATGATAAAAAATGCTAGAGAAATCTACGAAATTTGTATTATTTCCTAGAGCTGTAGGGATAGTTTCGATCCAATCAACTGTCCTGGAAAGATCTATACTAAGATCCATATCCTACATAAAATTATCAATAACAGACTCAACACCCTTTCCACTTTCAAGCTTGGATTCCTCATTTTCTACATGTGAAGTTTGTAGTTGTTCCTTATCCTTTTAAAGTTGATGATCGAATGTTTGCTTGATGATTGCTTGCTTCCTCAAGTCAGTATCATTCTCGCCATACTTCAAGATGTGATACTCATCTTTCGTCACTACAATCTTTGCACGCTTTTCCTCTGTCTTATTCTTGTTCACCTTTGGTATTAGTTCAATGTTTGGACCATGTAGATTGTGATAAAGGTTAAAGACATTAAAGTCATCCCTCTCCGGAGATAGCTTTGCGGGAGGGGGAGCCATAAAATCAAACTTGAACTTTTCATCGATATCATCCATATTAAAATCTTGACACTCATCTATATCAGCATCTTCAGTTTGTTTTGCTTCTTCCTCTGAAGATCCACACCAACTTCATCCACTTCGTCATCGTCATAATCATCATCATAAAGTACCTCATCATATATTGGCTCACCAGTTGACTCGGTCTCGTCTTCGTCATGCTGAATAAATTGGGATGTCGAATCAATGTAAGGTGAGATGATGGAGACTGGGGCTTCGTCGATAGATGAACCAGACTGCTGATTGTCGTCAGACAAAGTGGGTTTCTAGTCTTTGATTAACACTTCGTCTAGGTCTATCTCCTCTTCGTCTGCATCATCGTAAACTAGATAATCAATTGCCTCAGTCTCGCCTTCCATGTCTTCCTTAATCAATATATTGTTACCCTATGAGAATGGTTGGATAGAATACGAATCCTGAGGGTGAGCTGACCAATAGTTTTGTTCACCCCTAATCATTAGCTTTTGGTTCTGTAACTTTTCACCAACTAGGATACGTTGGGAACTTGCATCTTATCTCAATGTATGAAGTTGCTGAGATAGAGATTGAGTGTATTCAAATGGAAGAAAGTAATCTTTCATCTACTCCCAATTTGTATTTTAGCCTTGCTGCATCTATCACATGAGCATCGCAATTGCTCTCACCATGTGGATGTTTGGCTTCTGAGTTTGATGACAATCAATTTTACTTTAACACAATCTGATACTTCCTCATAATAAAAAATCATCTCCACTTCATTAAGCCAATCAATAAATTCCTCGATCTAGGATGTATCAAAAAATTCGAGAAGATCAACTAGAAATTCGATATCTCCATACCGCTACGATCACAGTGCGAGACTTCCTCTACTGCAACCTGCCTATTACGACCACAATTATGACCCATCGGATCCAAGAGCTCTAATACCAATTGACGCCGGATGGGATAGCGATTATCCTGCGGGCAATATTGATTCTGTTGATCAACTACGAATATCGAAAATTAATCGTCTAAAACTTGTTTATTCAAAAGATACCAGGAGATACGAAAATAAATGATACTGTCAAAAAATATTATTAAATCAAAAACTTCTTAAACATCAACTAACAAGATACTTATATGGACCCAAACCCTAACTTGTAAAGAAATAAAAAATTCTAATAGAAAAGAAAATTTTAACGAACTCGAAATCCTAAAAATCCTAAACGGATTTAAAATCCTCAAATATAAAAAAAATAAAAATTATTAAAATTATCCTAAATACCAAAATTTTAAAATTTATTAAAAATAAAAATTATCAAAAATAATTAAAAAATATTTAGATCCTCGTGCATCATTTTCTTATCTATCATTATTGGTATATATATCATTGCTGATATATTTTTTTAATTCAAGTATTCAACTCTTCGAACTGATTAATTTTGAAGATGATCAATCTGCTTCTATGAAAGTTTTTCACTGGCTATTAAAATAAATTCGAGAAGCAAAAAGCGGCTCGATACTTAGTCGGATTTTTTGAAAATCAATCACGTTGAGCAAATGCCTTTGTTGAGAATTAACCCTAGATGTTTATATTTGTGCCAGTCATAGTTTACCACTTGTGCTATATCCCTGGGACATTAGACATATCATTATCTTCTACTTCAAACTGTGAATTTCTCAATCATATATTTCATATAGTGAGAAATGAATATTATCAATATTCTTTGCTGTTATTTGCAAATGTCGTGAGTTCATTTATTCCCATGCTTCTTTATCAACAACCAAAAGTTCTAAAGATGTGGGAGCAATTGCTTCATGATTGGATTTAAATATGATTGTGTCGTATTGCTCTAGCCCATATGGCCCTCGTCAGGCTTGTTAGCTAATTCTAGTCTGTTTTAAAACGGTTGGATAATCTTACTTTTTATTTATGATTATTGTCAGAAATAATTTAAGAAATTAAAAATTATTAAATTTAAAAATTCAGGTTTATCTAGTTTATCAAGATGAGCTTGATTTGTTGTTGAGCTGGGTTGAATAAGCTGAACTGCTAGAGAAGGCTAAACTGTTTGGTACCAAGAAAGTCAAGCTATCGAGTGGCTCGAATGGTCCGAGTGTGCTGAGTTGCCGAGTGGGTGGAGTAGCCCAAGTGAGCCGAGCTACCGATTGAGTTGGGTAGGGATCTAGACCGAGCTGGAAGGTTGGTAAGGAATTGCTGAGCGAGAGGCTAAGCAGAGCTGCTGAATTGTCAAGCTAGGAGGCTAGCAGGAAGTTACTGAACGGGAGGCCAAGTAGAGCTAATGAACTACCAAGCCATCAGGCCAAGCATGGAGGTGCCAAGTAGGAAAGCAAACTAGGCTGACAAGTAAATAGATTCGTCTCCTTCAACTGTGTTTAGAGGTTTTATTAGACGTCTGTTTCCCATAATACAATTGCTCGACACGTTCACAATCAAGCACTAATTATATGTGACAAACTAAATTCTACCCAAACTCTTATCATTGGGGGAATAAAAAAGAGTTGTCGAGCAGATCTGCCTTGTAAGGAGATGGAGAACGTAGGGTAAGAGAAAGATTCTTTTGACTATTTTTCATACCTTCTGCCCAAGGTAGGAGCCTACTTATATAGGGTTTGAATCTTAAACAGCATTAAACCTACTAATTGATGATCAAAGAAAGGTCATTCATTGTCTCTACTCGCCCGAGTTAAATTCCAGCAACTGACCATCAATGGCAACCGTTACCATCCTAGTGGTTACAGGTCAGCCATTAACTTTCAACCATATTAGATTAATTATTAATGTATTCGTTACACACTTGAGCAAATAGGAAAAAAATAATCCATGTGAAAAAATATTAGTTGGCCTCCTTAGAGAAGTCACACTCACACAAATCAATTGAATTTAGTGAAATTCGAGCCTTAGATTTGCATCCCCTTTTAGGGGCTCATGTCAGAGAGAACTTCTCATCCCTACATAGTCATAATAAAAAAAATTATGATTCATTATAAACTAACCTCAATGCCACAACTTTAAGTGGGACTAAACTCATATATATATACATTGGAGTCCATCTTCCATCTATTTTCATTCACTTTTCCAACAATGCTCCCATACTTAGTTTTAAATCACATAACAATGCGAGTACAATTATGATGTAGTTCATAATCTATATCAAGGCTTTCTTAACTTGAGTACATATCTAAATGGAAATTTCTCAAGCAAGACACGAAGTCGCCCATAATCTTTCTAACTAACTCATCTATATAATCCTACTCTACTCACAGCCCATGATCATTTGAATTGAAACTCATAGTCACCAACTCAACTGAGCTACTAGATGAAAAGAGTTACTTAACCTAATCCACTTCACCTTGACTCATCAAACCTCAAGGAAACTAAACATTCAAACCTTGATTCTATATAAAAACACACAATTCTAAAAAACTATTGTCCATTACCAACATTTTGCAGCTTCAGTGGCATCCACCACTAGTCCTGAAACTAATTTTGTAGCTCTGGTGATATATATATACCTTCCAACTGATGTTATATTAAGAGAGATAAAGGTGCTGGCCTGTGGTCGTACAAATACATGGATGGCTCCTCTCGAGCACCAAATGCCATGGCCCTACGACCTACGTACGTTCTACTCTCTCTTCCACTCATGCCTTCAAATTAAACCGAGAAATAAAGCCAAAGTGCTACCTTTGTCTTCTCTGATCATGCATCTTTCCTGTAACCTAATACGACCACATAGCCACTACAGGTACAATACACTTAGTGGAATAAGCTGAACCATCCACCCATACGCATCTATCTCACTACACATGTACTTTAATCAGATATATATACGTCCTCACACTTGCAAACTGGTGCGCTATATTTAACAGAAATACATAGCATCTTTGACCTATCAGCCTTTGCTACCAGCAGTATTAATGAAGGTTCGGGTTCAGGGTAGAAATATGAAATATTTTTTTACATTCGTGGAAGCAAAGTGTCAATTAACTTGGCATGAAGCATGTCACAGTTGAAGTGATATGATGGCACAAACCAGAACAAACTCATTCTGTTCCTTTAGCAACCAATCGTATCACATCGTAGTGGGTGCAATTAATGTATGCTCGCTCCAATACAGTATGCCCAACAACGTCCGATCGATTTAATTATATAAGGGATCCTGCTCTCCATGCACAAGGCGTGAACATTGAGTCAGTAGAGAGGAAGAAGAAGAAGAGTAAGGGAAGATGGGAGAAGAAGTGAACGGGGAGTCTGAACTGAAACGAGCGGCGGATAACGTCGAAGGCTCGGTCGGCAGTAGGCCGACTTTGATAGGCAAACCATGTCGACTTGGACGGAGAGAGTGCGGTGGAACAGAGCTAAAGAGCTCGAGGGATTGTTATGGTTTTATGATAAATCCTGATGGAAGGTAAACACATGCAGACCTCTATTAATTGCACGTTCAAATAATAGATTTAAAGACACATAACTAGGAACGAATCCGTGTCAGGTGGTATGGGATGTGGGAGAATGTGGTATTTCTGTGGGCGATCTACTCCATCTTCTTCACTTCGCTGGAGTTTGGTTTCTTCAGAGGCTTGCCAGAGCAGTTGGAAGGCCTGGACTGCGCGCAGATCATTTTCTTGGTCGACATAGTCATTCAATTCTTGGTGCCTTACAGGGACCTGGAGACCTACACAATGATCAGCCATAGGAGGAGGATTGCTTTGCGGTGAGCCATGCATGCCCATCAGCATTACATTATACATTCTAATTGAGATGACAAACAGCCGAGCATGATTCCTGTGTTGCAGCTATCTCAAGGGAAGTTTTGCAGTTGATCTTCTCGGATGCTTCCCGTGGGATTCCATCTACAAGGTAAACTGCGACCAAAATCAGATAGCACACACAAACTTCATATAAAAATCTTAACCTTGTGTTAATTTCCTAACCGTAGGCGACAGGAAATGAAGCAATCCGGTTCCTCACATGGGTCCGAGTATTTCGCGCGAGGAAGATCATTCAGTTCTTCAAAACGATGGAGAAGGACATCAGGATAAACTATCTCGTCACTAGGATAGTGAAGCTTCTTATGGCTGAACTGTACTGTGTACACACAGCTGCCTGTGTTTTCTATTACCTAGCAACAATGGTGCCACAAGAACAAGAAGGGAATACATGGATTGGAAGCCTGACACTAGGGAACTACCAGTACAACAACTTCAGGGATATTCACTTTTGGAGACGATACATCACCTCCTTATATTTCTCCTTCGTTACATTGGCAACTGTTGGTGAGTCATGAAAAAGTAAACTTAAAAGATAAACACACACACACACACACACACACTTTCTTGGTAGCACCAGAGTCCTCAAAATAGTTTTTCCTCTAGATCTATTTCATGTCGTGTTGTTTCGTTTCGATACATTGTGCCAATGAATTTTTTAGGATATGGAGATATACATGCTGTGAATACCAGAGAGATGATTTTTGTCATGGTCTACATATCTCTGACCATGATACTTGGAGCCTATGTGATTGGCAATATGACTGCGTTGATCGTTAAGGGGTCGAAGACTGAGCAATTTCGAGACAAGATGTCAGATCTCATCGAGTACATGAACAGAAACAAACTTGAGAAAGGTATAAGATCACAGATCAAAGACCATTTCAGATTACAGTATGAGAATAGCTACAGGAAAGAATGTATTCTGGACAACATCCCAGTGGATGTGAGATCCAAGGTATGTATAACTATTAGTTTAGATATTCCTCGAAAGAGAAGGATTTTTGGCATTCTCCTCCTATATCATATTACTTGGTTATTCCTCCAAGTGAACTAACCAATCTGAGTATAAACTTTTGCAGATATCTCGAACTCTATATCTCGATTTGATATGTAAGGTCCACCTTTTCAAAGGATGTTCAGAGGAATTCCTTTATCAGATTGTATGATTGCAACTTTGCCATTTTTGAGATGCTTTAATTGCATTATTCATCATAACTAAAGCTTCAGATACTGAATGGATCCATGCAGGTGATGAGGTTGAATGAAGAATTGTTTCTCCCAGGAGAAATGATTGTGGAACAAGGAAGTCCAGCGAATGGAGTCTACATAGTACTACAGGGATATCTGGTAAAAGTTCAACTTATAATCGATCGATGAAACAAACAAAATCAACAAAGCAAATTATGCAAACAATCAATCAGCATAGCAAGAAGAGTTGTGGATTGATTATTATTAGTGTAGTTGTTGTATTCAGTCATCTTATTTCTTCTACATTGTTCTATTTCTCTTTTCAAATCCTATAATTTGTTTACTATGGCCCGACTTGCAACAATGAGAACACTTGAAACTTTCCTCCTCTATGTTCTATCTTTTGCTTGCTCTTTGGGTCGTTTTTCTCTTCTTCCTTTGTCCCATCTAACAAGAGCTAGTGATGTCTCTGTGCCCATATCTCTTCTTCTTGTCTCTTTGGTAAAGACAAACAAATCAAACAAAAAAGTTTTTTTTTAAAATTTTTTTCCCCTTTTATTTTCTTAGTTCTTTTTCTCTTATCTCTTTCAAAAAGGAGGAACTCTTCATTGGAGAAGATGGTGCAGAGGAATCAATTGTGGAACTCACGACCTCTGATACACTGGGTGATGTGGCTTTACTCTGCCATATCCCGCAGCCATTTGGAGTGCGTGTTTGTGAACTCTGCAAACTCCGGCTCATAGACAAGCAATCGTGGGACAGCATATTGCAGCTGCACATGAAGGATCATACTCAGATGCTCATCAACTTACTTGAGGTACCTAAACCAGCAGCTACAGGATTCAATCAACCTGTTAATATTTGCAGCTTTCGACAGAAACGGAGAGAACCAGGCATCTTGCAGCTGGAGCCTCACATCAGACACCTTATCGCAAAGCAAGAAGAAGAGCTAGCATTAGGCCTCAGCAGCACGGCTTATTACGGGGACATCAACCGTCTTAAACTCCTAATCAATGGCGGAGCAGATCCAAATACTGCAAATTATGATGGCAGAACTGCACTCGTAAGCAATTGCTTTTATCTGAACAATTCAAATCCACAGTCACTTGTGTCTGTTTATTCTGTTGCAGCATATGGCTGCTGGTAGAGGACATGAGCAGGTAGTGAAGTTTCTTATCAAACGCGGAGTCGATGTTAATTGCATAGGTCAGTGTTCCCTCATCAGACAGGAATGAATGCATTGGTCTTGTTCTGACACAACTGATTTGCCCAGATAAGTTTGGAAACTCTCCATTGTTGGAAGCTCTGAAGGCAGGACATGAACTGGTTGCAGCAGTCTTGGTGGAAAATGGTGGCATCGTGAATCTGGATGATGCTGGGAGCTTTCTCTGTGAAGCTGTCACAGATAACAACATGAAGTTACTGCGAGGGTTGCTGAAATATGGAGTTGACCCTAACTCCAGAAACTATGATGAAAGGACACCACTTCATGTTGCTGCTTCACAAGGCTTGTGCCTTGCTGCTACTATCCTTATTGAGTCTGGAGCAGATGTTCTTTCTAAAGACAGGTACTTTACATTCACTGAAGTTTGCCTATTAGTTTGTGAATATGCTTACTAAGGTGAAGCTTAATCCATCTCATACTAAAG
>NC_133870.1:2024550-2049377 GCF_044706935.1 Curcuma longa | reverse complement strand
ATTAATCACCCTAATCTTAATTAATTAATCTAATTAAAACCCTTAAATTAACTTACCCGATCAATTAATCCCGTCTTCTTCTTCCTCGCGTGAACCAGGCCGAACAGGGCAGACGCGGCGTCGGCTGCTCCTCTTCCACGAACGGCGTCAACGGCGGTCAGGGGAGGGGGAGCGCTTGGCGGCGGCAGCGGTCCGGTCTCCTCCACGCGGCAGCCGGCTCACGGCGGCGCTGAGCCTCGTCGGTGATCAGAAACAGAGGAGGTGGCAGCTGCTGCTTCTCCACGCAAACAGGGCAGCGGCAGCAGTGCTCCGGTAGTGGCGCGGCTAGGCACCGGTGGAAGGCGATCCGCGGCAGAGGGTGGTTGGCGACGCTGTGCGGCGGCTGCTCTGCTTCTCCACGCGGCGGCGGCGAAGGCGTCTTCACACGGCAGATGCGAGCAGAGGGAAAGGAGGAGGCGGCTGGTGGCTAGGGTTGGGTCGCGGCCTCCTCTTATAGCCTCCTACCGGGATCCGTTCCGAGTTTTCCGCCGGCGGAATCGAGCGGCGGGCGGGCGGACGCGGCTTGCTTGGGCGCGAGTCGCGCGGAGAGGAGGCGGTGGGCGGAAAAAACTATTTTATAAATAGGAGTGCACAGTACTCCTAACTTCGGGGGTTAAGAAATCCCGATTAAACCGGGTCTAATTTCTCAAATTGAACCAGACAAAATTTTGGTTCGCTTGGTTCGGCCATCAAACGACTTCCAAATTGACCCAAACAAATTTTGTTAGATTCGTCTTGCAAAGACGAATCTTTTCACCTATTTTATTTTATCAAACTCCCTTCTATTATTTAACTAAAGGATCTTTATTATAATTTTAAATCTAATTAAAAATCCTAAAAATAGGGACAAATAATATGGGTGTTACATATATATAGGAAGCACCCGTCTACTAGTGGTCTCCTTTCCAGACCTTTGTCCGGAGGCGGAGAAACTCATCTTACAGTCAAATCAATAATGGAAATTAAAGTATAAATAAGTAAGACAATATTAAAATAACCAAATACTCGAGTTGGCCGATTTTGAAGTCTTGAGCGCAGCGCATCCTTCCTGGAGCTTCCTCGGTGGCACGAGCTAGGCTCCTTTTGTGTTCAGCAACACCGCAGGATGAAGAATTAGGAGAGTTAGAGTTGCTCCTTATGGTGCACATTGAGGGCCTTAGAAAGACGTAATTGTTCATCTGGATCCCTTTTCGGATGCCCCAGACCGATCCGACCCGATTCCGTCGATCTTTATTGAGGCCAAGTCATCTTGATTTGGGTGCCTGGACCAACCAAGGGCACTCTAACGGTCCGAGAGTCTAGAACATTATCTGGCACTCGAAGCATTATCCGGGTGCTCGGATCCAGTCAACTTAGGTTTAACCTGAGTTGACTCCGAGCTTGGTTCGGCTACTTCTGTTTGCTTCTCTTATGCTTCTTCAGTCTTGCTTCTAGCTCCTGGTTCCTATAAGATAAGCATACACATAAACAAGTAACCTAAGTCTAACTATAGTCTGTCTGACCTATTAGGCTTACTTAAGTCTTATCCTATAGGTCTAACCTACTAGGCTTACCCATACCTAACTTCCAGTTAGGATTAGTTACTAAGTAAACTTTCCACCTGCTAAACATCCGATCATTCTTGACTTGCTTGGACTTTCTCTTGCCTAAACCCCAGTTAGGACTAGTCACTTAGTAGGCTTCCCACCTGCAAAACATCCGATCACTCTTAACCTGCTTGAACTTTCCCTTGTCTAACTTCCAGTTAGGATTAGTCAATTAATAGACTTCCCACCTACCCAATCCCACAGATCAAGACTTCCTGCCCAACTTCACTTACTAGGACTTCTTGCCCAACCTCAAACCAAGACTTCCTGCCTAGCCTCTAACAAGGACTTCTCCTGCCTAGCTGCTAACTAGGATGTCTCCTACCTAGCCTCCAACTATGACTTCTCCTGCCTAGCCTCCAACTAGGACTTCTTGTCAGGTCCAACTGACTAGGACTTCTTGTTAATCTTCTGGTCAACTTTAACCTGACTAGGCTTTACTCACATCCAAATATTAGGTCTTGTTTGGATAAACCCTTGATTAAACTGACCAGACCTAGATATATTATCAAACATAGAAACCTTCAAGGCAGATTGTTGCTCCCTACACCAACAATCTCTTCTTTTTTAATGTTTAACAATTTCTTAAGTTCAATCACGTCAGGGTTTTATTAATCAAAGAGAATTTTAGATTTTTAATTTAGTTCCCTTCTCCACCTTTTTAGTCATTAAAAAAGTTCTTGCACCAATAATTAAGATATTTCTTATAGTCACAATATAGTCTAGACATTTCTTGAAAGACCATAATAGATTTTAAAATAATTTTGTAAAATATTTTTTTTAAAAAATCAAAAGAGTTTTTAAAACGGTTTTCAAAAGTGTTTTTCATATGAGTTTTTTGAAGATTTTCAAAATAAGTTTTAAAAATATTTTCAGAGGATTTCTAAAATAGATATTTTTGAAAAATTATTTATTATCCTATTAATTAAGATCTCCCCCTAAACTTGACATGTCCTTAGGGTTCTTTGTTAACCACAAAGTAACCTCCCTATATGTCTTAGGGTTTGACCCAAATCAAGAGAATAATTTTAAAATATGATTTTGAAATGGATTTTTAAATATTTTTCAAGGGGTTTTTAATGATTTATAAAAGATAATTTTGAAATAGGTTGCTCTTTTAATTTTGGACCTCCCCTTTAATCTAACACTTCCTTAGAGCTCTTTGTTAACCATAAGGCAAACTTCTCATGTGTCTCAAAGGTTAATCCAAGTCAATAAAATAAATAACTTATAATTTTTAAAAATATTTTTCAAACCATGAATTTTAATTAAACTTTCAATTTCAATTTGATTGATTTGGAATCAATCAATTGATGAACAGTAATAATCGACTATTGCAGCGAATAGATGGTTTCTGGATTAAGTTGGAAACTTGGCTGATGTAGCAACAGTCGATTAGTGAACAATAATAGTCTACTGTTAGCAGTATTATAACGAACATAAGATTTTTGGGTCGAGAACTCTACTGATGTGGCAGCAGTCAATTGGTGAACAATAATAATCGGTTGATGTCACTATTGTAGTGAACATAAGGTTTCTAAATCGACTGCGATACTCAATTGTTTGAGCATTAATTGATTGATGAATAGTAAGAATCGACTATTCATGGTTAATAGGCACAACACTTGAATTCAATTGAGTAATCGACTGATAATGATGAATAATCTACTAATAGACTAAAATCAATCTCGATTTGAAGGCTGAAGAGTTTCAAGGAGATTTTCGACGTTGATTCTTGGGGGTTTTGGAGGATATTGTTGTTGCATTTTTAGACCTTAGAAGGAATATACTCTAAAATGATTACAAATCGACCAAAGCGAGAGTTTTGTGTAAATTATTATTTACTTTGTATTATATTTTCTTGTATAACAACAAGTATTATAAGATATTTCTCCATCTCCATAAGATATCCGATAAAAAGAGAGCTAGTTGATTATTCACTAGGATGGTAGGCCATGTAGTAAGAATCGAGAATTCTGAACCACATTAATTCGGTGTGTGTTTGCGTTTGTTTTTGCTCTTGGTTTTGATCTATGTGTTTTTTCTGTTGTGCACTAATCAATTATAGATGAGTACACGAGAATGATCGAAGTAAAGTGAATCACTATTTACCTCTCTCTAGCGACGTCAACGATCCCAACAATCATCAATTTATAGATGAGTTTTTTAAATGGATATATTGTTATAAAAAAATACAAGTTTAAGCATGTTTTTTTTTGTTGATAGAAATTTTTGTAAAATTAGAAAACTTGCACTCGATACTAAAATGAATGGAAATCACTTCTAATAAAGAGAGTGAATTCAATAAAGTAAATAAAGATCGAGGAAGCATCAACATCTTCATCCAATTTCAACAAAAAGTAGAAGTCACACGGTCGGTCTCAAATGGTTGATCTCATGATTCTCTGTAAGAAAGTAAATCAGGAAGCATCAACATCTTCATCCAAGAGTGAGGAGGAAAAGGAGATGCTATTGATCACCAAAAAGAAGTTCAAATGTTAATTTAATTCCGGGATTGAAGTTAATGAGGCATCCACCACATCGGAATGTCTTGAGGAAGAGAACATTGCCCCTCCAAGCATTAATGTTTCAAAATATATATTATATTTTTCAAAAATAACTTCATAATTTTAATATTAATCTAAACTTTCTGACTATATCAAATAAAAATTATATTTTTTAAAATGAATTTCTAATGAGGTAATTCTTTTCAACTCAAATATTTAAGTCATGTTATGTCACTTTCAGATTTTATTGTTGTTAATCAAATTATGTGGTATCTTATATTATGAGCTCTAAAAGGAGTCCTCTCTCGCTAACTACCTTTACATTTCTTTGGTAATAGAATCTTAGCCCCTGGAGCATGGTTGAGTTGATTAGTATAAGACAGACTTATTGAAGTGGGCAAGGATCGAATCTCCGAAGCCGAGGCAATCTCCTCCCCCGCAGTGGTCAACTGTAACTTTCCGGTTTACCTCCTTATAAATGGTCGTGAAGCCGACTGTGTGGGGCCGTTGGGGTGGCGGATTCCACCTTTTGCTGAAGTTAATAGAATCCTTACTTATTGTCTCTATTTGACCTCCCTCTTTGGTTGTTTTCCTGCTCAATTATTATCTACATATTTTCGCTAGTGTTCTCCTTTAATGTAGTTCTCTAATCCATGCACTCCTCTATTAATTTCTTCTTCACCAACTTTCTGATACCGGATAGGATAGCGATTATCTTGCGGTAATATTGATTCCATTGATCAACTACGAACATCAGAAATCAATCATTTAAAACATGTTTATTTGAAAGAATATCAAGAGATAGGAAATAAACCGCACTATCAAAAAATATTATTAAACTAAAAATTTCTTCTTAAACATCAACTAACAAGATGCTTATATAGACTCAAACCCTAACTTGTAAAGAAAAGAAAAAATTATAATAGAAAAGAAAATTTTTAATGGGCTCATCCTAAAATCTTCAAATATAAAAAAAATGAAAAATTTCAAAACTATCCTAACTATCAAAAATCTTAAAAATTATTAAACATAAAAATTATCAAAAATAGTAATAAAAATCTTTGGATCCTTCTGCATCAGTCACCCCAAGTTGAAACTCATCCTCGAGTTTAGAATAATGTAAAGTGGTCGCCTAGGAAGAAGATCTGACATCAATTCGGCAAAATTTTTTAGTAGTTGTTGGACTTTAGGAATCCTCATCGATCCACTAACGAGCATGACATCGTGGATGCTTCTCTTGTCCATCTTCGCATCCCCCAAACACTTTTTTTCTTGCAAATTGCACCTAACTGTGATGACACCAACATATTCTTTTTAATTTCAATGGGATCCGTGATGTCCCTAAACATGATTGTCCAAGGAGGCTCTAATGGATCACAATGAAACTCCCCATAATGATAACCTTGGTGCTATCATAAGAAAATGACAATTTGGAGAAACTTCACATATGTTGAAATGACATTTCTATGAATTTAAATTTGTTGTAAGAGAAGCTCCAAATTGACTATGATAAAAAATGCTAGAGAAATCTATGAAATTTGTATTATTTCCTAGAGTTGTAGGGAATAGTTTCGACCCAATCAACTGTCCTGCAAAGATCTATACTAAGATCCATATCCTGCATAAAATTATCAACAACAGACTCAACACCCTTTCCACTTTCAAGCTTGGCTTCCTCATTTTCTACATGTGAAGCTTGTAGTTGTTCCTTATCCTTTTAAAGTTGATGGTCGAAGGTTTGCTTGATGATTGCTTGCTTCCTCAAGTCAGTATCATTCTCGCCATACTTCAAGATGTGATGCTCATCTTTCATCACTACAATCTCTGCACGCTTTTCCTCTATCTTATCCTTGTTCACCTTTGGTATTAGTTCAATGTCTGGACCATGTAGATTGTGATAGAGGTTAAAGACATTAAAGTCATCCCTCTCCGGAGATAGCTTTGTGGGAGGGGGAGCCATAAAATCAAACTTGAACTTTTCATCGATATCATCCATATTAAAATCTTGACACTCATCTATATTAGCATCTTTAGTTTGTTTTGCTTCTTCCTCTGAAGATCCACACCAACTTCATCCACTTCATCATCGTCATAATCATCATCATAAAGTACCTCATCATATATTGGCTCACCAGTTGACTCTGTCTTATCTTCATCATGCTGAATAAATTGGGATGTTAAATCAATGTAAGGTGAGATGATGGAGACTGGGGCTTCGTCGATAGATGAACCAGACTGCTGATTGTCGTCAGACAAAGTGGGCTTCTTCTTTGATTAACACTTCGTCTAGGTCTATCTCCTCTTCGTCTGCATCATCGTAAACTAGATAATCAATTGCCTCAGTCTCGCCTTCCATGTCTTCCTTAATCAATATATTGTTACCCTGTGAGAGATGGTTGGATAGAATACGAATCTTGAGGGTGAGCTGACCAATAGTTTTGTTCACCCCTAATCATTAGCTTTTGGTTCTGTAACTTTTCACCAACTAGGATACATTGGGAACTTGCATCTTATCTCAATGTATGAAGTTGCTGAGATAGAGATTGAGTGTATTCATCAAATAGAAGAAAGTAATCTTTCATCTACTCCCAATTTGTATTTTAGCCTTGCTGCATCTGTCACATGAGCATCGCAATTGCTCTCACCATGTGGATGTTTGGCTTCTGAGTTTGATGACAATCAATTTTACTTTAACACAATCTGATACTTCCTCATAATAAAAAATCATCTCCACTTCATTAAGACAATCAATAAATTCCTCGATCTAGGATGTACCAAAAAATTCGGGAAGATCAACTAGAAATTCGATATCTCCATACCGCCCCTTTTGGCCATGACTTTCACGATTGTGATAGGAGTTTTTAAAAGTAGAAGTAGAATTAGGATAAGGGAACTTACGACCTTTACAATCTTGCACCGCTAGACGTTGAGATAACTTTGTGACTTATCTTTATAGATCGTGAAGATCTCGTCTCGAGTGCTACGATCACGGTGCGAAACTTCCTCTACTGCAACCTATCTGTTACGACCACAATTATGACCCATCGGATTTAAGAGCTCTAATACCAATTGACGCCGGGTGGGATAGCGATTATCCTGCGGCCAATATTGATTCTGTTGATCAACTACGAACATCGAAAATTAATCGTCTAAAACTTGTTTATTCAAAAGAATACCAGGAGATACGAAAATAAATGATACTGTCAAAAAATATTATTAAATCAAAAACTTCTTAAACATCAACTAACAAGATACTTATATGGACCCAAACCCTAACTTGTAAAGAAATAAAAAATTCTAATAGAAAAGAAAATTTTAACGGACTCAAAATCCTAAAAATCCTAAATGGATTTAAAATCCTCAAATATAAAAAAAATAAAAATTGTTAAAATTATCCTAAATACCAAAATTTTAAAATTTATTAAAAATAAAAATTATCAAAAATAGTAATAAAAATTTTTAGTATCCTCTTGCATCACTTTCTTATCTATCATTATTGGTATATGATTACTGATATATTTTTTAAATTCAAGTATTCAACTCTTCGAACTGATTAATTTTGAAGATGATCAATCTGCTTCTATGAAAGTTTTTCACTAGCTATTAAAATAAATTCGAGAAGCAAAAAGCGGCTCGATACTTAGTCAGATTTTCTGAAAATCAATCACATTGAATAAATGCCTTTGTTGAGAATTAACCCTAGATGTTTATATTTGTGCCACTCATATTTTACCACTTGTGCTATATCCCTGGGACATTAGATATATCATTATCTTCTACTTCAAACTGTGAATTTCTCAATCATATATTTCATAAAGTGAGAAATGAAGATTATCATATTCTTTGCTGTTATTTGCAAATGTCGTGAGTTCATTTATTCCCATGCTTCTTTATCAACAACCAAAAGTTCTAAAGATGTGGGAACAATTGCTTCATGATTGGATTTAAATATGATTGTGTCGTATTGCTCTAGCCCATATGGCCCTCGTCAGGCTTGTTAGCTAATTCTAGTCTGTTTTAAAACGGTTGGATAATCTTACTTTTTATTTATGATTATTGTCAGAAATAATTTGAGAAATTAAAAATTATTAGATTTAAAAATTCAGGTTTATCTAGTTTATCAAGATGAGCTTGATTTGTTGTTGAGCTGGGGTTGAATAAGCTGAACTGCTAGAGAAGGCTAAACTGTTTGGTACCAAGAAAGTCAAGCTATCGAGTGGCTCGAATGGTCCAAGTGTGCTGAGTTGCCGAGTGGGTGGAGTAGCCCAAGTG
The DNA here is from genome assembly GCF_044706935.1 of Curcuma longa. Lineage (NCBI taxonomy): Eukaryota > Viridiplantae > Streptophyta > Magnoliopsida > Zingiberales > Zingiberaceae > Curcuma > Curcuma longa. Next base: position 2,040,973 of record NC_133870.1, on the reverse strand, counting down.
AGCCGAGCTACCGTTTGAGTTGGGTAGGGAGATTGAGTGGGAAGGTTGGTAAGGAATTGCTGAGCAAGAGGCTAAGCAGAGCTGTTGAATTGTCGAGCTAGGAGGCTAGCAGGAAGTTATTGAACGGGAGGCCAAGTAGAGCTAATGAACTGCCAAGCCATCACGCCAAGCATGGAGGTGCCAAGTAGGAAAGCAAACTAGGCTGACAAGTAAATAGATTCGTCTCCTTCGACTGTGTTTAGAGGTTTTATTAGACGTCTGTTTCCCATAATACAATTGCTCGACACGTTCACAATCAAGCACTAATTATATGTGACAAACTAAATTGTACCCAAATTCTTATCATTGGGGGAATAAAAAAGACTTGTCGAGCAGATCTGCCTTGTAAGGAGATGGAGAACGTAGGGTAGGAGAAAGATTCTTTTGACTATTTTTCATACCTTCTGCCCAAGGTAGGAGCCTACTTATATAGGCTTTGAATCTTAAACAGCATTAAACCTACTAATTGATGATCAAAGAAAGGTCATTCATTGTCTCTACTCGCCCGAGTTAAATTCTAGCAACTGACCATCAATGGCAACCGTTACCATCCAAGTGGTTACAGGTCAGCCATTAACTTTCAACCATGTTAGATTAATCATTAATGTATTCGTTACACACTTGAGCAAATAGAAAAAAAATAATCCATGTGAAAAAAATATTAGTTGACCTCCTTAGAGAAGTCACACTCACACACAAATCAATTGAATTTAGTGAAATTCGAGCCTTAGATTTGCATCCCCTTTTAGGGGCTCATGTCAGAGAGAACTTCTCATCCCTACATACCCATAATACAAAAAATTATGATTCATTATAAACTAACCTCAATGCCACAACTTTAAGTGGGACTAAACTCCTATATATATACATTGGAGTCCTTCTTCCATCTATTTTCATTCACTTTTCCAACAATGCTCCCATACTTAGTTTTAAATCACATAACAATGTGATGTGAGTGCATTATGACGTAGTTCATAATCTATATCAAGGCTTTCTTAACTTGAGTAGATCAATATCTAAATGGAAATTTCTCAAGCAAGACACGAAGTCGCCCATAGTCTTTCAAACTGACTCATATATATATCCTACTCTACTCACAACCCATATGATCATTTGTATTGAAACTCATAGTCACCAACTCGACTGAGCTACTAGATGAAAAGAGTTACTTAACCTAATCCACTTCACCTTGACTCATCAAACCTCAAGGAAACTAAACATTCAAACCTTGATTCTATATAAAAACACACAATTCTAAAAAACTATTGTCCATTACCAACATTTTGCAGCTTCAGTGGCATCCACCACTAGTCCTGAAACTAATTTTGTAGCTCTGGTGATATATATATACCTTCCAACTGATGTTATATTAAGAGAGATAAAGGTGCTGGCCTGTGGTCGTACAAATACATGGATGGCTCCTCTCGAGCACCAAATGCCATGGCCCTACGACCTACGTACGTTCTACTCTCTCTTCCACTCATGCCTTCAAATTAAACCGAGAAATAAAGCCAAAGTGCTACCTTTGTCTTCTCTGATCATGCATCTTTCCTGTAACCTAATACGACCACATAGCCACTACAGGTACAATACACTTAGTGGAATAAGCTGAACCATCCACCCATACGCATCTATCTCACTACACATGTACTTTAATCAGATATATATACGTCCTCACACTTGCAAACTGGTGCGCTATATTTAACAGAAATACATAGCATCTTTGACCTATCAGCCTTTGCTACCAGCAGTATTAATGAAGGTTCGGGTTCAGGTAAGAGTAGAAATATGAAATATTTTTTTACATTCGTGGAAGCAAAGTGTCAATTAACTTGGCATGAAGCATGTCACAGTTGAAGTGATATGATGGCACAAACCAGAACAAACTCATTCTGTTCCTTTAGCCACCAATCGTATCACATCGTAGTGGGTGCAATTAATGTATGCTCGCTCCAATACAGTATGCCCAACAACGTCCGATCGATTTAATTATATAAGGGATCCTGCTCTCCATGCACAAGGCGTGAACATTGAGTCAGTAGAGAGGAAGAAGAAGAAGAGTAAGGGAAGATGGGAGAAGAAGTGAACGAGGAGTCTGAACTGAAACGAGTGGCGGATAACGTCGAAGGCTCGGTCGGCAGTAGGCCGACTTTGATAGGCAAACCATGTCGACTTGGACGGAGCGAGTGCGGTGGAACAGAGCTAAAGAGCTCGAGGGATTGTTATGGTTTTATGATAAATCCTGATGGAAGGTAAACACATGCAGACCTCTATTAATTGCACGTTCAAGTAATAGATTTAAAGACACATAACTAGGAACGAATCCGTGTCAGGTGGTATGGGATGTGGGAGAATGTGGTATTTCTGTGGGCGATCTACTCCATCTTCTTCACTTCGCTGGAGTTTGGTTTCTTCAGAGGCTTGCCAGAGCAGTTGGAAGGCCTGGACTGCGCGCAGATCATTTTCTTGGTCGACATAGTCATTCAATTCTTGGTGCCTTACAGGGACCTGGAGACCTACACAATGATCAGCCATAGGAGGAGGATTGCTTTGCGGTGAGCCATGCATGTCCATCAGCATTACATTATACATTCTAATTGAGATGACAAACTGCCGAGCATGATTCCTGTGTTGCAGCTATCTCAAGGGAAGTTTTGCAGTTGATCTTCTCGGATGCTTCCCATGGGATTCCATCTACAAGGTAAAGCACGACCAAAATCAGATAGCACACACAAACTTCATAAAATCTTAACCTTGTGTTAATTTCCTAACCGTAGGCAACAGGAAATGAAGCAATCAGGTTCCTCACATGGGTCCGAGTATTTCGCGCGAGGAAGATCATTCAGTTCTTCAAAACGATGGAGAAGGACATCAGGATAAACTATCTCGTCACGAGGATAGTGAAGCTTCTTATGGCTGAACTGTACTGCGTACACACAGCTGCCTGTGTTTTCTATTACCTAGCATTAATGGTGCCACAAGAACAAGAAGGGAATACATGGATTGGAAGCCTGACACTAGGGAACTACCAGTACAACAACTTCAGGGATATTCACTTTTGGAGACGATACATCACCTCCTTATATTTCTCCTTCGTTACATTGGCAACTGTTGGTGAGTCATGAGAAAGTAAACTTAAAAGATGAACACACACACACACACACACACTTTCTTGGTAGCACCAGAGTCCTCAAAATAGTTTTTCCTCTAGATCTATTTCATGTCGTGTTGTTTCGATACATTGTGCCACTGAATTTTTTAGGATATGGAGATATACATGCTGTGAATACCAGAGAGATGATTTTTGTCATGGTCTACATATCTCTGACCATGATACTTGGAGCCTATGTGATTGGCAATATGACTGCGTTGATCGTTAAGGGGTCGAAGACTGAGCAATTTCGAGACAAGATGTCAGATCTCATCGAGTACATGAACAGAAACAAACTTGAGAAAGGTATAAGATCACAGATCAAAGACCATTTCAGATTACAGTATGAGAATAGCTACAGGAAAGAATGTATTCTGGAGAACATCCCAGTGGATGTGAGATCCAAGGTATGTATAACTATTAGTTTAGATATTCCTCGAAAGAAAAGGATTTTTGGCATTCTCCTCCTATATCATATTACTTGGTTATTCCTCCAAGTGAACTAACCAATCTGAGTATAAACTCTTGCAGATATCTCGAACTCTATATCTCGATTTGATATGTAAGGTCCCCCTTTTCAAAGGATGTTCAGAGGAATTCCTTTATCAGATTGTATGATTGCAACTTTGCCATTTTTGAGATGCTTTAATTGCATTATTCATCATAAGTTCATAACTAAAGCTTCAGATACTGAATGGATCCATGCAGGTGATGAGGTTGAATGAAGAATTGTTTCTCCCAGGAGAAATGATTGTGGAACAAGGAAGTCCAGCGAATGGAGTCTACATAGTACTACAGGGATATCTGGTAAAAGTTAACTTATAATCGATCGATGAAACAAACAAAATCAACAAAGCAAATTATGCAAACAATCAATTTGCATAGCAAGAAAAGTTCTGGATTTATTATTATTAGTGTAGGTGTTGTATTCAGTCATCTTATTTCTTCTACATTGTTCTATTTCTCTTTTCAAATCCTATAATTTGTTTACTATGGCCCGACTTACAACAATGAGAACACTTGAAACTTTCAACTCCTTTATGGATTCTATATTCCAATTGTATGATAAAGAACTCTTTGGGTCGTTTTTCTCTTCTTCCTTTGTCCCATCTTCCACAAGAGCTAGTGATGTCTCTGTGCCCATATCTCTTCTTCTTGTCTCTTTGGTAAAGACAAACAAATCAAACAAAAAAGTTTTTTTTTAAAATCTTTTTTCCTCTTTTATTTTCTTAGTTCTTTTTCTCTTATCTCTTTCAAAAAGGAGGAACTCTTCATTGGAGAAGATGGTGCAGAGGAATCAATTGTGGAACTCACGACCTCTGATACACTGGGTGATGTGGCTTTACTCTGCCATATCCCGCAGCCATTTGGGGTGCGTGTTTGTGAACTCTGTAAACTCCTGCTCATAGAAAAGCAATCGTGGGACAGCATATTGCAGCTGCACATGAAGGATCATACTCAGATGCTCATCAACTTACTTGAGGTACCTAAACCAGCAGCTACAAGATTCAATCAACCTTGTTAATATTTGCAGCTTTCGACAGAAACGGAGAGAACCAGGCATCTTGCAGCTGGAGCCTCACATTAGACACCTTATCGCAAAGCAAGAAGAAGAGCTAGCATTAGGCCTCAGCAGCACGGCTTATTACGGGGACATCAACCGTCTTAAACACCTAATCAATGGCGGAGCAGATCCAAATACTGCAAATTATGATGGCAGAACTGCACTCGTAAGCAATTGCTTTTGTCTGAACAACTCAAATCCACAGTCACTTGTGTCTGTTTATTCTGTTGCAGCATATGGCTGCTGGTAGAGGACATGAGCAGGTAGTGAAGTTTCTTATCAAACGCGGAGTCGATGTTAATTGCATAGGTCAGTGTTCCCTCATCAGACAGGAATGAATGCATTGGTCTTGTTCTGACACAACTGATTTGCCCAGATAAGTTTGGAAACTCTCCATTGTTGGAAGCTCTGAAGGCAGGACATGAAGTGATTGCAGCAGTCTTGGTGGAAAATGGTGGCATCGTGAATCTGGATGATGCTGGGAGCTTTCTCTGTGAAGCTGTCACAGATAACAACATGAAGTTACTGCGAGGGTTGCTGAAATATGGAGTTGACCCTAACTCCAGAAACTATGATGAAAGGACACCACTTCATGTTGCTGCTTCACAAGGCTTGTGCCTTGCTGCTACTATCCTTATTGAGTCTGGAGCAGATGTTCTTTCTAAAGACAGGTACTTTACATTCACTGCAGTTTGCCTATTAGTTTGTGAATATGCTTACTAAGGTGAAGCTTAATCCATCTCATACTAAAGCAATACTTTCTTTGATGCTATTGAGTTGTGTCCCATTGATTGTTACTGAAACTTTTGGTACTGAAACTTTTGATTGTTACTGAAACTTGGATAAGACATGGAAAATGATCACCTTGTTGATTGAAGTGAACATGGTGATTTGAACTCAGAAAGGTTCACAATAAGCTCCATAATAATCACTGTCCCATTTCAGACACCCATTTTGGGTCATCCTCTATAAACATTTTTTCAAACTCTCTCTACAAGTCATTGTTGCAATCTTCAAAAGGTTATCAACCTACATGTTGTGGGTCCTTGGAATGTATTCAATGTTGAAGTATTGAAAGTTCTTTAGGATTCAAACCTTCTCTAGATAAACCTTATAGATAAGCCTTAATTTGCTGTGCATATCCAAGAATATGCACTCTATATATACCTCCTTCAATAACCTTACTTCTTTTAGGATTTGGTAGTCTAATCATCACCCTACACCCCCAAGTTATTGAGCAGTTAGTTAGGGTTTCTTTTCTTCCAAGGTTCATATGGAGTTTGGGTCTTTTATTTAATTAGAATCCTACTTAAAATATGATGAGTCACTAATAAGACTTCCCTCTAGTAGCACTAAGTTTGAATTCAATAACATGGTACTATGTATTTCCATTAGAATATGATGCTTCATCACATCCTTTGGTCGAGGTGTATATAGGTTTATGCCCTCACAAATGAAATCCATGGACTAAAACTAAGAGTGATTGCGAAATTGCATACCCTATTATATCTTAGAAATTTTATAATAGTTCCATGTGGATTTTACAAACTCATGCTTACATATCCTAAAATTGAACAAAGAATTTAAGTTAGACTTTGTGTCTGTGTTTGATATATGTGTCGGAATATGCATGGACTTTGGTATACACATATGGAAACAACTTGGTGTGGCTAAGGTCATGGGTAGATGATGATTCAAGGTTCGTGGAGATCGAAGAAGGGTGGTATGAAGTTGTGTTTAGGAAACAAATTACATAAGTGGAGTAAGAAGGATGACACAGGGAAGAAAACGAGGGCTCGATGGATTCAAAGGATTAAAAACTTAATACGAGATAGCTAGAGGCATACTAAGTAATCAAACAAGAAGAATGACATAAGAAAGAAGTCAAGAGCTTAGTGCATCCGAGAGATGAAAAGTTTGATAGGAGAAGGTCTCGCGACATAAGGTAGTTATTTGGTGAGTTGAGACTCGAGAGCAAATGTACTCGGTTGAGGATAGCTCTAAACATATGCAAACTCAATTATTAGATGGATCATAATCAACATATCAATTGACTGATGACTGAGTCGACTGGGCAAATAACTCAAAATCTACTAAAAATGTGTTTTCTATTGACTAATCGATTAATTGATCAACTAATGCAGCTTTGATGAAATAGTCATTGATGGAAATGAAGGAAAAAATCATGATCTGTTAGATATGATCAATGCTAATAGACTGATAGTTATGGTCAATCAACTAGTGAACCCTAAATGAAACAAACATCAAGGGAAACACAAAAAATGATAACAATCCATTGATCGATCAAATTAGTTGGTTGATGTCATAGCTGACCTAAGAATGATCTCACTAAGTATCACTCCTTACATTGAACTAAATTCTCTTATTATAAGGTCTATATGAAATAAATCCAAAACACATCACAACACAAGTCTTTGAACCAATTTGTTGCTCCTTAATCTCGATCCATCGCCAAGGTAAACACTCCACCCGGCTGCACACTCAATCTATTAAGTCAATCATCAAGTTTACTATCTCCTTAACTAAATACTTTAGATAAAGGGTAACAAAAACATTCCATACATTCTTAATAAATACCTTAATACCAAAAAGTTTACAAACATATACATGTTATCAAACACGCCTATAAGAGAGGATAAAACTTACATGTAGTTTGGAATTCCAAGTAACAACATCTATGACTTTGTCACTTTTGATCTAACAATTCAAAATTAAATAACTAAAACCGATGGATCTTCCAAATGAGGCAATGTAGCAGCAATTCTTTAGAAATTATTCAAAAGAAGGCACGAGGACAAAAGTTCACGAGGATGAGACCTCAACTCAACCAATGAAATTTCCATGAGGATGAAACCTCAATGTTCTAAAGAGATCATCCCAACAACTGAGATTTCTGATTCACTATCTGTAAATGATAAAGTTAATCCCTAGATAGAAATCCTCTTAACTCAACAATAGCACAAAATTAAGCAAGTGCATCTTTACACATGCAGATATATATAGCCTAAGGCAATGTAGTTTATTTTTGTAAATGCAGGTGGGGAAACACAGCTGTTGACGAGGGGCATAAGTGTGGGAACCAATCTCTAGTTAATATTCTTGAGGATGCAGCACTGGTAAAGCAAGAAACCAAACAAAATGATTGATACAACTGATCATGTCCATTTCCACAGTAGAAAGAAATCATGGAATAATATTGGATCACACAGGAACTTAATTGACAAATTTTTCTTTTTCTTCTTCAATTACCTATATAATATTAATTTAGTTGACTCACACAACTATATATCATCTAGTTTTTATTGGAGCTTAGTATTCTCTATCAGCAGCTATGATATTAACATGGGACCTAAAAAAACTAGCGAACATGTGAATAACTTTTCAGCCTTTATTTCAGGTTGGAAAAATGAATTATTTTACAAATTTAACATATCATATTACTCTGCTTATGATAGTTCTCTGTGACTTTGATGCTGTTTTTATATCCATTTCTTACAGCTGTAGATGCATTTTTCACTGATTTAGCCGTGTGAATCATGCATTCATGCATCGTCAAACATTTGATTTTATGACACTCTATAACATATATAAATGAGCATTGCAATAACAAGAACACTATAATAATTTGCAACAATTGGAATGAAAAGTAACCATCATGAATTAATCAATTTTTTATGATGGATAGGTGCGATGAAATTGACAATTACAAATGACATTTGAATTGCAAAGAAATTGAACAAGTTTTTTTCAATTGTGCAAATTGGTTTTATAAACATATATTCTTAGGGATCACACTTGCCCCACTTTCTCTCCCACATTCTTTTCTTGCACAAATCTCCACGCATGACAAGTGTGAAAGAAATTGAAGGTTTTTTCAATTGTGCAAATATGCTTTTATAAACATATTCTGCTGCTATCTTTGATAAAAGAAAATTAAAATTTTAAAAATAAATGAAAAAGAGGTACGTGCTATTCATCCCTCCTCATCTAGTACGCTTCTACATCCTACACTTTAATTAATTAACTTTTTTCCCATTATCGAGCAACCTCCATAGTTGTAATTTTCTTCACCACAAGTCTCCACCACCAATGACATTTTGATCAGTAAAGATTTTTGTTCATACTCTTGTTAATCATTAAGATACTTATGCTTGTTAACCTAACATGACTTACAATTCTAATTCTTAACTGGTATGACTTAACATGACACATTTTTGGTATGTTTCATTTTATATATATGATATGACTTAACATGATACATTTTTGGTATGTTTCATTTTATATGATTGGAGAGAAGATAATATATTTACATTTGAGGTTTGATAGTATCAAAATGTTAAATCAGAGAAATTAAAGTTAAATTGAAGTTAGTTTTGAAAAATACCTTCATATGTTATTTTCATATCTCGAATTCTTTTTCAAGATTTGGTGGTGTGTAATGATATCTGGCCATCTACTTCATCGGTGGTAATTAGTCTTTTAAAAGTGAACCCGCTTTGATACTAATTGTTGATAGTATTAGGATGCTTTATTCTCTAGTTCACTACTTGGTAGAGAGTGAGCCCTTCTTAACCTTACGTTGATACTTATTAGTGTAAGAATTGCGGATGACTTGGATAGATAGAGGCGAATGGGTGGGTGGGGGGAAGGGGAATAACACTTTTGACCTTTGAATGAATTTTTTTTCTCGCTCTTGCTTAGCTTAGTGCAAGGTCAAGCAACACATAGCTTTTCTCCGGTTGTGCTTATATAGATTCACAAGTTAGAGTACACAAAATAATTTGCTAACTTAGATATTTAACATGGTTTGGAGCTCATGTCCTACTCCATGACTTAGTCATTTGGTGAATCAAGTTTGAAATTCTCAATGTAATGAAATAGTTGTTGGATTTGTCTAAGGAGGCTAAGGGGGGTGAATAGCCTCATTCACATATTATTCTTGTTTCTACAAGGCTTGTTATGCAACAAAAAAGGTAAAATAACAAAACCAAAGATGCAAATAGCTCAATATGCAAAAATTTAACATGGTTCCATAATCCCCTTGAACTCATACTCCATGACCAATGATTTTTTAAGTGGATCACTCCTCGAATGCATTACTATTTTTTCCTTTCTTGATCAACAATTGGAGATAGAGAAATCTCTTACAATACCTTTTTAGAAAGATTGAAAAATTGAACACAAGATATTACAACAAAGAAGAGTTTTGGAGAGAACAATTGAGAAAAACACTTAGAAGTTAGAACACATAAGATTGAGTTTTCAAGTTCTCTCTTGTTTTCCACAGTTACCATAATAAGCCCATATACATTGCGACAACTTCAAGTTTGAATTTTATCTTTAAAATCAAATTTTCTCATTGATTAGTCAACTACTTCTTCATCGTAGTCAATTGATTAGTCGATTTTAACAACTAATTTTGACATTGTAGGTATCTTAATTATCATCTTAGTCAACTAATTTTGACATCGTAGGTATCTTAATTATCATCTTCCAAAATGTCAACTTTAATGGTTTTTTATCTTGTTGCCATCAATCATCAATTGCTTGGTTCTTTAGACTAATCGACTGATGACTCAATAGTCGACTGAAACATATAATATGTTCTATTTATTTCTAAATTGACTCTGACTCAATCAACTGACTCATCAGTCGATTGAGTTCCCAAATTAATCAATTGGTACTTTGACTCCAACTACTTCTATGATTGAGTACGCACAAATGATCGTGGGGCCGATCGTGTGGGGCCGCTAAGGTGGCGGATTCCACCTTTTTGCAGAAGAGTACGCACTTAAGTCTAATTCCTTTCCTCTCAAATGTACATTTACACTCAAACCCTTACTCTTCCTCATAGAAATCACCTTCATTTTAAGAGGCTCTCATTTTACATGCCAAGTATCTAGTGGTCTTCATCAAGTATGTGTGGTTTGAACTCCCCATTGTTACTCCATGACCTATGACTTATTGGTCATTCACTCCCAAAAGCCCACTATGTTTCTCATTCGTGGATAACTTTTAAAGAAGAAACCTCTTGCAACATGAACATCACAATGAAGCTTAGAGAAAGTTAATAGAATTACAAGGAAAGGTTAAATAGATTAAAACAATCACTATTTCATCATCCTTCAAACGCTCACATTAGTCCCCTTTATATAGCCTTCAATCTCCTTTAGCTTTATTATGTTATGTTAGTCCGTTGCAGATCACTAGACTAAATCTATCGTCAATCAATTGATTTTTCAATTACTTCAGCCTTTAGTATACCAATGGCTACCTCAATCAATTAAAATCCATCATAAATCCATTATAGCCCTCAAGCCATCAAATCGTTGTGGTATAACTTTATCAAATCAATGACTACTTTTGAATTTCTTGTTGTAGTAACAGTTGGTTAAAATTTACTATTATACAATTGATTACAAATTAGTTAATTGCTCAATCAACTCATCCATGAACAATAATATTATATTCGTTGACTAATCAACTTGGGTCAACTCTTTCATCAACTCATCTCGCTGATCGACTAGAAATACTTTCATTCGACTAAAGCCCTAACTATGATCATCATAATAATTGAGTGAGAGATATACCATGTCCTAATGATATATGTCGCTCAACTCTCACAACTTGGGTAAAAGCTTACCTTCTATGGTTTGACTTCCCCACCAAGGTCATTTCTCGATTCTCAATTCTTTGGATGCAGTGAGTCGCCCATTCCAAGTATATTTTTCACTCTTCCCCTATATAGTTTATCTTCTTTCAACTTCTATCAACGTTATGCCTCAATGCTCTTCATTTTGCAGTCCCTTGAATTTCTTATAACATTCTTCTTTGATCTAACAAACCTTAAGCCACCGAACCAACCAATTTGTCCACGTCAAGTCATGCTACATAAGTTGCTCCAACACTACCTTGATGTTTCTTATCCTACCGTCACTTGGATGTCTCATCCAACCTTCTCCAAACTCCATTGGACCTCTAAGTCATTGAGTGTAATGCCTAGTAATGTCAAGTGATCATCAACACTTGACCTCATTGAGTTATGAGCTCCTCAAATTCCATGTATATCTTATTAAGTTCTTCCACAACTTAAAAATATATCAAATACAAATGCAAGACTTAACTTAAATTCTTTGCAAAGATATCAAAATTTAAAGTCAAACTTAAACTAATAAATTATGAAATAAACCAATATCACTAATAATGATTATATCACTAATACTATTTTGGCCCACTTTTAATCCAACTTTCATGCTATGAGTCGGACTAAGATAGAATGCTATAATCATAATAAAAGAACCACTAAACTTCTCCAAATTAACAACATACACAAATCTATTACAATCCCAATAATGAGATTTAATCCTTGCTAAACCTTGAACTCTATCTTCGGAAGATATGTACCTCTAAGATTACGATGCAATGGTAAGGTACTTGCGTAGTGAACCCAACATCCATTGATCAATTCCTAACTATAATGCAATACAGATTGATTTTCTCCAATGGAAAGATAATTGACTGTGAACAACGCACTATTCGTTTTTCTTAATTTATCTTTATAGTTGATAAAATTTTTTTATAGAATCAGATCAATCACCTTAAAATTAATGGATTCAAAAGAGTTATACATGGATTATCCAAAACAAAAAATAAAAAAGAGTGAATGATGATGGAGAGCAATCAGACGTCCACTCTAGATAGCTAATAGGTGCTCCTAGAACATAACTAAATTGATTACGATGAAACAGAATTACAAAAAAGGACAAAGATTCGAATCTCGACGAAATCGAGATAATACCCTCCTCCGTCATGATCAACTACAACTTCTCGATTTACCTCCTCACAGCATGAGGCTGACTGTGTGAGATCGCTGGAGTGGCAAATTACACTTTATGCAAGAGTGGATAGCCAATAGGTATACAGCTAAATAGGTAATCATCATCAACACAAGCAAAAGATATATACAGAGTTGCTAAGCTGCATGACTCCTCATCCACGACAGCTAACGTAGAACGTTTTTTCCGCTTCGTCTGCTTCCTCCGTGACGACGAAACAAAATCCCACCTTTCCCAAAATCGCGCGCCCAATTCCTCGCTGCTGAATCCCAAAATCTCCACACGACGCCGCTCTGGATACGCGTTCCCAAAATCGCGCCAATCTTCGGCGATCCTTCGCCTTCATATGCCGCTAGCGATCCTTCGCCCGTAATCATCAGCTGTCAACACGGACGAGGAGTCGCGCAGCAAAATATCTCTCTTTTATATATATATATAATCTTATTCAAAAACAAATACAAACTATCACTCTTCAATCTGAAGGACGCCAATAAATTTGCTGCAATGAAGGCCAGCTACCTGCTGAAATCCCAACATCCCCGGTCGAAGTGATCGTTGCAGCATTGCGAGCTAAAGGGAAATGTTTCCAAGGAAAATAATGAGAAAGAAAATCATATCCAAATCCAATTAAGAACTATGATTAGATTCCTAAATCACCCTGGTCTCATACTACAAATTTATTCACTAAAAAGTCATCACTTTTGGAAAAATTGTTAAGTCTTCAAAACATTATTATTAAAATACCTTTGTAGCGTTTCATAGCAATAAATATCTGTTTAATTTTATAAGAATAACTATTTTCTTTTATTCTGTTGTTTGAACAAAAAGCACCATAGACATTGAGTCACCATCACAAATTTTCAGGACATAAAAACTAATGAAGACGATTTCCTTTCGCTTTTATGCAATATTACGTAACTATAAATTACAAATAAATTATGTAATGATGGTTAGATAATAAGAGGAACTCTGATACCATCCTCCTTCCATTTCATTTTAACAGCGAGAATTTCTGACCGGGTTTACAAACATCATATGATGCGTGCTGCTTCGCTTTCAACTATTTATCTGGGAGGAATAGAAGCTGCGATGCTCATAGAATTCCTTCTTTGAAGGGGCCAGATTCATGAAGCAACCCCATTACGTGCTTAACCTGCCAACAAAACAATTAACTCATCAAAACAATTGCAATATATATTTGTGCAAAAGAATTTGTCTGTTTGCGTCATTTTTATACATGAATTTCGACAGAATTCCCTAGAGGATGATGCGTATGCATCCATGAATGCCCCAGCACCGACTTGATTCAATTAGAAAGATAGGAGGATGGGGAAGGAAAATGACACAAAAATTTATATAAATCATAAATTGCTCACACATTTTGTGTTGCTTTTGTGCCTCTTCTCCTTCCTCTCCTAGTTATACCAGGTGAACCCAACTTAAATTTCCACAAAGAATTATTTAACAAGTGTATCATGGCCTCATTGGTCAAGGGAAATGAATTAATAGATTTAAAGTATACCATCACATTGAGAGGAGAATACTTGGATAGTACAAAAAGTCAGCGTGTTATGCAGTTTAACTCATTATGCAGGACAGAAGAAGTAAACTACGATTAAAAGACACGATCCGGTATCAGATAGCACATGATCGTCACATCAACATTGACATAATATTAACTGAAAGAAGTAAACAATCCATGTTTACAGTGTACAAGGAATTCTTCATGGATCTTTATTGCACCAGGAAGATACAACTGGGAGCCTACCAAACTGTTGAGTACTAAACTTCAGACATGGGCTGCAACTGCAACTCAGTTAAACCTCTAAACTTGTAAGAAAACTATGTATACATTGACACAGTTAATGGACAGTTCCACATTCCACAAAAGGCAATATAGATAAATAAACAATTCTCATAAATGACTGTGCTGGTTGTCACTCTACCAATGTCCTAAAACTGAAAAGTAACTGTACAAAACCAAAAGAATTAGTAGTGTATGTTTTAGAATTTGATATTCGCATGTTTTTGGTATACTTGCATATTTTGAAGATCGAATCTTGGGCGATTCTCTTTCAAGGTAATTTTCTCAGCAAGGTATCAGAGTCAAGTAAGATAATTGTTGACTTAATTTTTTAACTGATGTTGGCAAAACACAATAAAAGGAAGATGAGAGGATAGAGGAGAGGGTGAACATTATGGAAAATTTTGGTCCTCTTGCTGGGGTCTAAAGTATCACCACGAGCAGGCGAGCTGCTGCTGTATCTGCCAGCAGAACACGGGAGAGAAGAGGACAAAGTAGAGAGTGAACATTATGGTAAAATCTTGATCCTCTTGTTGCAAGAAGGGATATTTATAGGCATGTAAGGATCGTGGGAAGTGTATGGTTTCCTGTGAAGCCAACCACGCAAGATGCATGTGGGCCAAACATTCTATCTTCCCTATCAGTGTGGTTGTACTGGGTTCTGATGGGCTGGGTTAGGCCCCGGTCAAGGAAGGGTAGGGTCAGGTGCATCTCAGCCCATGAACAACCAAGAAGATCGTGTAGCTCCATTGAAGGGTAGATCTCCATGCATAAGGGTGTTAACTTGAGAGTAAGACGTAGATTGCCTCACTTTCTAGAGAATCTCACTTTTGTTGTCAACCAAATGAGGCAATCTCACCTATCAGTGGTTATCTGAAGGCTGAGGAGGCCCAGGCTTTGAGTTGCATGGTAGATGAATAGACCTCACCCTCTAAGTTACTTCTGGAATGAATATGGGATAGGAGAAGAGGGCACCTTAATAGGACTTAGCTGAAGAAGGTGCTATGCCTTATTTATAGAAGCAAACTGGAGCAGCAGCCAAATATATCCTTGAAGTGAGTCGTTCATGGCATTGTATGCTTAGTCTTTGACCCAAATTTAAATGTTCAAAGCTCACAATTTTCATTTTGATTTGCAGTAATCTCAGACTTGGTTCTCCCTCATCCAACAAACATCATGAAAGTTTGATAAGTTTGAGATTCAACATCATAAACCTTGGAATTGTAAAACAAAAGTGTAAACATGGAGTCAAAAGTTCAAGATTGAAGTTCCTCTCTTTGATCGAGACATCTTTATAGTCTTCAATCTTTAAGTCTCCTCCCCCTTGTATGTATTTCCTCTGTTAGAGAGAGATCACGAAGAGATATTTAAGCTGTTATGATTTCATTGTGATTCTTGTTGAGAAGGTTAGTTTCTAGGGTTGATATTATATTTTTCATGCTTGGTAAAGAGCTTTCTAGCTTTAGTCCATTCTTGAACAATCTTATTAGGGTTTGCTCTATTACCCTAGTGCGAAGGAAGTGATTTAGTGTTTTTTTGATTTGTGAGAAAGTCACAACAAGGCGAAAGGACTGAGGAATAGGACTCAAAAGTATATATTTACTTTTATATCATCTCATATGTTTTTTTTATGATCTGAATGACACACCCCATTTATGATATAAATATCACGACGTGAGTTTATGATATAAACAACATAACATGAATTATTACCCTGACTCTTTTCTCCTTCAAGGAGCATTCAACATCTTCAGGTCGCAACCTCTATCTGTTGGTCTCTGTCATCTCTTTTTCCATTACCTTTTGCTGAGGACACTAACTCTAATCTCAAGATAAAGAGTTACTTTGCTGGAGAGGTGAAACTCGTGTCTCTTCTTCCTCACTTGAGGTATTCCCAAGATGAATATATCTTCTACACCCTGAACAAAGAGTCGAGTGGGGTGTTATAGAGCTCTCCCACTTCCTCAATTTGCCTCTTCTATGATTCATGGCCAATACGGATTGTGGGA
>NC_133870.1:1889402-2024450 GCF_044706935.1 Curcuma longa | reverse complement strand
CAAATGATCGTGGGGCCGATCGTGTGGGGCCGCTGTAAGGTGGCGGGTTGAAGGTTTTACAGAGAAGAGTACGCACTTAAGTCTAATTCCTTTCCTCTCAAATGTACATTTACACTCAAACCCTTACTCTTCCTCATAGAAATCACCTTCATTTTAAGAGGCTCTCATTTTACATGCCAAGTATCTAGTGGTCTTCATCAAGTATGTGTGGTTTGAAACTCCCCATTGTTACTCCATGACCTATGACTTATTGGTCATTCACTCCCAAAAGCCCACTATGTTTCTCATTCGTGGATAACTTTTAAAGAAGAAACCTCTTGCAACATGAACATCACAATGAAGCTTAGAGAAAGTTAATAGAATTACAAGGAAAGGCTAAATAGATTAAAACAATCACTATTTCATCATCCTTCAAACGCTCACATTAGTCCCCTTTATATAGCCTTCAATCTCCTTTAGCTTTATGTTAGTCCGTTGTAGATCACTAGACTAAATCTATCGTCAATCAATTGATTTTTCAATTACTTCAGCCTTTAGTATACCAATGGCTATCTCAATCAATTAAAATCCATCATAAATCCATTATAGCCCTCAAGCCATCAAATTGTTGTGGTATAACTTTATCAAATCAATGACTACTTTTGAATTTCTTGTTGTAGTAACCGTTGGTTAAAATTTACTATTATACAATTGATTACAAATTAGTTAATTGCTCAATCAACTCATCCATGAACAATAATATTATATTCGTTGACTAATCAACTTTGGTCAACTCTTTCATCAACTCATCTCGCTGATTGACTAGAAATACTTTCATTCGACTAAAGCCCTAACTATGATCATCATAATAATTGAGTGAGAGATATACCATGTCCTAATGATATATGTCGCTCAACTCTCACAACTTGGGTAAAAGCTTACCTTCTACGGTTTGACTTCCCCACCAAGGTCATTTCTCGATTCTCAATTCTTTGGATGCAGTGAGTCGCCCATTCCAAGTATATTTTTCACTCTTCCCCTATATAGTTTATCTTCTTTCAACTTCTATCAACGTTATGCCTCAATGCTCTTCATTTTGCAGTCCCTTGAATTTCTTATATCATTCTTCTTTGATCTCTAACAAACCTTAAGCCACCGAACCAACCAATTTGTCCACGTCAAGTCATGCTACATAAGTTGCTCCAACACTACCTTGATGTTTCTTATCCTACCGTCACTTGGATGTCTCATCCAACCTTCTCCAAACTCCATTGGACCTCTAAGTCATTGAGTGTAATGCCTAGTAATGTCAAGTGATCATCAACACTTGACCTCGTTGAGTTATGAGCTCCTCAAATTCCATGTATATCTTATTAAGTTCTTCCACAACTTAAAAATATATCAAATACAAATGCAAGACCTAACTTAAATTCTTTGCAAAGATATCAAAATTTAAAGTCAAACTTAAACTAATAAATTATGAAATAAACCAATATCACTAATAATGATTATATCACTAATACTATTTTGGCCCACTTTTAATCCAACTTTCATGCTATGAGTCGGACTAAGATAGAATGCTATAATCATAATAAAAGAACCACTAAACTTCTCCAAATTAACAACATACACAAATCTATTACAATCCCAATAATGAGATTTAATCCTTGCTAAACCTTGAACTCTATCTTCGGAAGATATGTACCTCTAAGATTACGATGCAATGGTAAGGTACTTGCGTAGTGAACCCAACATCCATTGATCAATTCCTAACTATAATGCACTACAGATTAATTTTCTCCAATGGAAAGATAATTGACTATGAATAACTCACTATTCATTTTTCTTAATTTATCTTTATAGTTGAATTGTTTTTTATAGAATCAGATCAATCACCTTAAAATTAATGGATTCAAAAGAGTTATACATGGATTATCCAAAGCAAAAAATAAAAAAGAGTGAATGATAAAGGAGAGCAATCAGACGTCCACTCTAGATAGCTAATAGGTGCCTCCGAAGCATAACTGAGTTGATTACGATGAAACAGAATTACAAAAAAGGATAAGGATTCGAATCTCGACGAAGTCGAAATAATATCCTCCTCCGTCATGATCAATTGCAGCTTCTCAATTTACCTCCTCACAAATGATCGTGGGACTGACCGTGTGAGACCACTAGAGTGACAAATTCCACTTTATGCCAAAGTGGATAGCCAATAGGCATATGGCTAGATAGGTAATCATCATCAACACAAGCAAAATATTTTTTTATATTTATATATTCTTATTCAAAAACAAATGCAAACTATCACTCTTCAATCTGAAGGACGCCAATAAAATTGCTGCAATGAAGGCCAGCTACCTGCTGAAATCCCAACATCCCCGGTCGAAGTGATCGTTGCAGCATTGCGAGCTAAAGGGAAAAGTTTCCAAGGAAAATAATAAGAGAAGGAAAACCATATCCAAATCCAATTAAGAACTATGATTAGATTCCTAAAGCACCCTGGTCTCATACTACAAATCTATTCACTAAAAAGTCATCACTTTTAGAAAAATTGTTAAGTCTTTAAAACATTATTATTAAAATACCTTTGTAGCGTTTCATAGAAATAAATACCTGTTTAATTTTATAAGAATAACTATTTTCTTTTATTCTGTTGTTTGAACAAAAAGCACCATAGACATTGAGTCACCATCACAAATTTTCAGTACATAAAAACTAATGAAGACGATTTCCTTTCTCTTTTATGCAATATTACGAAACTATAAATTACAAATAAATTATGTAATGATGGTTAGATAATAAGAGGAACTCTGATACCAGCCTCCTTCCATTTCATTTTAACAGCGAGAATTTCTGACCGGGTTTACAAACATCATATGATGCGTGCTGCTTCTCTTTCAACTATTTATCTGGGAGGAATAGAAGCTGCGATGCTCATAGAATTCCTTCTTTGAAGGGGCCAGATTCATGAAGCAACTCCATTACGTGCTTAACCTGCCAACAAAACAATTAACTCATCAAAACAATTGCAATATATATTTGTGCAAAAGAATTTGTCTGTTTGTGTCATTTTTATACATGAATTTCGACAGAATTCCCTAGAGGATGATGCGTATGCATCCATGAATGCCCCAGCACTGTCTTGATTCAATTAGAAAGATAGGAGGATGGGGAAGGAAAATGCCACAAAAATTTATATAAATCATAAATTGCTCACACATTTTGTGTTGCTTTTGTGCCTCTTCTCCTTCCTCTCCTAGTTATACCAGGTGAACCCAACTTAAATTTCCACAAAGAATTATTTAACAAGTGTATCATGGCCTCATTGGTCAAGGGAAATGAATTAATAGATTTAAAGTATACCATCACATTGAGAGGAGAATACTTGGATAGTACAAAAAGTCAGCGTGTTATGCAGTTTAACTCATTATGCAGGACAGAAGAAGTAAACTACGATTAAAAGACACGATCCGGTATCAGATAGCACATGATCGCCACATCAACATTGACAAAATATTAACTGAAAGAAGTAAACAATCCATGTTTACAGTGTACAAGGAATTCTTCATGGATCTTTATTGCACCAGGAAGATACAACTGGGAGCCTACCAAACTGTCGAGTACTAAACTTCAGACATGGGCTGCAACTGCAACTCAGTTAAACCTCTAAACTTGTAAGAAAACTATGTATACATTGACACAGTTAATGGACAGTTCCACATTCCACAAAAGGCAATATAGATAAACAATTCTCATAAATGCCTGAGCTGGTTGTCACTCTAACAATGTCCTAAAACTGAAAAAGTAACTCAAGTACAAAACCAAAAGAATTAGTAGGGTATGTTTTAGAATTTGATATTCGCATGTTTTTGGTATACTTGCATATTTTGAAGATCGAATCGTGGGTGATTCTCTTTCAAGGTAATTTTCTCAGCAAGGTATCAGAGTCAAGTAAGAGAATTGTTGACTTAATTTGTTAACTGATGTTGGCAAAACACAATAAAAGGAAGATGAGAGGATAGAGGAGAGGGTGAACATTATGGAAAATTTTGGTCCTCTTGCTGGGGTCTAAAGTATCACCACGAGCAGGCGAGCTGCTGCTGTATCTGCCAGCAGAACAAGGGAGAGAAGAGGACAAAGTAGAGAGTGAACATTATGGTAAAATCTTGATCCTCTTGTTGCAAGAAGGGATATTTATAGGCATGTAAGGATCGTGGGAAGTTTATGGTTTCCTGTGAAGCCAACCACGCAAGATGCATGTGGGCCAAACATTCTATCTTCCCTATCAGTGTGGTTGTACTGGGTTCTGATGGGCTGGGTTAGGCCCCGGTCAAGGAAGGGTAGGGTCAGGTGCGTCTCAGCCCATGAACAACCAAGAAGATCGTGTAGCTCCATTGAAGGGTAGATCTCCATGCATAAGGGTGTTAACTTCAGAGTAAGACGTAGATTGCCTCACTTTCTAGAGAATCTCACTTTTGTTGTCAAGCAAATGAGGCAGTCTCACATATCAGTGGTTATCTGAAGGCTGAGGAGGCTCAGGCTTTGAGTTTGCATGGTAGATGACTAAACCTCACCCTCTAAGTTACTTCTGGAATGAATATGGGATAGGAGAAGAGGGCATCTTAATAGGAATTAGCTGAAGAAGGTGTTATGCCTTATTTATAGAAGCAAACTGGAGCAGCAGCCAAATATATCCTTGAAGTGAGCCGTTCATGGCATTGTATGCTTAGTCTTTGACCCAAATTTAAATGTTCAAAGCTCACAATTTTCATTTTGATTTGCAGTAATCTCAGACTTGGTTCTCCCTCATCCAACAAACATCATGAAAGTTTGATAAGTTTGAGATTCAACGTCATAAACCTAGGAATTGTAAAACAAAAGTGTAAACATGGAGTCAAAAGTTCAAGATTGAAGTTCCTCTCTTTGATCGAGACATCTTTATAGTCTTCAATCTTTAAGTCTCCTCCCCCTTGTATTTATTTCCTCTCTTAGAGAGAGATCACGAAGAGATATTTAAGCTGTTATGATTTCATTGTGATTCTTGTCGAGAAGGTTAGTTTCTAGGGTTGATATTATATTTTTCATCCTTGGTAAAGTGCTTTCTATCTTTAGTCCATTCTTGAACAATCTTATTAGGGTTTGCTCTATTACCCTAGTGCGAAGGAGTGGTTTAGTGTTTTTTGATTTGTGAGAAAGTCACAACAAGGCAAAAGGACTGAGGAATAGGACACTCAAATGTATATATTTACTTTTATATCATCTCATTTGTTTTTTTTTATGATCTGAATGACACACCCCGTTTATGATATAAACAACACAACATGAATTATTACCCTGACTCTTTTCTCCTCAAGGAGCATTCAACATCTTCAGGTCGCAGCCTCTATTGTTGGTCTCTATCATCTCTTTTTCTATTACCTTTTGCTGAGGACACTAACTCTAATCTCAAGATAAAGAGTTACTTTGCTTGGAGAGGTGAAACTCTTGTCTCTTCTTCCTCACTTGAGGTATTCCCAAGAGGAATATTCTTCTACACCCTGAACAAAGAGTCGAGCGGGGTGTTATAGAGTTCTCCCACTTCCTCGATTTGCCTCTTCTATGATTCATGGCCAATACGGATTGTGGGATGTGTAGAGTTTTTTGTGATTCCCACTGTAATAGGATGGTGCATGTTGTATTGACACTCTGATCCATGTTAGTGTCATCATGTGATGAAGTGGTTATAAACTTGTCAGAGTAATTTTCTCTCTCAGCATTGTGTGTCAGCCATGTGCTCTCCCCTTTTAGCATTGTGCATAATTGTTAATGCAAAGCCACGGCCACGTATGCTTTGCATAAATAATGCTCAAAAGAGAAAAAAACCTAATAAGAGAAGATTGAAATCAAACATAACGATCTAACTAGTCCGATTAGGTGAATCTGTGTTCTATGATAGAATTGGTTCCCAGCGTACATAACTTGTTAGCTACCAGAGTTATGATGTTGCATGACATAAGAAATTATATTCATATGAACTAGAGAAGGCAGATTAGGCAATGTTACACTAAAATCGAATGGTTTCCGATAAAACATAAGTTTTTCCCATAAAACATAAGTTGTCAAGTAGCAGGACAGAGATGTTGCATGCGACAATGAATAGAATTACTCTAAACCATGATTTAAAATCGCGAGTCATATCAGAGTTTTGGTCTATGACCGGAATATCAATGGAAGAGGTTGTGGGTTGTCACTTGATAATAGTATGGTAGAAATTATGATTGAGATTTCAAGATCTAATTTACCATAATTTGTGTATTAGGTGTAGATTAGCAGTAATGTGTATTCTTACCTTAAATAGACTAGCAATAATTAGTATAACTGCTGTAAATATTTTCTTATCTAAAATAGATTGTACAAGAATTCTTATTTACAAGAAAGATCATCAAAGAAAGAGACATTCAACCATTTTATTAATTGTGTCATGGTATCAGAGCCTGCCTCTGAAATTCATCACTGAATCTTCGAATCTCTGTTAGTTTTTTTCTGTCCTACAAAGTTTTCTAGTTTTCTTTCAATTTTTGGATTGATTAATTTCTGATCAACAACTTTGGCTTTGAGATTTCATTTTCTTAGAATAATAGCTGCTAAGAATTTTCTTAGAAGAATATCTACAGAAACTTTGGCTATCAAATTTACAGGAAAGAATTATGCAACTTGGGAATTTCAATTTAGAATGTTTCCGAAAGGGAAAGAACTTTGGAATCACATTAACAGGTCTGCTCCTACTCCTAAAGAAGGTACAAAACTTCTTCAATGGGAGACAAAGGATGCTCAAATCATCTCTTGGGTTTTAGGTTCTATTGAACTTCATATGGTGAACAATTTACGATCCTTTAGTACAGCTAAAGAGATGTGGAATTATTTGCAATCCATATATCTTCAAGATAACACTGCAAGACGATTTCAACTAGAACTGAAGATTGGTAACTTTAGTCAAGATAATCTCCTTATTGAGCAGTATTATTCTGGATTTATTAATCTATGGAGTGAATATTCTAGTCTTATCTATTCAAAGGTATCTAAAGAGGTCTTAGCCAGCCTTCAAGCAATTTATGAAGATAGTATACGTAATCAGTTTTTGATTAAACTGAGATCAAAATTTGAAGTTGCATGAGCCGGATTATTGAATAGAAATCATGTCCCTTCCTTGGATATATGTCTTGGAGAATTGTTACGTGAAGAACAAAGAATGGCTACACAAGCTGTTCTAGGTTCATCCAAAGAGATATCTGAGGTTGTTAATGTTGCTTATGCTACTCCAGGGAAGAACCGAGGAAAAGGATAAATGCAGTATTATAGTTGCAAAGAGTTCAGGCATGTCCGCAATTGTGATAAAAAATTCTGCAACTATTGTAAACAGAATGGACACATTATCAAACAATATCCTACACAGCCAGAAAATCGAAAAGGTCAAGCTTTTTTCAGGTTGCTATCTCAGACCCTACCACTATCAGTTCTACAACCACAATTGGTGGCACAAATCAGTCTTTTGCTACTCCAGAAATGGTCCAACAGATGATCATCACAGCATTTTCTACTCTTGGACTTTATGGTTAAGATAAGATTATTTCTTCTCCTTGGTTTGTTGATTCTAGGGCATCAAATCATATGACTGGATCACTTGATTGGCTGCATAATCTTCAAAGGTATACTAGTAAATAAAATATTCAGATTGCTAATAGTAGTAATCTTCCAATTACAGTCATTGATGATATTGGACCTTCTTTTCGCCATATATTTGTCTCTCCTGGATTGTTTGCTAGTCTAATTTCTGTTGGGCAGTTGGTGGATAATAATTGTGATATAAATTTCTCTCGTCGTGGTTGTCTTATACAGGATCAGAGGTTAGGGAAGGTGATCGCAAGGGAGCCTAAAGTGGGCAAATTATTTCCATTGCAATTTACTATTTTTAGAACTGTCTTTGGCCTCTATTATTATTGAAAATAAGGCCGGTGTTTGGCATAAACGTTTGGGTCATCCATATAATGTGATATTATCTCATTTAATAAATCATGATTTTCTTGGCAACAAAAATCCTTGTTCTAATAGTTTATCTCTTAATTGCTCTATTTGTAAACTAGGCAAGAGTAAAGTGTTACCTTTTCCTACTTATAGTACTCGTGCTAATTCATGTTTTGAGATTATGCATAGTGATGTTTGGGGTATTACTCTTATAATTTCACATGCACAGTATAAATATTTCGTGACATTCATTGATGACTATAGTCGTTTCATATAGATATATTTTCGGTGTACCAAAGCTGAAGTGTTAACTGTTTTTAGAATTTTTATGGCTTATGTTGAGACTCAATTTTCCACCTCCATTAAGGTTTTACGATCTGGTAATGGTGGTGAGTATATCTTATATGATTTCCAAGTTTTCTTACAACAGAAAGGTATTATATCTCAACAATCATACCCTTATACCCCTCAACAGAATGGAATGGTTGAACGGAAGAACCGTCACTTGCTAGATATGGCTCGCACTTTACTCTTAGAGGTAATAGTTCCACCTAGATTTTGGATGGAAGCTCTATTGACTGCAGTTTTTCTGATTAATCAGTGGCTCCTCAAAGATCTAATCACATCAGTCGCCCTCGTGATTGGTATGGTTTTTTTTTTTGTGATTTTAGTTGATATTATAGTTCCTACCTCTTATTCTCAAGCCACTAAATATGTATGTTGGGAGAAAGCTATACAAGAGGAACTTCAAGCTCTTCTAAAAAATCATACTTAGGATATTGTTCCTTGCCCCACTGGTATCAAACCCATTGGTTGTAAATGGGTATATTCTATTAAGCTAAGATTCAATGGCTCACTTGATCGATACAAAGCAAGGTTGGTGGCACTCAAAAATCGACAAGAGTATGGAATTGATTATGAGGAGACTTTTGCACCAATAGCAAAAATAACGACAATATGACTTGTTGCAGCTATTGCTGCTTCTAAGGGTTGGTCATTGCAATAGATGGATGTTAAGAATGTCTTTTTACATGGGGATCTTAAGGAAGAAATTTATATGACTCCACCACCAGGATTATTTTCTATACCCTCTTCTGATGTTTGTAAACTAAAAAAAGTCATTCTATAGTTTAAAACAGGCTCCGCGTGCTTGGTTCGATAAGTTTCGATCCACACTTATTCATTCTTTTGTCCAGAGTCAATATGATTCTTCATTGTTTCTTTGTAAGACTGCTAAATGAATTGTTTTGCTCCTAGTATATGTTGATATCATTATTACAGGGATTGACTTTGAATTGATTTCTCAGCTTCAACAGCGCCTTCAAAGCTCTTTTCATATGAAGGACCTGGGTTCGTTACGCTATTTTTTAGGCTTTGAAGTAAACTCTACAGCGGCTGGTATTTTCTTAAATCAACATCAATATATTCAGAAGATAATTGCATTGGTCGGTCTTCAAGATGATCGATCTATTGATACTCTTTTAGAAGTGAATGTTAAATATCGTCGTGATGAAGGTGATTTTCTCCCTGATCCCTCCTTATATAGAAATTTAGTGGGAAACTTGAATTATCTGACTATTACTCGGCCTGACATTTTTTTTGTTGTCCAACAAGTTAATTTATGTAGGTCTCTCGACACCTTCACTTGGTTGTTGCTCGTCGCATTGTTCACTATCTGCAAAACACTTCTACTAGAGGTCTTTTCTTTCCTATGGATTCTCCTATTCACTTGGTTGCATATAGTGATGTTGACTGGGCTGGTTGTCCTGATTCTCGGCATTCCATTACTGCCTGGTGCATGTTCATTGGCAACTCTCTTGTCTCTTGGAAAAGCAAGAAGCAAGATCGTGTGTCGAAATCTTCCACTGAGTCTGAATATCGTGCTATGTCCTCTGCGTTTTCTGAGATTGTTTGGCTTCGAGGACTGTTGGGTGAGCTTGAGTTTCCTCAAATGGAACCCACTCCGCTTTATGCGAACAATACTAGTGTTATCCAAATTATAGCCAACCTAGCAAAGTAAATTGTCACTCTATTCATGAAGGATATGATGTCATGTCATTTCTCTGCCTCACATCACCACTGATCAACAAACTGCTGATGTATTTACTAAGCTTCTCTCATGACAATGACATCATTTTCTGGTTACCAAATTGATGCTCTGATCATCGAGCATCAATTTGAGGGGGAATATCAATGGCAGAGGTTGTGGGTTGTCAATTGATAAGATTATGACTGAGATTTCAAGATCTAATTTACCATAATTTGTGTATTAGTTGTAAATTAGCAATAATGTGTAATATTAGCTGTATATATATTCTTACCTTACATAGACTAGTAGTAATTAGTATAATTGCTGTAAATATTTTCTTGTCTAAAATAGCTTGTACAAAAATTTTTATTTAAAGAAAAGATCATCAAAGAAAGAGGCATTCAGTCATTTTATCAATTGTGTCACGAAACAATACGATTTTGGTACCATATTGTGCCGTGCCGATATGATTTCAATATTTTTTAAATATAAAATATATTAATTAAATAAAATATAAATTTAAAAAAGGAAAAAAATATGGAATCATAATAAATAAATAAATAAAATTTTATTATATTTTTAAAATTAAAATAAATAAAATATATAGTTAATGAGATAATTTTATTAGGGTTTAATTAATCCTATTTAGATTATCCCTATCTAGGAGTTGATTTAGTTTATTAATCTAATTTTTAATTAAAAAAAATCAAACCCCCCGTCTCGCAATGCCTTGTGTCGTGGTCTCACACAACCTCTCTGTTGCGGTCGACGATGTCGCGCGATCCCTCCACCACGGCCAACGAGGTCACGCATCTCTCCACTGCGACCGCAAACCTCGTGCCAGTGCACATTGACGGGCGGAACAAAATGATTCACCCGTTTTATCCGATACAGCATGAGATTTCAAACCATGGTCTAAACTAGAAAGGCTAGATTATACCGTGGGCAAACACAATAAGAAGACTACGAGAACATATTGTTCAACAAAGGCATTCTCAGACTATTGATAGCAGGTGCATAGGCATACAAAATTTTAATTTAAACAATTAAAGGGCAGCCCGGTGCACGAAGCTCCCGCCATGCGGGGTCCGGGGAAAGGATCCATTGTACGCAGTCTTACCTTGCCTTTGGCAAGAGGCTGTTTCCAGGATTTGAACCTGTGACCTCTAGGTCACATGGCAGCAACCTTACCGTTGCGCCAAGGCTCCCCTTCTTTAATTTAAACAATTAAAGGTTTTAAATTTAATAAAGTAAAAACAAAATATGGATTTTAAATTTAGCAATAATAGACATAGCAAAATAATTGTTATGATGAGAGATGACGAAATATCAGTAACTAAGAGTTTTTTAAGTATATAGGTTCCCTTTTGCAAAAGGATGGAGGGATTGATATTAATGTTTTACATAGAATACAAGCAGAATAGTTGAAATGGAGGAGCACGTCAGACGTTATTTTTTATCGTAAGGCACATCTAAAACTTAAAAGGAAGTTTTACAAAATAATGATTGAACATTTTATGGACTATGACTCGAGCACACGAGTAGAAGATGATAGTCGCAAAGATGAAAATGTTAAGGTAGATGTGTGAATATACGAGAATAAACACATTAAGAAATTGAGAATATTATAGAGAAAGTCAAGATTGCACTTATTGGAGAAACTCCGAGAGATACTTTTAAGATAGTACCAAAATATATTTAGGCAATCAAAAATATCTCAACCATAACAAATACACACAGCAATTGAGGAAGAGAGACCAAAGAAGACTAGGTTAGCAATGATAAAATAAGATAAAATTCAATTAAATCTAGATAAGGATATGTAGGGATCGGGCTCGATGGCATAAGAGGATTCATATAGCCAAATCTATTTAATGAGATAAAGGCTTGGTTGTTAGTTGTTAGTAAACAATTAAAATTGAAATCCTCACAAGTACATCATATAAAAGTCTGACTCGTAAGTACTGAAGCTTGAAATGAAAGAACATACCTGCTCAGTTTCATACACAAGAAAATTGTCTATCACTTTTCGAAAATCATCATCCAGAATGTAGTGGCAGCTGAATGTGGTAACTGGAAGGTAACCACGCTGAATTTTATGTTCTCCTTGAGCTCCCGCCTCCACTTTGCTCAAGTTCAACTCAATAGCAGCTTCAATTGCCTAGAAGAAAATTCATCTTACATGATTTAGGCATCGCATGGCAAACACAATGGACATTTAATTAAAAAAGTGCATAACAGTAAATTTGTTTGACACTTTTTCTGCAAGGATAACTCACAACTAACCTGAAAATGTAAGAGAATGGTTCACAATTGAACCCACTCTTCAACTATAAACATGCATGATGTCCACTTGCTATTTGGTAGACATGTATTACCAACTTCATAAGTGTACAGATAAACAAATATAATTTAGCTATTCTATGGAAGTGATAATTTAGCTATTCTATGGAAGTGATCCTGTAATGCCCCAAGTAGGTCTCTATGGTCATAGGCAAGGCATGACACACACAATTGCCACATGATAATTTATCTCGGCATCTACTAAGTCAACCAAGTCCACAGAACCACATAGGCTATTTTTAAAACTCTCCATAATACAAACCCATAAGAAAAAATCTTACATAGTTAGTGAAAAGGAAATAATTATATGAACAATAAAATGAATAAAGGACTCCAACTCCTAAACAAAAAATAAATGGTAATAAAAAACA
Organism: Curcuma longa; assembly: GCF_044706935.1. Classification (NCBI taxonomy): domain Eukaryota; kingdom Viridiplantae; phylum Streptophyta; class Magnoliopsida; order Zingiberales; family Zingiberaceae; genus Curcuma; species Curcuma longa. The sequence continues at coordinate 2,011,724 of NC_133870.1, read as the reverse complement.
AAAAAGTCCCTCAGAAAATATTGCAGAATATCCTTGAAGCATCCACCTTGTCATGGTAACATTCAGCATCCACTTGCAATCTTGTGAAGGAAAGGAAATAATTGATGAATAATGATAAGCTAAACAATTAAAAACTATCCCTGCAATGAACTGCAAGTAAATAACTACTACCTGCAAGTAAATACACCGTCACAATCTACAAAACACACAATTAATGTAAACTACAATTTACCAATCAAACAAGTTTGGACCCATTCACTGATCATGAACCCTTAACTCCCCTTTTTGTGATAATATCCCATTCCAAAAATAGAAAGTTCAAAACAATTGGGACTTTTTCGGAGATTGGATGCAGTTACTAATTCATGATCTGGCATGTACAGAATGAAAACTTCATTCTCGATTCTACGAGAATTTTTATGAAAGCGTTTCATTTGCTTCTCTTCCATGGAAGTTTCATTTTCCCAGAATGTATCCTAATTTTTGGCCTAATTCTTCTTCTAGATGATCGATTCAACCTCTGATCAAAAGGATAGACCTTGGTTCTATTTCATCTCTTCAACAAGTTTAGTAAAAGAAACTGTTAATAGTCTATCATCATCCTATTGCAGAAAAGACCTCATCCATAAATACCTCAAGCAAAGTTTAAAATATTGAGCCGTGTCGAGGTTTCGGTCTTGGACCGGAACAATACAGTTTCGATACCATATCATACCGTGCCGGTATAATTTAGTATTTTTAAAATATAAAATATATTAACTAAAAATTTTAAGAGGTTTTAATTAAGCCTATTTAAATTATCTCAACTATAGCTACGATTTGATTATTAAACCTATTGTTTAAAAGTTAAGTTTTAAAGAAAATCCATACGCGACCGCGACGAGGCACACGCAGGCCGCGCGATCGGGGCACGTGCGGCTCATGCAATGCCTTCGGAGGTGTCACCGAGTTCGATCAATGCCTCATCCCGATTGGAACACTATGTCGATGCTATGCCGGTGTCGGTCCGCTAACGGAACGAAAAATTTCGCCAATTTTGAACGTATAGCTCGAGATTCAATCTCTGACCTCAACATCAATTATACATATTCTTTAAGAAATACCATTCATTTACAATGTTTATGTTATCGTGTTCATACCAATGTTAACCATTAATTCTAACAATGTGAACAAAAAAACATAACAGATGTGTGATATAAAGATATCATATCAACAACCAATAAAAAACATAAAATTACCACAAATAACAACTTACTAACTTATCAAACATGATGCTCATGTTTGACAGGATAATCAGAGTTCAATACGAAATATATACAAGCAAATGAGTAAACAAAGTTATGTCAGGACTTTTCACAAGATTAGGCATATGGATTCACAATGAACCTTTCTTGTGAATACTCCCAACTCCAGTAGAGAGGAAAAAGAGCCTGCCTTAAAGGGATTTACCAAAATAACTAGAAATAAAGTGTCGCAGGTGGATAGAAGCGCTCGCTTATCACTACAATCAATGCTAGATCAACTGCTCAAAATGGAAAATAACAAAGAACATTAATTTTTGTTATTAAACCACAGAAAGCCCTAAACTATAGCAAGTTGCAAGAACTGCTACTGGTCACCTACCAGAAATAGGGAGGATCAACAATGTCCAAGAGGTTACCTACACGATGATGAGAAGAAGGGCACTGCTGCTCTATGGCAATGCGACTTTTAGCTACCTAAGGTCATTGCTACTCTACAGACATCTTGATCACTACTCAAAGGGTGCATAGGACCCAAAAGCTCACCTAAGGTTGCTAGCAGAACCTGGCAGGTTGCTCAACAAGATCAAAAAGGAGAGGAAGAAGAAACAGTGGTGGACGTTTGGACAGTGGCAATGCTGGTAGCATGCAACGGCTAGCAATGCAGGGGAGCTCATTGGTGGCAGGCAACTGCAGCAGTGCTAGACAAAGTTACAAGAGAGAGGAACAAAATCGGGGATGAGAGATATGTTGCATGGAGGGAGGGTATCATGCGATCGAGAAAGAAAAAGGAGGCATTAAAATGCTAAAAATCCCTAATAAACAAATCAATTAAACCTAGTCAAACGAACTAGTTCAGCCTAGTCCACTACTAGTTCAGCTATAAAATCTCCGATTTGATCTTATCTGATTTGAGCTCCATTCAAGCCTAAAACCAGATCGAATAGATTCCCATCTGACCATGATATCTACCAATAGATCTAAGATTAACATCCCCAAAATTTATACTAAAGTCGCTAAATCATCTTTTTACACATTTGGTTCATCCAAAAACTCCATAATTTCCAATTGAATTCTAATAATCTCTAGTTATCTAAATCTTTTTAAAATTTTAGAATATAACATCCTACCCCCCTTTAAGGATTTTCACTCTAAAAAATTAAGCTACTAACTCAAAACACTCGCACCCACTAGGAAGGCCACAACTAAAATTCAGTATATAGAAAAAGTGTTTGTGAAAGGTCAATAATATGCTAAATAGTCCATTACATTGTAGTTGCACTCTACAATAACAATAATTAAGTATTTATCCACTAAGCAGGGTCGGTTATAGTGATCCTTCTATAACATTGGGGGCTCGATCCTTTACTACATCATCATTTATATTTAAATGAATTTTATCTTATTTTATTGTTACTAACTAAGTCTTCTTTGGTATTCCTCTTCCTCGATTAATGTGCGTTTTTGGCATGGTCTCACATTATCTAACTGGGGCATTTATTGATCATTTAAGTATATGTTCATACCATCTTAAATGGGTCTCTCAGAGTTTTCCCTTAATAGGCGCAACCTCTCTAATATTCTCATTTCTTATACTATCCATCCTCATATGTCTACACATCCACTTTTAACATCTTCATCTTTGCGACTCTCGTCTTCCACTCATGTACTCGGTTCATAACTTAACATTCAACTTCATATAACATAGCAAGTTTAACCGTCGTTTTGTAAAGTTTCCCATTAAGTTTTAGAAGTATCTTACGATCATAAAAAAATACTTGACACCTTTAATTTTAACCATCCTACTTGTATCCTATATAAAACATCTCTGTCAACCCCTCCATCCTTTTGAAAAACCCAACCTAAATACTTACTCTCGGTTACAAATAACTAGTCATCTCCTATCTTAACAATTATCTTATTGCGTCTACTATTACTAAACTTAAATTTTATATATTATGTTTTTATTTTACTAAGCCTAAAACTTTTTACTTTCAGTGTATCCTATCAAAATGCTAGTGTCTCTTCATGTTTCTTACCAACACTATAATATTCATGACTCTGAGTCATCACCTTGTAAAACCGTACCACTTCTTGTCCCAATTAACCCTTCATCAAACCATCTACCACTACTACATATTACAAGAATATAATGCATGCAAGAGATATCTTGACAAAATTTTCAAGTTCCACTGTTAACACCCCCTCCCCCCTAATTAATCTCGGACATCATGTCAAACCCTCTAATCTTACATTGATATACCAACACTAACTTTATTTTAATAAAAAAAATTTGAGCTCATCTTTTTGAGGGTTTTATGTGTCATTATCAGATGGGAACTTATCCTCCATTCATAGATGTACAATCCATTTCCCTATTTCTTGTGAATTAGTGTTTACAATTAAGTATCTCACTAATGGGCAAATTAATTGTTTAAGGTGTGACTAGTTACTACAAGAGACAAACATAGTGTGAGCACTTTAAGAAATTGTTCCCTATGTCTCACCATTATGAATAAGTAAGGTGTTGTAGCACAGTCTAATGTTAAAGCAGAATACAAGACAATGACACATACAACTTATAAGATGATATGGATAGGTCATTTCCTTAATGATCTCAATTTTAGCAGGAACAAAGTAATAAATGCATGCTGTGACAATTATATATTCATCTACCTGCAAATAATCTAATGTTTCATGAACTCATTAGAAACATTAAAGTTGATAAAGCTTCTTCTTTGTTTATGTCCGAGAAGATTAGCACACTATATATATTTTAAAGAACAAATTGCTTTGACATTTTTACCATGCCTTTTCTTATAACTTGTTTTATATTCCTACATAGCAAATTGGATATCTAAATATTTACACTCCGGCTTGAGAGCAAGTGTTAGATAAAATAGGAATAAATTACTTAGTCATTACCAAGGTTTAAAATCTCAAATTGAAGTTTCAATCTTTGTCTAGAACGAAACTATTTTAGTATCGTGCAGATATTTCGATGCAGGGTGCCAGTAGATTGGAGTTGAAGAAAGGAGATGAAGCATAGAAAGGAGTTTGCATTGAGTAAGTTTTAAATCTTGTGCCAAGCAAAAGAATTGAAACATATCATTCTGGTAAATTACCAAAACTCAACACACTCAATACAAATAGTCTCTCATTTTGCTTCATCTCCTTCCTCCTTCAATCTCCAATCTATCACAGGCAGCATGCATCAGAGCATCGGCACGATATTAAAATTGGAATAGTATCTTTCTGGTCAAAAACCGAAACTACAATACTGCTCAAGAGTTTGAACCTTAATACCGAGTGGTATCGAGTTTCAGTGATTTACCAAAATGATATGTTTCGATCATTTCACCCGACACAGTACGAGATTTCAAACCATGGTCATGATATTGCTTAGTCTAATGCACTAATCTTAAACAAGTTAATTAATCTAGGGCCGTTTAATACACAAGTTGTATAACCATTTTAATATACAATAAGATAACTAACTTTTAACTCCTATCATTATTTGTCATAGAAAAAACTCAATTATCATATCTTTATGATTTCGTTTGAAGAAAGTTTATTGGTTCAATGTTCACTATAATCAGAATGTTGTTCAAAAGCATATTCCTTTCTTATTAAAAAGTGCAAATAATCCATATAAAGCAAGATAACATGCAAAAATAATGAAAGAAAAGACCACTGAACAACTCGATCAATAAATAATGAGATCAAAAATTTATTATTTGCATCTAGATTGATTGCTTCAAATGCTAAGGGAGGGTGACTAGCCTTTGCAAACACTACTACAAAAAGTTTACCTGATAGTAGCAGGCCTCAAAATGCAAATTTGGAAAATAAACGCGTGGTAGACAACCCCATAAGCGACCAAAAAGTGTGTCACCTCCAATAACATTAAGAGCACCAGCAACAAGTTCACCGTCATCTTCAGCAACAATGAGCAATAGATGATCTGTCATCTTTGATCCCAGCATGTGAAAGAAGTCCCTCGTGAGATAAGCACTACCCCATCTGAAGATAACTATGTCAAAAAGGACCTCAAGGGATAATATTTCAAAGAGAAGAGTTGAGAATTCAGATTTTCAAATGTTTCCTTGCAAGAAGGAACTGTTTTATTTGAGAAGATAGCAATCTAAAGGAAAATGTTAAAATCAAAACAATATACACTAATGGTTTCAAGTTTTGATTGGTATTAGTCGGCATGGCTTAACCAATGCATATACAGATGGCTCAGCTCAAAATTTACCCAAAAAATATTCAATCACAACCATATAGGGCACAATGACACTAGAAGAATCGGAGCTACAAATGAAAATTGAATCAACAGTCAGTAATCCATCATTATAATTACAAACATTGGTTCCAACTTTAATCTACCAAAGTTGCTTGAATACTTTTCCTGGGAGACAAGTTATTAAGTCATTGGAAGGTTTAAGGCATGGAATATATCCAACAATATTTCAGCCTTTTCCAACAAGTAATTTCAACAAGCAAACATTGGAGAGGAACATTAATGGCTCTCAGTTTTCCAATACTTCGGAAGCCAATTTTACCACTTTTAGTTGTTCCTTCTTTAGTAATGTTCTAAATAAATTTAGGCCATGACTTCAGTTTTTCCTTTCTACTTAAGAAGCTGGTGCTGACTGTAAAATGATCTGGAACCCCATTTTTGAGGTTGGTTGATTAACCTCTTGATTCATCTCAAACCCTCTTTCTTAACACTTGAGTTTGCCTAGGTGTGGCAAAACTCTCTCTAATCTTGAGTGCAACTGTCCTTGGACATTATTACTTGAGTGGCAAGTGTTCTACCATAAATCACATTATCACTTAAGTGGCAATAGTTCTACCAGAAATCTACTCATTTTACTTGACTCCTTGAAAAGAGGTCAATTCCCAATACTTGAGTTTGACAAGTTTATCTTATCACTCAATTAGAGGGAAAACCTTCTCCTACCTCTTATCAACTTCCATACTCTATTCCCTACGAATTCTACCCTCTTATCACTCAAGTTTCTCTGATCCTTGAAGGGTGGAACAGAAAATACTTCTTCCAAGTGCTCTTTAACCAAACCAGCCAGCTTATAAGTGCAGATAGGAAGAGGCCAAGGAACTACAAAGGTAAGTTGATGAGCTCATTGCAAATGGCTATGTTCAGGAGTCCATAAGTCCATATCTTGTGACTGCTTTACTTGTTCCAGAGAAAGATGGCTATGAGGATGTGTGAGGATAGCAGAGCCTTCAACAAGATAGACATTTTTTAATCGTATTCCAACTCCAAAAATGAGACGTGCAATGTAAAGAACCAGGATAGAGATTGAGTAAAAGACAACAGCAATGGAATAGGAAAGTCAACAAGAGGAAGAGGAAGGTTTTCCCTTCAATAAGTGATAAGAGAAACTCTCCACACGACTGGTAGAACTCTCAGAACTTGTTTGTTATAATGTTAAAAAACAATCACATTCAAAATAAGAGAGAGTTTAGCCACACTTACATTAGCTCATAAAAAAAAGGGTTTGAGATAAACTCAACAAGTTGAAAAGAAGCACTCCAAAATGGTACTCCAACTCAGTACAAGATTCTTAAATAGAAAGGAAAGATGAAAATCACAGCAAAAATTAATTTAGAACATTGATAAATAGAACAACTAAAGTTGTCAAATTGGTTTCCAAAGTATAGAAAAGTGAAAACATTTAATGCTCCTTTTTCAAATGTTTGCTTGTTGATCAAGTTACACAACATATAAGCTTTATCCCATTAGGTGAGGTCGGCTATATAAATCCTCCTATATCATATATCATTATCTATATTTAAATAAATTTTATCCTATTTTATCGTTGCTAACCAAGTCTTCTTTGGTCTTCCTCATTTGATGTGCGTATTTGTCATATTTATATATCGTCTAATTGGAGCATTTATTTGTCATCTAGGTACATGTTTGTATCATCTTAAATGCGTCTTTCAAAATTTCCCCTTACTTGGCGTAATCTCAACTTTCTCTCTAATATTCTCATTTCTTATCTCGTATGTCTACACATCCAACTTAATATCATTATCTTTGTGACTCTTATCATGTGCTCGAGTTATAAATCAACATTTAACTTATATAATATAGTAGGTCTAATCGTCATTTTATATCACTTCCTTTTAAATTTTAAAGGTACTTTACGATCGCAAAGAATACCCAACACTCTCCTCCATTTTAACTATTCTGTTTGCATTTTATATAAGGTATTTCTCTTAACCCCTCAACTTTTTGCAAAACAATCTTAAATACTTAAAGCTCTCAACTATAGATAACTTATCATCTCTGATGCATAAGAAATCTACCACCACCGCACAAAAGATCATGCTTCCAAACCCTAATGGATAATTGGATCTTGGGTGTGCAGATTGCAAGTCGTGCATTGGAGGGGCATTATCACTCAGGGTATCAATCTCCTATCTTAATAATTCTTATTACATCTAATATTGCTAAATTTAAATTTCATATATTTTGTCTTTACTTTACTAAGCCTAAAAGCTTTTACTTCTAGTGTTTCCCTCCAAGTATGGCTTAATAAGTCTAATATTACTTGTTAACCAAATTCTCCTTTCAAAATTACTAATTAGAAAAAGGATGAAGGTAGTTGGAAAATTTTCCATTAAAAGCCTTGAGCCTTTCTATTAAAATTGATTTGCTAACCACTTATCCCAAAAGTTTAATCTATTAAAAAAGGACCAATTTGTACCTTTACATTAGAACACTACTTAATTTGTAGCTTAGTATACTTCACCTTCAGCCACCTTCATGGCTAAGTATAATTCACCTTTACTAGAAGGCCCAAACCAATGATGAGATTTTTTCTAACACAAGTATTTGAACTGGACCTCCTAGTCTTACTCTAATACCATGTTAACATTGAATGGCTAACCATTTATTACAAACATCTCAAGCTATTAGGAAAGACACCAATTTATACATTTATAATTCTTAATACTTTCAAAGGAATTAATAACTTGTTGTCTCCCATGAAAAACATTAAAGAAACATGAGTAGCTTAGCATTAGAGCCAATTAATGCTTGTAATAACTTTGATGATGAACCATTGGTTGTTGACTCAAGTTTCCTTCATAACTGTAAGTCTTCCATGTGTCACTCTATAGCTGAATTTGGATTTTCTTGTGGTAAATTTTGATTGAGCCATCCATGTATGCAACAACGTATTAATCTAGATGCTAACTAGTATTAGTACCATGTTGCACATAAAAATATTGCTATGTTTGCCTATGTCAATACAATTTTAGTGGTACTAATCAAGACAAGGTAACGCAAATAAGGAAAAGAGACCTGTATGAATTTTGAATTGTTAATTGATTTTTCTAACTTAAAATAAATTTAGGAGAGGGTAGAAGTATAAGTATTAGGAGAAATATATAGCGACTTAAATACGACTTGGGATACGATGACATTAAAGTTGAAGCTAATAGCCAAGAGTATACTTGATGAGTTAAAAGGACGTATACAACCAAGTATAGAATTTTAATGATGGAATGAAAAAGTACAGGAAAAAGTAAAAAAAGAAACGATCAACGTATAAGTTATTATACACTTGTAAGAACGAGGAAAACTTTAAAAAGTATGCAATAGCCAAGAAAGAGATCAAAAAACAGCGAGTGAAGCCAATAATGAAACTTTTGAACACTTGTATCCGCAGTTGGATACAAAAAAGGGAAAAGAGACATTTATAAAATAGCTAAAACAGGAGAGAGGAAAGCAAAAGATCTTATCCAAATAAAATGCATTAAAGATGAATGCAATAGGGGATAATAAAAGAACGATGGAATATATATTTTCATCAACATTTTAACAAAGATTCAAGTGATCAACTTAACTTAAGTAATTTAAGTAGATCAGAGAAATATAAAAATTCAAACTTTTATCGTAGGATTTAAACTTCAGAAGAAGAGCAGGCTTTAAATGAGATGAAAAATAAAAAAAAATAATTGGAACAGATGATATTCCAATACGGGTATGGAAGTGCCTAGGGAAACGAGATATAGAAGTGCCTAGGGAAGTAAGGCATTGAATGGTTTACAAAGTTATTTAATCTGATATTTAAAACGAAAAAAAATATTTGATCAATAAAAAGTAAGTACTCTAGTCCTCTTATATAAAAACAAAGGATAAGTACAAAATTGTATAAATTATAAGGGTATTAAATTAATAAGTTATACCATGAAACTTTGAGAAAGAGTAATAGAAAAAAAACTAAGGAAACTACGGTGATCAAAAATCAATTTAGGTTCATGCCATGTAGACCAACAATAGAAGCAGGTAACTAATTGAAAAGTATCTAGAATAGAAGTAAAAACTTACACATGGTATTTGTTGACCTAGAAAAAACTTACAACATAATCCTGAGAGAAATTATATAAAGAATTCTAAAAAAGAAAAGTGTTGACATAGCGTATATTGAAATAATTAAGGATATGTAGGAGGATGTAATGATAAGAGTGAAAACTTCATATAAATTAATCAAAACATTTCCTATAAAGATAGGGTTACATCAAGGATCAACTTTGAGTTTCTATCTTTTTACATTAATCATGGATGAACTTACCGTACACATCCAAGATACGTCACTATGGTGCATGTTGTTTGCAGATGATATTGTTTTAATAGATGAGATACGTGAAGAAGTAAATAGTAATTTTGACAGGAAACACTAGAAGTGAAACATTTTAAGTTTAGTAGAGTAAAACCAGAATATATGAAATTTAAATTTAGCGATATTAGACGTAATAAGGCAATTGTTAATATAGAATATAACAAGTTGTCTGTAACTAAGAACTTTAAATATTTAAGATCATTTTTGTAAAAAGATGGAGGGTTGAGTATCTTACATAAAATACAAATAAAATAGTTGAAATAGAGAACATTAGGTGTTCTTTGTGATCGTAAAGTAACTGTAAAGATTAAAAGAAAGTTCTACAAAACAATGGACAAAATGACAGTTAAACCTACTATATTATATGAAACTAAATGTTGGACTATAACTCAAGCACATGAGTAGAAGATAAGAGTCACAAAGATGAGGATGTTATAGCGCACATGTGGACATACGAGGATGGACAGGATGAGAAATGAGAATATTAGAGCGAAAGGATTGTACCTATTGAGGAAAAACTCCGAGGGACACATTTAAGATGGTACGGGTATACTTAAACGATCAATAAATGCTCTAGTTAGACGATGTGAAACTATGTCAAATACGCAAATTAAATGAGGAACAAAAAGACTAAAAAACACTTGGTTAGCAATGATAAAATAAGATAAAATTTATTTAAATATAGATGATAATACAATAGTAGAGTCCAATAACATAAAAGGATCTATATAGTCAACCTCACATAGTGAAATAAGGCTTGATTGTTATTGTTATTTAATTGATTTTTCTAACTATCTTAGGTGTTGAAAGTTTGGTATTTTTTTATTTGGTAAAGGTATCTTTTAATTGGGTTGTAGATTAATGGGATTATTGTGTTTTTCAATTAGTGAACTTCTTTCCTAGTTTGGTTAGAGTCAAGTCTATATAAAGTAGGATTATTTCAATGCATTTTTTTTCACTTTCAATAAATAAAATTCTAGTTTTATTAATTTTTGTGTGAGATCCTTTTGTCAAAGTTTGAAATAGTTATCCTCTTTTTTCATAAATTTCATCCACTTTCTCTATTTGTCAATTCAATTTTAGTGTTTCATCTATTTGGTATTAAAATCAACTTCTTATTCAGTGTCGATAGTCCACTTTCCCCTAATTCCTACTTTGTCTCATTTTCTCCTTCCCATCAGATTACAGCCCTCTCCATAGCACCTCATAAATCCAACATCATCATCATCCCATTGTGCTATCGACCACTTCCCCTGTGAAAAAGCATCCCTCCTAAAATCCACTATCACCTTACCTATGAACCCTTTCCAATAAATTAGAAGGATGATATTGCAGATCACTTCCCTTCGCAAGCTTGTGAACAGAGTAATTCCCCTAATCTCTAATAATTTTACTGCATAAAAAGTAAATTAAAACACAAGTAGAAGTTGTCCACAGAAGGAAAAATAAAGAGAGAAATAAGACAAGAAGCAGGATAGCAGAGCTTAAAAATATATATATAGTGGTGGGCTCTGCCACATGGGATCTACTAGAGTTAATGCAAACTTTCAATGATTTTGGATGTTAATGATCAATTGGATTCAGTACACGTCATCAAATCCAGTTCAAGACAAAAAAGGGGCTCCAAACTATTATGGAAGGTAAAATTGAATATTACAAGAGAAAAGGATCAACTGCAATCATTCCATTAACTAACCAAGACTCAAACCTCTGATGACATCAACATTGGACTATGGCCATTTTACTTCAGTAAAATTGCAACTCATGTTTCAAAAATACTTTTGTTTAATTTATTGGTTTGTAAATCATAGTTTGAAATCTTGTACCATACTGAGTGGCGTAGTCAAAATATATCATTCCAATAAATCACTAACATTTGAAACTGCTCGGCATAGATAATTTATTTTGTGTTATTGTGTCAATTATGTCAATGAGTATGTGTCATACTAACATTCAACACTATGTTTGATTTTTTTTTTAGCTCTTGTTATGCAATACAATATTAAAATTGTGCCATTCCATATAAGAGTTAGGAATATAGATGTGTTCTCTGTTTATTCATCCTCCTTCTCCATCCAATTCTCCATTGGCACCATATATCAAAATGCTGATATGGTATCAAAACGTTCCAGTCAAAGCTTGAAACTCCTACATGGTTTGGTCCGAGATTTTGAACCTTTGTTAAATTCCAATAATTTAATTATTTTTTCTCACAAGTTTTTGCACATCATATAAATAGTTTCCAGCTTAGCTTATTTGTCAAAAAAGGAAAACAAATACAATCATGTAAAATCATGTGTATGACTCTTCCGATTTTTTAGATCGATCAGATAACATTGCAGATTATGTTGATTGATATAACATGGGCTTAGCCGAATTAGCACGATTTGCCATCTTTAAATGAACTGGATTCAAAGTCTCTATTCCACCGATAACAATTGAACTTTTAACTGAAATAAAGAAGTTGAGCTCTTAAAATTTCCCTATACTTTAACCTTCGAAGGACCCTCATGTTGAGAATTCAGAAAAACTCTAATGACATTTTAGAAAATATCTCTAATGACACTTTAAATAAGCCCCATGATGTTAAAACCTAAAAGAACCCATGGTTGAGTTAACCACTTTTGAAAATAATTGACTTGATATTCACTAGGGCTTAGGCTCATAAATTATAACCCATTCGCGTTCATGTTATCTAGAGAAATCAAAAGAAGAAAAGGAACAGAATGAACACGAAATAAGAATGCAAGACAACTTAAAAATTGGCAAATATTAAGAATTTATTGGTATTTGTCCTTTTATGAGTTAATTATCACTTTCAACTTTGACAAATTAATAAGCTTCTTTATCTACCATCTATATCATACTAAGATTCCTATTGAGCTGATAGAAGAGAAGCATGTTGAAACTAGAAATAAAATAGCCATCTTGCATTCATGAATTCTAATTGTCTCATATCTTACACTTTAGGGGCATTCAACTCCAATTATTTTAACTACATTATAAAGATAAATTGATTATAATGTTTGTTTATTTAACTTGCCAACTTGTTTAAGTACTAATTCAATTTTCAAAGTTGAGATTTGAACCTCCATCCTTATATGTTGACTTCAGGTTGTAGTTCTTTGGATCAATATTCATGATTGTGGTGATGATGTGGATATGATCGCTGTCCTAAATAATAAACTGATGTGCTTTCTTATTTGTTGGAAGGGTTGACCAAAAAGGACGTACATGAAATCAAGACTCAAAAGAACTAAATTACACCAATTTCTTACTCATTGGAATGGGCATCCCAAGAAGATAATGAAGATATTATGTTTGTTGAAAGTCAAGATTCAAATTGTATAATTTATATTCCTTACTCATTGGAAAGGTCATTTCAATTAAAGATGCTCAAAACAAACTTGCCTAACGTAGAGTAAAGAGATTTATTTAAATTTGTAATTGATTTTAATAATTTTTTTCATTAATTTAGTTAGAGTCAAGTCTACAAAAGTAGTGTTGTTTCTATGTATTTTTCATGTTTGAGTTAATAATTCTAATTTAATTTCTATGTGTGAAAGTTTCTCTCTCTGTAAGATAGTTATCCCTTTTTTCATTAATCTTTGTTACTATAGTAATATTTTTTTTCAACATTTGGTTAGAGTCAAGTGCGTATAAGTAGTATATTTTCAATGTATTTTCATCTTTTAGTTAATAAAAGGCCACTTTAATTAATCTCTATAAGCGAGGTTTTTTCTTCTTTGTGTGGGATGGTCATATGGCACTTAATCTTTGGTTTTTTCCATCAATTGTGTCTTAATTTTTATGTGATTTGAGGGTTCAACTTGATGTTGCATCACAAGGCTTGTTTACTCAACACCAACTAAGAATGAAAAATTCTCTTCTCATGAGATACTTCTACTTTGTGTATTGTTCACAAGGAAGAGATAAAAAGAGAGGGGATAGGAAGAGGGTAAAGAACAATCGAGTCGCTAATAGTAGCAAAGCAGAGTTTTGTCAGAGTCAAATGAACCAAGATGGATTCATATTGTATATTTGTACATGTTCTACAATTGTATCAATCTAAGTCCATCTAAACAATAACTAAGCAAAATAATTTATAGGAAGAAATTGAATTCTAATACCAAATGTCCAATAAACATTATTTAATATGGGTTTTGAAAAATTATAGAGTTGATTTCACAAAGATGGTACAAGAACCAATGCTTTGGATACTTTCATCCAATGCACATCACTCATTTTGGTAGTAATAAGGTATAATCATTAGCTGAGATGCTAGGTATGTTTTTAACTTGTTGCTCTAAAATTTTTGCTAGATTAACTTTCTAGTTGCTATTGGCTTATATTTTGAGTAAACAAGTTACGATGAGGGATCATAACACTCTTGAGATGATATTGACATTCTTTGAAGTGTGCCAAAGCGTGTCGACTATTGGATGACACAATATCAAAACTTAATGTTCCAGTCGAAAAGCAAAACTCTCACATGGAATAATATTTTAAATTTTGTCTATAATAACCACAAATGTAGGTAAACTCAATATGCAACTAAAACTTCAATTGCAACGTAGAGGAAAAGATGTCTACTTAGTAGTACATTGAGGCACTAGTTATGGATAGAAATTTGAAGACCATATACAAAAGCAATAAATTGTGTTTAGCATTTCCTATATTTTGGTTTGAATTGATTGACTATAATCAAATATAAATTTAACAAGGGTTAAGAATAGATATAATTAAAAGTTTCATGGCTAGTTGGGGTGAGTGAGAGAGAGAACCAGAGCACCAATCGAAAGAGATCAAGAACTTCAAATGGTCAAGTGTCCAAAGGGTGCTTTGTGGTCTTAGAACTCCAATGCAGGACTAGCAATTGAGGTAGGATATCAGACATTTCCTTTGAGCTCATGATGATTTTGTTGATTTCTTCTCTAGTTCAAACTTGAGTTTGTATTTTCCTTGTACATCCCTATCAGGAGAAAGGATAAGGGAAGGACTTTGGAAAAATAAAAGAGTCAATATTGCAAAATTTTGGTAGAGAAAAAAAAAAGCAAGTTTGTATTTTCCCTGTGGAACCCTTTTGGAGGAGAAAAGATAAGGGAAGGAATTAGAAAAACAAAAGAGTCAATATTACAAAATTTTGGTAAAGAATGAACAAATAATACTCTTGAATGTTAGATTGGACAATCCACAGTCAACCAGTTGGATGTTCAAGTGGTCGACTGATCAATTCACCACACCTTGTCAAGTTAACAAAAAACAGAGAAGAAAAGGAAATAAGACAAGGGTTTTTTATGATTGGATGCAGTGATCTAGACAGATTGTTATACAATTTAACAACTGAAATTGAGCTTTTGTGACGCCCTGGATTAGTTTTGCTCTAAAGAGGGGGAAGACTGGAGAGAAGTCCTCCTAAACCATAGATTTACATTTTTTTTTCTTTCTACTGTTTGAATTGCTTCTGATTCCTAGGATAACTGGAACATATGCTATATGAACATGCTTAAGTAGATAATCTTGGATATTCTTATTTGTGAATGTGTGATATTACTGTGACCTTTGATCAGTGTCAAATTTGTCATTATATTATGTGATTAAGAAGTATGTTATTGGCATGCATGTCTTGCATTTCATGCAAGATTGCAAGATGTGGTTACTTTATCAGAATGCAAGATGTGTTCAAAATTCTACTAAGAGCTTGGCAAGTGCAATGAGTATCTTGAATATGGACAGAGATAATGACATTTTTTGGTGCTTTATTGTAATTCTACACGTCATGTGTTTGGAGATATTAAATATGAATTTTGTGCTTGCCAAGTTTTTTCAAAATTTTCATCAAAGATACTTAACTCACACTTTTGAATATTTTTTGAAGAATAATTTTGTTATAGAAAATCATATAAATTTATTATAGACTCATAGTGTGATGTTGTGTTACATGAGATTTGTGATTTTAGCAGGTGTTTTGTGATCTTTATATGCCATTGAGAAACATATCAACTATCATTTTCGTGTATATCCATTGTGTAATCCTAGTTTGCACTCAAAGAATTTATCCATTCCGTAGGTTATGGAACCACTAAAGCACAACAATAAAAATTGCTATAAAATACCAAGATTATATGACAACCTATTCAACAAAAACAAAGTCAAGTCATCAGGGGCCAAACCTATATTAAGTTGTGTTTCTGTAGAACTTATAAAATGTATCCCAGTGCTTGCCCTGCAATTTGAAATATCATGATATTAGGAGTCAGGAACATATTGAAAACAAGTCATCATAGTCAAAAGAAGACAGAAAACAAATTATGAGTTTTATCTAAATTTTGCATAGAATAATTTAAGTGTAAAATTCTAACTCAAAGGTATAATTGTTGAGGGCCTAATTATAAGTAGATAAAAAATTTACTTGTAACTATATAAATCTTAATGATATAAATATAGAAAGAAACAAGATAAATACATAAAGATAAAGGAGACAGCCTAGGAGATTAACCCAACAAATTTTTCCCACTTCAATATGGTATCAAAGTCTCCCATTATGTTGAGCTGCTTTTTGCCAACCTCTTCTTCTTCCTATATCTACTGTTGAGTGTTGCTTGACTTCTTCCAGATCTGCAGAAAACTGCAGATTCCTTTTAAATTTTCTTCCAGATAGCTCAGGTCTTTTTCTTCCAAAAACTCTTTGCACATTTCTGCAGTTTCAACTTATCAACAGCTTTCTTCAAGATTTGCTTAATGCAAGATTGCTAGAGAAGATGTGGTTACTTTATCGGAATGCAAGAGAAACTCACAGTCCGATGTTCAAAATTCTACTAAGAGCTCATGGCAAGTGTAATGAGTATCTTGAATATGGACAGAGATTGAAGGGATACATGATTTAATGTACTTAAACTGTAGTATACTAGACATGTGGTAACATATAGAGGTGTGAGACGTGCAGAGATGTGATATATTGCAATATAAGATGCATACACTGAACTTCCTTGATGTTTACTTCTCATGTCATCTTTCAAATACACTTACGGGTAGACAATAGTCACCATTTGGGGAAGTGTTGTGAGATATTCCAACACAAAACCTTATCTTGAGTGAAACTTTCGGGCCATGAAACAAATTGTCCTTTTATTCTTTTCTGCATTTAGAGGTTTATCAAGTTCCTTTGAAACATTAAGCTAGACTAAAAGTCACAAATGTTTCTTTTATGTTATCTAATAATATCATATTAAAGTGTTTTATTGAACTAAAGATATTTATTTCTGAACATTTGAGTTTTCATTTTACCTCATGTTGTCATTGGGTATATGGGTATATAGTGAATGACATTTTGTGGTGCTTTATTGTAATTCTACACGTCATGTGTTTGGAGATATTAAATATGAATTTTGTGCTTGCCAAGTTTTTTCAAAATTTTCATCAAAGACACTTAACTCACACTTTTGAATAATTTTTGAAGAATAATTTTGTTATAGAAAATCATATAAATTTATTATAGACTCATAGTGTGATGTTGTGTTACATGAGATTTGTGATTTTAGCAGGTGTTTTGTGATCTTTATATGCCATTGAGAAACATATCAACAATCATTTTCGTGTATATCCATTGTGTAATCCTAGTTTGCACTGAAAGAATTTATCCATTCCGTAGGTTATGGAACCACTAAAGCACAACAATAAAAATTGCTATAAAATACCAAGATTATATGACAACCTATTCAACAAAAACAAAGTCAAGTCATCAGGGGCCAAACTTGTTATCAGTTGTGTTTCTGTAGAACTTATAAAATGTATCCCAGTGCTTGCCCTGCAATTTGAAATATCATGATATTAGGAGTAGGAACATATTGAAAACAAGTCATCATAGTCAAAAGAAGACAGAAAACAAATTATGAGTTTTATCTAAATTTTGCATAGAATAATTTAAGTGTAAAATTCTAACTCAAAGGTATAATTGTTGAGGGCCTAATTATAAGTAGATAAAAAATTTACTTGTAACTATATAAATCATAATGATATAAATATAGAAAGAAACAAGATAAATACATAAAGATAAAGGAGACAGCCTAGGAGATTAACCCAACAAATTTTTCCCACTTCAATATGGTATCAAAGTGTCCCATTATGTTGAGCTGCTTTTTGCTGCTTTTTGCGCCAACCTCTTCTTCTTCCTATCTCTACTGTTGAGTGTTGCTTGACTTCTTCCAGATCTGCAGAAAACTGCAGAATCCTTTTAAATTTTCTTCCAGATAGCTCAGGTCTTTTTCTTCCAAAAACTCTTTGCACATTTCTGCAGTTTCAACTTATCAACAGCTTTCTTCCAGATTTGCTTGTGCTGCAGCAGACTTCTGCAGATTCTTTCTTTTCAGATTTTTGTCTACATTTCTCATGCTGTTTCCGTTGCTTGTTCAGATTCTCTTCTCCATATTTCTACATATTCCTTCATCAAAATTTCTACAGCTCTGCATATCTTCACTTCTTTTTTTTGGATTTCTTCATGTCTGCAAATTTGCTCTTCACAGATGTCTGGATGGAGTATCAGACATCATAAGGGTACTTGTATTAGAAGTTTTACACAATAAGATCAACCAGTCCTTTCCAATGAATGCTGAGCTTTCAATTATATAAATGGGCCAACAATTGGTGTGGGAGGTCAAACTAGAATTTAATAGTTGAAACAGTTGCAAACTAGCCTGTGATCTTCTAAGAGGTAACGCTGCATGCCTAGGGCTCTGCAAAGACAAATATGGACAAATGTGGTAGTATCAAAGAACTGCCTATCAAGGAATTGGAAGGTCTCTTTTAGACATAGCAATAGAAGATGGAGTTTATTAACAAACTGATAAAGGAGGCTGAGTATGAGATATTATGATTGGTTTTCTGATGAACATCCTGTTGATTTGGATCCCTGGTTTGAAACCAAGGAGCAGGGACAACTATGCTTTGTTATTAATTTACAAAAATACTCAAAAAAATTGAGCCGTACTAGAGTTTTGTTCTTTGACTACAATAAAATGATACTATTTTTATATCGTGTTGTGTTTCAATATATGGTACCAGTGGCGACTTGAAGGAAGGAGAAAGGAGATGAAAAAAGAATAATGTGTTACATAGTTAAGTTTGGAATCAACATTATCTTGTATGAACACAAACTAAAAGTTTCATTAATTTATCGAAACAATACATTTCGACAGTATCGTGCGATTTCAAACCATGCAATATTACCCTACGCAACTAGCGTGCCTTTGACCAAGACCACCACCCAAAAAAATAAGAAAGAGAAAAAAGAATTTAGCAATTCTGGGCTGTCACACTCCTCTCAATTCACAGAAATCTTTTCCGTATGTCATGGAGGATTCTTACAGCACTCCATATTTGTTGTTGCTTCATTGTCATAATTCTATATGGTGACCTCTGCCCTTTACATAAAGGAATATCTACCACAACAAAGACAAGCTTTAAGCAATTTATCAGGATTCTCTTCTTGGTAGCAGCCCCTTAGTTGAGTGCTTATGTTCAATTCATTTCCTGACTTCACAAAATGCATCTGTAGGATAGATGGCATCCTTGTTTCATGATAGTACTTCTGGCACTTATATGATGCACAACCTTGAGTCAAACACCAACATACCATATTTGGAGCTTCCAAGCAGATTCTGGTAGTATCTTTTTTTCTTTGACCTAATAGCCAAGTCTCATCCTACCAATATTACCTTAATATTACCTTGGCAAATGGATCACCCTACCAGCAAGAGGCATTGCTAGGCCACTTATACTTACCATTGTCTTTCATCCTCTATATGGCTAAGTTTTCTTTCAATCTACTAATTAGAAACAAACTCACTAAGCCAAAAAAATTGCTCAGTAACCTCTACTGTTAACTCTGTTCCCATCTAAAATTCATGAACTCAAAAGGTGATTGACCAAGTATATGTCTCAAATGGTTGTATCAGCTGATTTTGGCTACACATTCATATTCTTCCCTGCCCAAAATACATATTTGCCTGGGGCATTCAAGGTTAAAGAATCTATAGAAGATAGTTCTAGTCTATAAAATCTTAGAGTTTTAAATGTAAGCCTGCCAAGTAGGTGAATACTTTAGCCCCCATTTCCAGACAAGTCAATAAATGTGCTTTTTACATTTTCCCTCAGCTTATAATGTTTGGAGGAAAGGCTGAAGAATTTCTCCTTGCAGATCAACACTAGTCAAACATTTCATTTTTGCTGGGGGAACAGCATGGAGAACAACTATGAGATGACACCAGGAAGATCCTACCCATTGATGACACAAGGCTTCCACTGTGTTTACAAAGACAAGAAGAAGCTTCCATGAGGCTTCCCGAGATAGTCTCAATGTGGGTCACAAATTCAGCAAGGTTTTGGCAAGGCTTCCAAAGACAGTACCAATGAAACAAGGCTTCGTTGAGGATTCAGAAGATGATACTGATGCAGTAAGGCTTCGGCGAGGAAATCCTGACAATGGCACAGCTTTCGCAAGGCTTTGCAAGCCTTCCTGAAACAGTCCTGATGTGGCAATGTTTGGCAAGGTATGCAACTCCTTGTTCAGCTCCTCGCCTCATTTTCCCCTCCCCTCATCTCTTCCCTTCCTCTACCTCATTCTCCTGCTCTTAGGGTTGTACTCAGCAAAACCATTGGCACCATCATTCAGCACAGTCAGCATGTCTCGTTCTGGACAAGGATAGAAACCCCACTTGAAACAAAGAATTCAAACCTTCGTTTGGAATTCTAGTTGTGTCCCTTCAAATATTAATTTACATACTTTTACCTATGTGGATTATTCCACGTGCACGACTTGTTTCTTTATAGTGAAAGACCAGTTTGAAAGTGTGAAGTTTCTCTTCAAATCATAATTTGGACCTTCTATTCATGGATTGAGAAATGACAATGTTAAAGAGTACTCTCTACTGCTTAGATTGAAATCTCGAACCGTTTCGGACAAAACAGGCGAAAAACCTAGTTCCACCAATGGATCGACAGCGGCACAAATGTGTCAACGCACCGCAACGTGTCAAACACATCCTACAGACCCAATGACATGTCCGGATGCGTCACCTGAGCCCGACAACTAGTCCAGAGGCGTCGTGCAGGCCAGGATGCATCACCCGAGCCCGACGACGAGCCTAGACGCGTCGCCCGAGCCCGACGACAAGCCAGACGTGTCGCCCGGACCTGACGACGAGTCCGGATGCATCACGCGGTCACCGGGCTCGAGCAACGCGTCCTGACCCGTGCGACGCTTCTAGACTCACGCGGGCGGAAATAATGGTCTAGAGTTAGGTTTTTAGAGTTTAATTAAATAACCTTATGTTAATAATTTTAATCAACTCTGCTATGATTGAGATAATTTAAATAGGCTTAATTAAAGCCTAATAAAATTATCCCATTAATTTAATATATATATTTATTTATTTATTTTAAAAAAAATATTTCAATTTTTATTTTTTATTTTTAAATATTTAGATTAAATTTTTTTATTTTTAGTTAATATGTTTTATATTTAAAAAATACTGAAACTATATCGACAGAACACAATATAGTACCGAAATTGTATCGTTCTGGTCCAAGACCGAAACCTCGATACAGTTCGAAAGTTTAAACCATGCTCTCTAGTATTTTTCATTTTTCCTCTCTAGTCAAGTCATTCTTCATTAGTAATCATGATCTTCTACATGTCAATAAAATAGTGTTGTTGAGAACAAAAATAGGCATTTGGTTGAATAAAGATTGCTTGTAATTTGTGAAGATGTCACTCTCCATCGAGTTATCTTATCAGTTGCATGGCTGCTTCCATTCTTCAGGATAAGTTTTAATTCAGATTTCTTTCTTTATTCTCTTCCCTAGTGGCACAAGGTTGTTAGTCTACTAAGATTACATCAAGCATTCATTTTGACAAATGTAATAAACTTTGAGTTCATTCTTTCTACCACTATCCCACCTACCACACCAAAGGCAAAGTTAGGTGCCTTTCATGCCTATTCCCGAGTCTTTTCCATCATCTTCTATTGCAAACTAAATGAAACAACTCAACCACCGTAGACATATAACAAAAGATCAGTAAAACACTTGTCGTGTACCATTGTTTCCAATATAGTATTTCATAAGAGAATGAAATCATGGTTTAAAATTTCATACTATATCAAGCAGCATAGTCGAAACATATCATTGTAATAAATTACCAAAATTTGATACTACTTGGCACAAGCAATCTACCCTATGTTCCTATATCAATCATGTTGATGAATATCATGTCATGTCAACATTCAATACCCCTTAGCATGTTCCTATGCATCCAGATGAATTGAAATAATATTTACTATTTTTTTAGCTTATGTTCATAATATGATGTCACAATTGTACCATTTTAAATGAAATGCAAAGTCCACAAGCTTGGGTATATAGTTATATTTTATTTTATTTTTCTTCTTCATCTCCTTCATCCTTCTCTAATTTGCCATCAGAGACTTGTGTTGAAACACTTGCATGATATTAAATTCCAATTAAATCTAAAACTCTGATACAACTCGAAATTTTGAACCGTGAATAAAATCTATAGAGATTTTCATCTTGTTCGTAAAATCAAGTCCGGGGATGTTACTTTTTTATTCCAATGATCCATTGAGAGACTTGCTCTTCTAAGTTTAAGTGATTGAATACATTAGTAACATGCTAGGATTTCACAATATTCTTGAACAAACATGAAGGGGAGCCTTAAGGATTTAAGTGTAAATAAACAAACATCTCCTTGTAAATATAACAATCATAGCAATGTAAATATGAGATACCACTAACATAAGATAAGTAAAGGTAGGGCAGGCAACCTAGGAGTAACTTTTTTCCCCACTACAAAAATTAACAAAGGGGAATATTAAATAGCATTTTAGTTAGTACATTGTTTGCATGTCTATGATAAAAGAATATATTACATATAATCAAATCAATAAGATAATTTTTAGCAAACCCTTTTGTGAAACAAATCAGACCTTTATTTCGTCCCCTAAAAGGCGCTTCATCTTCAAATTTTGAGAGAAAACCTGCAATAGAAATTTTACACAGATAACTAGCCTACAAGTTATTTTCAACAATTACTACAGGAAGAAAAGCATTTTTCACATAACTACAAATAAAGAAGCAATAGAACAGCAAAGTAATGAGTGCTAGATAGTAGTAATTTTTTATTGCATCTTGAAAATTTCTAATTCAAAATTTTTTATGATTTCACAACTTAAAATCTCAAGACCACACTAAGCACAGAAACAAAATTGGATATTGGCGTCACATTAAACGCACCACTCCATGTCATCAGGGAAATGCAAAGGTAGGTCTGACAAGGCATGTTAAATAGTTGGATAGTGCAGGTGACCCATTTCTTTGACAAATCTTAGTTTCAAAGGCATGGGAATTATGATTTGGCAGCAAAAAAATCTCTTTGGAGGTTCAACACTTTATCTCAGGAAGAGGTATAAATGATGTAGGCAACAAGGAATGAAGACATTTTATTTTAGGTGCCCATGTTTGGCTTCATCAACACACACATGGCTTGCTTATTTACATCTTTTAACATGTTCGGTTAGGCCGGCACAACATTCATTCTATTTTAACTCCAACATAGGTTGCAATCCCACGTTGAGTCTCAATAGTTACCCATAGATAATGTAACCCATCCCCTCTTGCAGCCTGCGGCAGTTTCTATGTTTTAAAATGTAACTTAAACTACAGATTCATATAGCAGGATAAACAATTTTGGTTCATACCTTTATTCTTTCTTTTTCAAATACAGAAGGAAAAAATTGCCCATATAAATGGATGGCAGCTATGTAGTTACATTACATGTTTGGAATAGTAATCCTCCCATTAACGGATAATCTGATGTCACTGTTCTTAAACTATATAATAAGATGAAGAATAGGAAGATAACCTTTTTTCTCTCTTGACGGATATTTTTTCGCTTGCTTTGCTTCATATCCATCAAAAACTCCTCAAAACTATCAAACAAAAAGCATGTGAGAGAATGAAAATTAACATTATAAGCATTAGCATGTGGCAAAGTCTACCTCTCAATAAGACAAGTGGCTCTTAAAATGATTAAAAAAATAAAAAACTTATTATATTATTTCCACAATAATTAGGTCTGTTTCCTATGTAAGCATGACCAAGAAAATGTAACTAGTCATCTATGTAAATCATGTCAATAATCCATAAAAAACAGAGTATGGGAAAACTTTCGAGTGAATGAGTAGAATATTAAAAATGAAAGCTAGACTAAGAGAACCACAATTGACATTTGATATAACGACCAAGTGATACTGAGTTTCAGAGCCCTCATTTTATCACATAATTGGTAGCTTTTGTTTTACCTAAAAAAAAATTGTGGGCATGACGTGCTAGAAAGAGTGACAATTCAACCTTCAAACTCCAAGATCACAAATCATATCAGCTAAAATTTTACATATTGACATAGCATTAAGTCAAGGATGGGAGGAAAGTAGGATACTACAAATACAATTCTTGTCAAGTATAAAGAGAAAGACCCCATAAAGACTGTAAGTTATCACTGCTTTACTCACTTGATATAGTTGCGGTTTTTCCAGTGATATTGCATCCCTATTCTCTGCAAGAATCCATTTTGCTTGAACTTGTCCCATTCAAATTCCGAGGGAAAAGTAACATGCAATGATGAGACTTGCAACTGTTGATAAGAATTTTGTGACAAAAGAAAGCATAAGAAGTTGAATTTTATGCTTGTTGCCCAATAAAATATATAGGAAAGTGATCATATATGACAAGAATGAAGAAAACAAGTAGACAGAAATCCATGTGGCTATTTGCAATATTTTTCTAATTGCACGCCAAAAGAAGGACCAGAAAGTCACACAAAGATTCATCTCCTAAACTATCCAAGTAAGCAGTTACAATAGAACACATTTAACCTATGGAATACCTTGGCAGTCAGTTCCTTCAGAGCCGTGACTAACATATCAAACACCTGATCTCTATACCAAGTTTTACGAACTAATATTCTGTGGCCTGTCACTGGAGTAAAAGGAACACATGATTGAAGTTTGGGATAGTATCGAGAGCCATATCTGTAGTAAGCATCAGCCCAAGAATGATCAAAGACGTACTCTCCATAAGAGTGACTACAAATCAAATAGTAACAGCTCAGTCATCATAAAAGGTGCACAGATAAGATATTATGTAAACCTCATATTGGTGAAAAAACAAAAGAAGCACTGAAAGCCTGGAGATGATAAACCTTTTAAGATAAAGTGGAACAACACCTATAATGTTTTTATATTTATCTTGAGCAACAATATGCTGCGGCAACCATCCTGTTTCCTGAAATGGTTACAAATAAATTATCAAAACAACAGCACGCCTTTTATCAATGCACACAATCTCAAATTCTGAAGCCAAAGTTTCAAAAGAAATAAATCCAATATGATTCTGGAAGGTTGATCACTTTCTAAATAGTATATGGTATATAGAACATATTAAGATGTTCTACCTGTAAAAAACTTGCACCAGTATCACAATTTCATGTCACGACATGAGATAATAATTTGTGGGATACAGAATAGTACAGAAAGCATGAGGTCCAATTCACCAACTGATGCATGTAGCTCACGAAAAAGTAGCATTCCAACTTTACATATATGGATAAGATTTCACTGTAATTAGCACAATTTTTCTAATTTCATAAATTTATTTAGTAAATTTTTTTAGATACTTAGAATTTTATATAAATTTAGTTATAATTTTAATTTACAAGATGATAAAGTAATTAAGTATGATTCCAATATAATAATCCTAAACTAAATTATTCTAACAATTTAAAACTAATTATAATTAAAATAATAGTTTAGTTAAATATTTAATTTACTAATTTAAAACCAATAATATTAAATATAAATTAATTAATATTTGTGAGAGGCAGGCACATATATGGGATGTCTCTAGAGTCATCATCGGCAAGTGTGCAAAGGATGGGCACAATTGTATGTGTCTTTCACACAAGTGATATCAGTGAAATGGGAGGAAGAAACTCACTAGTCATGTGTACAAAACATCACCCATTGACAACGAGAGAAAATGACCCTCCAATAACAATCACATCATCAAAGCCTTAAGAGGTTGGACCAATATCACAAGCCTTGTTGTCATTGTTGTCTTTGTTGATATTGAATGTGTCTTAAAAGTGCATGCCCACGACACCCTTTTTCTGCATGTGATGCTTGCCTCGGAGTCATAAGGGGGAGGAGATCAAGGTTCAAAATGTCGAGTCGTATCGAAGATTCGATTTTTGAGTCGAACCATATTGTTTTGGTATCAAGCTGACTTTCCAATGCATGGTGCCGGTGACGAATTAGAGGTTGAAGGAGGAAGAAGATGAAGCGAAAGGAGACATTGTCTACGTTGAATTATATCGAGTTTTGTTAATTTATCAAAACCATACATTTTGACCATTTTGCCCAATAAGGTACAAGATTTCAAACTATGAGTGCAACACATCACTTTTCTTATTATTTATATGGATGACATCATCATCTATAATGGTAATTCCATTGGGATTACAAAATTGAAGAAGCAACTCTATCAACATTTTAATCTCAAGTACATTTTTAGTATAGAACTCCGCCTATGACAAATTAAACCCATCATGGCCAATCCCAAGCCAGGATAAAGGAGGAGGATTGCATTAAGTTGCTAGCCAACGTCAAACTAAAACCAATGTTCAATAAATGGATTTATTAAACTATTGTGTTAATACTAGTTTTTCTCCGAAAGGAACGTGTTGCAGGATCCGACTATAACGTCTCGACAAGGACCGTTACATCTCCAGAATTCGAGTGTAGTGATAAGTATGCAAGAGTTCGTGTTGTAGGGTCCGACTGTAACGTATCAACAAAGACCACTATATCTCCATGAGAATTTGGGTGTAATGTTAAATAAGTAAAAGTTCTCTCACCATAAATTGGATGAGAACAAATATCATAGTAAAACTATAAAAATTTTGGTGTAGTATTAAATAAGTAAAAGTTCTCTCACCATAGGTTGGATAAGAACAAATATTACAGTAAAACATAGTCTATGATTTGAAACATGGAAATAGAAACCCTCACTGATAAAGCAATGGAGGTAGTATATATAATGATTAAGAAAAAAAATTAATATTTTGTGTGTACAAAAGACAAAATGGGTAGGCAAGAAGGCAAAGATGATAGAGAATTCGGATTTTAAGTTATGATATACAGGAAAGAGTAAAACAAGAGATGAAATAGATATTATTATAGATAGTTCGTTAAAGGATGAAGTTATAGGAGTAGTTAGAAAGGGGATAGAATTATAACACTCAAGATAGTAGTGGAGAAAGAAACTATGAACGTAATTAGCATATATGCACCTCTAGCAGGATTAAATGAAGATACCAAATTAAGATTTTAGGACGATATAGATGAAATATTACAAAATATTCCGCCAAATAAAATGATTTTAATAGAAGACGATCTAAATAGGCATATCGGAGTGAAAAATGAAAAATATGAGAGGATGCATGGGGGTTATGAGTTTGGAACAAAAAATTAAAAAGAGAAAACTATATTGAATTTTACGATAGCATATGACCTTATACTAGTTAATACGTTTTTTAAGAAAAGAAAAAAAAATAACTTGGTCATATTCAAAAGTGAGAATAATAAATCACAAAATGACTTTCTTATAGTTAGTAAGAGGGATAGAAAAATTTATAAAGATAGCAAAGTCATTCCTGGAGAAAGTTTAACTACCCAACATAAGTTAGTAGTGTTGGATATGCACCTCAAGCATAGTATTAATAGAAGAAAACTATACACAACTCTTAGAATTAAGTGGTGAAAGTTAAAATATGAGAAGCAAAACATATTTAAGGAGAAGGTAGGAGTACAAATATTAGGTGAAATATACGGTGACTCTAATATGACATGAGATAAGATGGTATCAAAATTGAAAATAGCAATCAAAAGTATACTTAGTGAGTCAAAGAAACATGCACTACCAAGAAAGGAATCATAGTGGTGGAATAAGAAAGTATGAGAGAAAGTGAAAGAAAAACGAACAACCTATAAGGAATTATATATTTATAAGAACGAGAAAAATTTTTAAAAATATACAAGAGCTAAAAAAGAGACTAAGAAAGCAGTGAATGAAACTAAAAATGAAACTTTTGAACACTTATATTGAAAATTAGATATAAAAGATGGGGAAAGAGACATTTATAGAATAGCAAGTGAGAGAAAAAAAGACAAAAGATCTTATCCAAATAAAATGTATTAAAGATGAATGCAATAAGGTACTAATAAATGATGGAGAAATAAAAAAGCGGTGGAAGAGGTATTTTCATCAACTTTTTAATCAAAGTTTAGGTGACCAACTTAACTTAGATAATTTAAGTAGGTCAAAATATAGAAATTTAAATTTTTATCGTAGAATTCAAATTTTAAAAGTATATCAAACTTTAAATGGGATGCAAATGGAAAAGTCGTTGGACCATAGCAAGTGAGAGAAAGAAAAACAAAAGATCTTATCCAAATAAAATGTATTAAAGATGAATGCAATAAGGTACTAATAAATGATGGAGAAATAAAAAAGCGATGGAAGAGGTATTTTCATCAACTTTTTAATCAAAATTTAGGTGACCAACTTAACTTAGATAATTTAAGTAGGTCAAAATATAGAAATTTAAATTTTTATCGTAGAATTCAAATTTTAAAAGTATAACAAACTTTAAATGGGATGCAAATGAAAAAGTCATTGGACCAGATGATATTCCGATAAAGGTATGAAAGTGCCTAGGAAAATAAGGTATTGAATGACTTATAAAATTATTTAACATGAAACTAACAACGAAGAAAATGTCTTGACCAATAGAGGGTAAGTACTCTAGTACCCTTATATAAGAATAAGAGAAATGTACAAAATTGTGCAAACTATAGAGGTATTAAATTAACGAGTCATACCATGAAATTTGAAAGAGAGTAATAGAAAATTATTAAGGAAGGAGACCATAGTGATCGAAAATCAATTTAGGTTCATGCTTAGAAGGTCAACAATAGAAGTTATACATTTTCTCAGGTAACTAATTGAAAAGTATCGGGAACAAAAGCAAGATCTACATATGGTATTCATTGACTTAGAAAAAACTTATGATAAAGTCTCAAGAGAAATTATATAGAGAATTCTAGAAAAGAGAAGTGTTAACATAGCATATATTAAACTAATTAAGAATATATATGAGGATATAACAACCAGAGTGAAGACTTGAGGATAACTGAAGCATTTCCAATAAATATAGAGTTACATCTAAGATCACCTCTAAGTCCTTATCTTTTTACATTACTCATGGACGAACTCACTGAACACATTCAAGACACAGTACCATGATGCATGTTGTTTGTAGATGATATTATTTTAGTAAATGAGACACATAAAGAAGTAAATGTTAAACTAGAATCTTGGAGAGAAACACTAGAAATGAAAAGAAATATGAAATTATTAAGATAGGAGATGACGAGTTATCGAGAATTGAGAGTTTTTAATATTTAGGATCATTTTTACAGGACGATAGAGAAATTGAGAGAGATATCTTACATAAAATACAAATAAAATAGTTAAAATAGATAAGAATGTCGAGTGTTTTATGTGATCGTAAAATACATCTAAAACTTAAAAGAAAGTTCTACAAAATGACGGTTAGTCCTGCTATGTTATATAGCGCTGAATGTTAGGCTATGACTCGAGTACATAAACACAAGATGAGAGCTGCAGAGATAAAGATGTTAAGATGGATATGTGGGCATACAATGATGGACAGAATAAGAAATGAAAGCATTAAAGAGAAAGTCAAAATTGCATCTATCGAGGGAAAGCTCCGAAAGACACATTTAAGATGATACAGACATATACTTAAACGGTCAATAAATGCTTCAGTTAAACAATGTGAAACTATAACAAATATGCACATCAAACGAGGAAGATCAAAAAACTTGATTAGCAATAATAAAATAAGATAAAATTTATTTAAGTATAAATTATAATATAGTAGGGAATAGAGTCTAATGGCATACAAAGATCCATATAATTGACCCCGCCTAATGGGATAAGGTTAGGTTGTTGTTGTACATTTTTAGTATAGAGGTTGTTCAAAAAGGAAGATATTTACAACTCTCAAGAAATGTATGCACTTGATATGATTAAAGTGGATGATCTGATAGGGAGCAAACCAACTGACAATCCTATAGATTCAAATTTTGAATTAGTACCAAAACATTTTGGGAAGAGAGAACACTAATAAGGAAATTGAATAACCTTACACTTACGAGGTCCGTCGTCTCGCTCGTAGTTAGTGTGATCAATCAATTTCTACAAAATTCATGTATCTCTAGGAAGTAGTCATGAGAATTAATATGTTTTTCTCAAAAACTCTTTAAGAAAATGTATCTTACTTCATGTCAAGGTCTTCTTCAAATTGTTGAGTACACAAAGTAGATTGGGCAAGTTCTCCCACACATAGACGATCCACTTTAGGCTATTGTATTCTTTTAAAAGATAATTTAATCTCCAAAAGGCAATGATGGATCCAGAAATTATACTTGGGGGAGGCTTGAATTAGAGTTGATAGGAATACTTACTTTCACTGCAGCATCTTACTCTCCTCCTCTTTCTCACTTCACTGTCACCAACAGAGTCGACTACTTTTCATCTTCTCCAACATTCAACATCTATTACTATTAAATATTGATCTCACTGTCTCGATATATTATAAATTACTATTCAATATCTATTACTATCGAATAAACTACTTGTTGTTTGCTGAACTTAGGACAAAGGACAGAAAGGTTGGACAAAATAAAAATTAAAGGTTTCTATTATGGGTTGTAAAACTGCTATGGTGACTTATTCTTCTCACTATTGGCATCTAGCCAAAGACAAGAAATAAAGTAAACCAAAAGACTAAAAGATAAATCAAACAGAACAGTAGGAACTATTGCTAGTTTGCTTGAACTGGCCAAGGGATAAAAATAATAACAAAATAACTACAAGAATGAAAGGAAAAGATAATGAAAGTCTTACGCTCTTTTTCGACGGTCTCAGCTAGCTCCGACAAGAAAAGACAAAACAATGGTTGCTCTTGTTGGAGAGAAAAAAGGACTAGCGTTATTGTTGGTCGGCTAAAAAACAACAAAAGAAAAAGGAGGAGGTTGCTACTTTTGAGAAGAGGGAGATAAAAAAAGAACTGTTATTGGACAAAGAGACAAAAAAATAATGAAACTACAATTGGAGAAGATTAAAAGAAGAAGAAGCCAGTATGTGAAGGCTTGCGCGTGAGGTGGTGGAAGAAAGGCACTATTTTTCTTTTAAAAATTCCCTAATTCGTTTTAAATCAATTGAACCGATTTAATTTAATTAAACATGGTTCAACCATAACTTGGTCAAATCAAATGCAAATCAATTCCGGTTTGGACCAACATATTTCTTATCTTCGCATTTACCCGATAGATTTTGTTTGACCCCAATCTAATTTTAATTGAGCACCTTCATTTCGTGCTCGATGATTCGATTAGTTTATTTATTTATTTTGTTAAAAAATTAAATACCTAATATAATATAGATAATAATGGGCTTATTTATTTTGGACCACGTAAGGGTTGGGCTATAGCCCAGAACAACCCTCACGTGGCTCCGTCTCTACATAAAGGAACTAGAAGCAAATGGTTGTAGCTCAGTCCAATGCCGAGACAGTATAGGGTCATGGCCCTAGCGACATATGGATTTATCAAAATTAAATAGTTGGTAATTGAATTAGAACTTGCTCACATAAAACCATTGAAGCTCTACTATAACAAATAAGTTGCCCAATATAAAGTTTTATGAGAGAGCAAAATATTTAGATT
Source organism: Curcuma longa (assembly GCF_044706935.1). Taxonomy (NCBI): domain Eukaryota; kingdom Viridiplantae; phylum Streptophyta; class Magnoliopsida; order Zingiberales; family Zingiberaceae; genus Curcuma; species Curcuma longa. The sequence goes on along the minus strand of NC_133870.1, from coordinate 1,979,876 downwards.
AATAGATTGAAAATGTACAATCTACTAAGATTGTGATTATCACCTTATATGTTAGCTTTAATAATTAGCTAGCAGGCTTGCTACCTAAATTCTTAAGTAGAGATAGCAATTTACCCTACCTTAACCCAAAAAACTTAACCCGAATGAGATTGCCCCAACTCGACTCTAGTAAGGTTGCCCAATCCCATAACATAAGGAGAGAATGTGGACTAAAAAAGTAACCACATATGTGAAGCGAGACGGGCATAGGATAGAATTTTTGTGCCCTAACTTGCCCTGCCTTTCTTAGCCCACTTAAATTATTTTAAAGGGCAGTCTGATACACGAAGCTTCTACCAATACAGGGTCCCGAGGAAGGGTCTATTGTACGCAACCTTACCCTGCTTTCCAAGAGGTTGTTTTCGAAACTCAAACTCGTGACCTTTTGGTCACACGGTAGCAACTTTACTATTGCGTCAAGGCTCCCCTTCTAAATTTTACTTTATGATATATATATAGATTATATTATACATTGTTTTTTTAGATTTTATTGCTTGCCCAATGAAGGCCTGCATGAGATATAGGGCGGGAATGGAGACGAATTTTTCTTCCCAATCTTATCCTATTTCTTACATGTTTTTTTAGATTTTGCATATTCATGTAACAAGCGTGGTTTTCATAATAAAAAAATAAGGTAATTATGAATCTGAGACCTACTTTATAATATTTAAGTATTATGAAGCTAAATATAATTACATTAATATGAAAGACCTATTTTATAATATTTACATTGATTAATAATATACTACTAGGGGCATAACCTATATTGATTAATAATATCCTACTAGGGTCATAACCTAATTTATCCTTTAACAAAATTAATACAGTAACTAGTGTTAAAGATATTAGAACAATAACATGGCTATTCTATAATTATAGGTTTGTGTTCCTATATGTCTACATTAAAGAAGTCATGGAAATAAAACCAAAGAATAAATATTTACAATGAAGCAACCAACAACTAGGAACCCAAATAAAACTATCAATCTGCAAAAATAAAAAAAAAATGACTGCAATATATAGTATAGGATGACACCTATTATAATTTGATGAATGATATTATTTCCTTTCCCACTTCCACAAAAAATACTTATCAATCAACGAATATCTCAATCACATGGAAAATTGACTATTTTTTATTTAGTCTTGAACCTCCAAGTTTGTCATAATTTTCAAACTCTTAGGGTGCATTTGGTTGGGGGTAATCTGTGATTACCTTGGTTATCCATTAAGGTAATCAATCAAACCCTTGTTTGGTTTAGGTAATCGTTGATTCCGAAGTAATATGTCATACCTGACACATCAGCAAACGTCAGCAAAAAGGGTTATCTTACCCGGAATTAGAAAACCAAGAAAGGTTTTTCTTGATTCCGGGGTTAAGTAATTTTTGTTTACAAAAATATCCTTCCCTAAACCCTCCCCTCCGCGAGCAGCCGTCCCCGATCGCGAGCTCCTCTCCTGTCGCGTGCGAAAACCGATCGCTCTTCTCCCGCAAGCCTCCTCTCCCGTCGCGAGCCTCTTCTCCCGTCCCCGCTTCCGCGAGCGAGCCTCCTCTCCCGCGAGCGCCGCGAGCGAGCCTCCACTCCCGCGAGCAAGCCTCTTCTCCCGCGAGCGAAAGCCCTAACCCTAGCCCGCGAGCGAAAGCCTCCTCTCCCGCCAACCAGCTTCTTCTCCGGCGAGCGAAAGCCCTAACCCTAGCCCGCAAGCGAAAGCCTCCTCTCCCGCGAGCGAGCTTCTTCTCCGGCGAGCGCGGGGCATCGGCCACGGCGGCTCGTCGGCTCGTCGGCGTCTGCGTCATGAGAACGGCGAGCTCGCCGGCAACATCCGGTCGTCGTTGGTACGATCCGACTGCTAGGAAGAGGGAGTTTCATCGTCCTCGGGAACCTCTTCGAAGATGGATCCGAGCCATTCGAAGGGTAGCATTTCAGATCTCATACATTAAGACGAACCCTCTCCCTGTTCAGGTTAGTTGAGCTCTAAAAAATTCCTGTTCTCGTGTATTCCTCTTTCGATTCTTAGGTCACCTCGTTGCTATCTCAAATTAGGACCAGTCTTATCTATAAACGAGAATCGCATCGTGAATCCTTGAAAATGAAGAAAATAGATCAGTTACTTGATTGACTACGGATTGAGATGAATTCCTCTCTCCTGTGTTTTTATTCAAGAATAATGCTAATTACACGTTAATGGTATTCTTCCATTGCTTGGTCAATTGCCATCTTTAATTGGATCGCCTCTTATTAATGAAGTTCCAAGAATTGTTCTCTGTTTACTGATAACCAATATGATTATGTCATTGTACTGTTATTCACTTGTGCTTAATGATGGGATTTGAAATTGTGCATATCACTAATGCAAAGTTGAAGTCCAACCATAATTTGTGGTTTACTTAGGTGACAACCAATCTGTTGTGGGTTACTTTGGTGGCAACCATAATTCATTTGTGTCGATAGGCCTTGTATATCGACTTAGACCTACTAGTCCTCAAACAATAAGATGCACTTTGCATAGTTATGTTCTCTGTGTAACTTCATCAATGATGAGTCGGCCCCTAGTCATACTTCACATGCTTAACTAGGAAGACTTCTTTTGCTTGTGAGTTATAGGAGGAGCAAGTAAAAGGCTTTTTAGCTTTTACATCCCCATGAACTTACCCTTTTGATGTAATCTTGACTATCATCTCTATCATTTTTGATGAGGCAGTGCAATTATCATCAAGCAATGGCACTTTCTGTCAGTCCAGATATGAAAATAGCTTTGATGAAGATGAGCCTTTTCAATCAATGGAAGAACTAGAAGCTCGAACAATAGGAAACATTCTTCCTGATGATGATGATTTACTATCTGGTGTTAATGATGATATTGGTTTTGTTGGTCGAGTCAATAATAGAGGTGAAATTGATGATTACATATTCTACATTAGCGGAGGTATGGAACTAGAAGTTGACGATACTATTGATGCCAATAAAGCTTCTGAACTTGTTGTAGAAGCAGCTAATGAGCAGCTAAGTGGATTAAATGACTTATTTTCTAGTGAACACACTTTCAGTGAACACCCTTCAAGAACTCTTTTTGTTCGAAACATTAATGTAATAGCAATGTTGAACTTGTTGTAATGACTTATATTCTACCGTGCTGAACTTGTTGTAATAGCAATGTTGAAGATGCTCAATTAAAATCTCTTTTTGAGGTACTTATTCTTGTAATAATGTTTTTGTTTTTCGCTGACATTTGAGGAGCTCAATTGTTGGTTTTCTTGTCATTTATATTTTCCTTATATTGTTGCACAACAACTGTTTGTTAAGTTTGAATATCAAATGCCACAGAGTTAGCTAGTATTGATTGGATATATTGAAATTTTGCAGCAATATGGTGAGATACGGACAATCTATACTGCTGGTAAACATCGAGGTTTTGTTATGATTTCTTACTACGACATAAGAGCAGCCCGAAATGCGATGAAATCACTTAAAAATAAGCCATTAAGGCAGAGGAAGCTTGACATCTATTTTTCAATTCCAAACGTAAACTACATCACATTTTTCAACACTGAGCAGTTGTTGATTTAATTATCGCAACAATATCCGTCTCCATGAACTGCAAGGTTATGCAAGTCAAATAAAAAAACAATAAGTCATTATTTTCATTTTTTTTAAACAAAAATAAAAATAAAAATAAATATATATATATATATAATTTACTTATATATAATTATAATTTAATTATAAAAATTAATAATTAAAATTAAAATTGCAAATCGCAATATATATTATATTATTAATATTATAAGTAATAATTTAATTTAATTTTAAAAATAATTAAATATCAAATTAATTTAGTTGTAAAAAATAATTATAATTGAACTAGGGGTAATATAGTAAATGTAAAAGTAAGTAATATATTAAAACCTTCAAACAAACAAGGTTTTATCTCATTACTTAGGATTAAACCAAACAGCATTAGGTTATGTTTCATTCCCTATAACCTTGGTTATGTGATTACTTAGTAATCACATAACCAAGGTAATCACGGATGACCCCCAACCAAACGCACCCTTAAATTAAATTATCTATTGCATGAAATTAATAGAGAGAGGATTGGTAAGATTAGTAAACGATCTGATTGTTTAAGTACAAGTTAAACATCACATCTTTGATGCCAACCTTTACAGCAGAACGTGACTCCTCCAAGCTTGAGAGAAAAGCATGACTGATGAAAGGATTAAACTTTTCAGGTCCAGTTGCATCAATTGCACATGCATCCCATTGATTAGCAGGGACATCTGAAATTGATGAAACAACTGACAGAAATACCTCCTCAGGATTCAAGTCCTCCAGTTGGCCATCCTATTTTTTAAATAACTATTGAAAATATCAGGAACAACACCGTAATATAAAGTCAAACAATTAACACTATGACAGGAAGGAGAACATGAAAAAGTACTTCTGATGATGGTTTTAGCAACTCAAATGTCCCCAAGGAAGGATTCAATTCACGTTGCTCATTACTCCTCCTAGGCCCCCAAAATAGCGCAAGAACTTTACATGTGGACCCTGCAAGTTGAGACTTAGTTGTGTATCTTAGATTCTCCTGGAACAAGAATTAGTGAAGCACCGGTCAGAGATCAATTAAAACTGTAAGGGAATAAATTAACGCCAGTTATGAAAAAAGGAAAGACGCCGCTTATCTCACTACGAATTGGAGGCTTAAAAGCAAAGATTTCACTAGCTCAACAAAAACAAAATACATTTACTTTCCAATTTCTGACTCGGATGAAGTTTCAACGGTCAATTGATCTCTCCGAGTGCGAATTTAATCAACATCTCGGGAAGGTTCTCTAATTTAGGGCACTAAAAGTGTTGGCTTTCACACCGACACCAAATGAGGGACAAAGCAAGGGTAAATAAATGAAAACCATTCGATCGGCTTCCGAACACCAAGGCTCACCAGATGATGCTGCGACAGTCCGACTCCGAGGAACGAAGAAGGGCGAAGCGAAACGGCACAAGAGGAGGCCGCCGCCATGACCAGAGCTCGAATAGACTGCGGGAGCGGAGGACCGACGGCAGACTAATTTAAATAATGATAGAAAGCCGATAATGTAATGCCACGTGGCATTCTCAGGATTACCAACTTACCAGGTTGCAAGCGAAATATCGAGAACCGGCTCGTTAAACTGAAATTTCTCCTCTCACATGGTCAGTCGATTCATTCTATTTTTTATTAAAATAAAATAATTAATTTTGATTAATTTAGAAATTTATTTTAAAAAGTATTATTTCCAATTATTCAATTTCATCTCGATTATAAAATTTAAAATTTTATTAAACCAATTAAATGGAATTGTGAGTTGATCAATTCACACAATAAATAAGCACCACAAATTTAGAATCAATTGATAACTATCCATGTAATCATGGATTGATTCGGTATCCCCTCCTGCGTCGTGATCAACTACAATTTCTTGATTTACCTTCTCACTTATGATCGTGAAGTCGACCGTGTGAGGCCACTAAGGTGACAAATCCTACCTTTTACAGGAAAATGGATTGATTCGGTATCGCTCCTAGAATATGATTGAGTTAATTATTACGATCTTCCTTCGTCGTGGTCAACTATAACTTTTTAATTTATCTCCTCACAGATGGTTGTAAGGCCGACTGTGTGGAGCTGCTGGGGTTGCGGATTCCACCTTTTTTAGAAGAAGAGTTAGTTATTACGGAACAGACTTGTTGAAATGTACAAGAGTTAAATCTCGACGAAGTCGACGGAATATCCTCCCCATAGTAGTCAACTGTATTTCTTATTTACTTTCTCACATATAGTTATGAGATATTAATACAATTCGATTACTTTAATAATAGATCGAATTAATTAATATTATATCAATTCAATTTATTTAATTTTAGTGGTAAAATTTGATTGATTCGATTTGTCAAAAAAAAAATGTAATTTATTTAGTTTATATTAATTTGATTTAATCGATTTGATTTTAATCCAAATGCTAAACTTTAAAATCTATCTAGGCTACTATAATATCGACTCAAGGAATAGACTTTTATGCGTAGGACTTCAAATTTACTTGAGCCCTCCATTTTTAATATTTTAATATAATTTTATTCAATTCTTTTTAAAAATGTTTACTTTCAATTTTAGATTATTTTAAAAAACATTTATTTTTAATTTTATATTATTTTAATTTTATTTATTGTTGATTTTTTTAATCATATAACTTTTTAAAAAAAAACGTAATCATTTTTAATATTTTAATATCATTTTATTCAATTCTTTTTAAAAATGTTTACTTTCAATTTTAGATTATTTTAAAAAACATTTATTTTTAATTTTCTATTATTTTAATTTTATTTATTGTTGATTTTTTTAATCATATAACTTTTTTAAAAAAAAACCTAATCGATTTTTTCTTTTTCATTGTTCTCTTAAAAACATATGCCCTGGCAGTCACTAATGATTTCGTGCCCTCCTCTCTAAAGTTGATTTTAGAATACCTTTTTCTCTCTCGTCAAATGATCTCATATCTTTCATGGATTCAATTCTTCACTCAAAAATAGATTTGAACAGTCTAAGATATACGAAGATATTTTAAATTTTTTTTACATGATATAAAAAAATTTAAATTATTTCATGATAATTTTCTAAAAAAATATTTAAATTTTAAATTTTTTTTAACATATGACATGTTATAAAGATGGTTTGGATTTATTTTCAAAATTAAAAGATATAATAAATTTAAAATTAAAAATGACATTTGCGATACTAAACTTTATAAAAAATTAAATTTTATTTTCAAGATAACTTATAAAATGCTATTGACAATAATGGTCAATAAAGAAATTTTTTTAATTAAATTTAATAAAATCTTATTTACATTCAAAAAAATTTAAATAATTTAATTAATTTAAAAAATATTATTAAAACTTAAATATAAAAATTTAATTAATAAAGTAGAAAAATAAATTTTATATAAAAATATTTTTTTTTAAATTAATATTAATTTTTAAAAAATAGTAAAAATCTAAATTTTTTAGACTTATGACCTCGAAGATGATTGAGACGGCCTGATCTCATAGTTTACGGAATCATGATCATATGGAGGATCAATTTAAGATCAAGATTAGATCGATTGATTATATCATCCTAAAAAAACTCTTGAAATTTTATAATACATGATTAATAATTTAAAAAATATCTAAAAAGATTTAATATAAATAAATTAATAATTTTATATATACATGTAATTATCGACACTAGACACCACAAATGACGATTACATGTACATATTTATAATAACTAGTAATTTAATTACCATTCTAGAATAATAACACTCAATAATATTTATATTTTTATATCATAAAATGAAAGAATATAAAATTTTTACTAACACAATAATAATAATCGCATTCAACCTCAATAATATTTCCTTGGTTTACAAGATGACTCCGTTTAAATGTCAATAAAGTAGCTACTAATTTCGTAACCTTTGATTTGAACATGAACGTCGGAAATAATCTTCTAAAGACCTATCAATTTCATAGAATACCAAGCAATAGACATCTAAAAACTCATTATTTTACTGAAAAAATAATAGAATATTATTGATAAAAATTAACTCAAAACAAGTAAACAGATGTTTAAATAATCTCAGAATCCTAACTCTAACTCTGCAGATAAAAATAATCTAAATTATAAAATTGTCAAAAGATAATAAACAAAGAATAAAAATCTTTTAAATCTCTAAAAATACTTTAAATAATATTTTTGGGGTCTAAAATGGGGTGGTTATGGATTTCACCTAGTAGCTAACTGTAGATCTCTGAACATAATATTGCTCCGATCCTATTGAAATGGGGTGGTTATAGTCTTTCAAAACTTCTATGAATCCTACTCCTATCCTACTTTGATCCTGCTCCGATCCTATTGATGTTGTTCTAATCCCATTGATATTGCTCTGATTCTACAATAAAAAAATGATCTTACATGATCTAGGATCAATTTGATGTTCTGAATCGTAGGATTATGCGATCCTATGATCCAAGATTGTGATTTCCTGATTTACTGTCTACTGCAATATGCTGTGACATAATTATCTTCTATTAAACATTTGTAAACATATTGTTTGTAATTATTTAGTAAAACCCCCCTTAATTAATACGGCTTTTAAAACAATTAAAATAGCCCTTATTGTTAAAAATAATAATTATTTATTATTTTACAATATGACTCATATGAAATATTAATTAATTTAAAGGGCTTATTGGTCATTATGTATGGGATTGTGGGAAGTTATTTTAACCTCCCAAAATTGCACGTAGCCGACTTGATGGGAGTTAGCTATTTTACGTACTTGGGTTCTATCTCTCCCGAGAAGAGTTTTTCACCATAGCCATCAGAAAGGTGTGAAGAAGAAAGTAAGAGGGAAAGAGATAGATTGGGACTCGTAGCGATTGTCTTCTGCAACCATTGTTCCTTTCTCATGGATCAAGGTAAGTCATCGATCTAAAAGTTATATAAATGAGAATCATAAATTTCAAGATCTTTCATGTTTAGTTTTCTGAATTAGAAAATCTTGGTTTACATGTGGTATCAGAGTCAAGTTTTGTGAAATTTATGATTCTCTATGTATGATTATTTTCTACAATTTTTATGAACCCTAATCATAAAAATTTGAGAATTTTCGACGAAACGTGGTATTTTCTTAAAACGTGGTATTTACGAAATGCTTGAAGCGAAACCTGTTATTTCGAAATAGTACAATTATGAAACGTCATTAGTTTATGAAACATTAGTGCACGTGATGAAATATTTGTTTAGGATGTATTTTTTAATGTTTATGAAACATTACTTTTCTGTTTTCTGTTTGGGATGAAAAATTTATCATGCTATCTTCTCTTTGGGTAAATGTTTTCTTCTTTTACTTCCTTGATAGTTGCATTATTTTCCCTTATTATACATGACCTTCTTTATACAACTTTACTAAATTAATTTACTATTATCTTATTAAATTTATTGCCCGAGATGGTCAAATTTTAAATGTGGAGGAGGAGATATACACTTATAGAAGAGATGTGGTTGAAAAAAAATGAGAAGAAATGGAAAAAAAATGATGAGGTTAGATATAATTGATAGCATGAGTGAGCCGTGTTTGATCACCATGGTCGAACCATACTTTATTTTCTTTGAAGCCATATTCTTGTTTAAAAAGATTTGGTTAGTATTGTTGAGAAGACTTGTATGAATAGAATAGCATCATTTCATGATTTGTAGCAATGAAACAGATGGTCGCCTTTGTCGTGGGCTTGGATTTTTTTGATACCTATCATGACAAAAGGAAAAAAAACCTAAGGCAGTGATTTCTCATCAGGGCTACTATCTCGCTGCGGTTTTTCTCTTTAATCGAGCCATGGTTATCAATAGTTCTTTTAGTATTAATCATCGAAATGTCTTGGCTCAATTTTCTCACAGATAACATCAATTTATTTCGGCCAAAATATCATGGATAATCAAGCCACCGGCCAACGAACTATTGACATGCACGCTCCTCGAAGATAGTCGTTCAGAGAGATGAAGAGACTTAAAAAGTACTCAAACAGAGAATTAGAATGACATCGGAAGTAGATCCCGAAAAGCCACTCTGATGCTCAAGTTAGAGTTTTGTGTGAGGAAAGAGTTTAAAGGTTTGGAAAAATTAGGACTGATATGTGCATGCCCATGCCTATGGATATGAGCCTTCTTTTATAGAGTTGTTAATATCCGTTTAAAATATTATTTTGAAATATCCATTTCAGTTTTAAAAAGATTTTAATTATCCATGTCTTTTAGGAAAATTTTCTTATTTTTTCAAAAAAAAAAAGTCTTAGGCTCCCCTGATTGCGCGGGCCAACCAACTCCTTAGATTAAGCAGATTCTAAGATCGAGACTCGAGGCCGTGATGGGATTGGCGTGTGATGTCGAGTGAGTGCTGAGATTAGAACTTGAGATCGAGACTCGAGGTTGAGATGGAGGCAATGCATGATGCTGAGTGAGTGCTGAGACCGAAACTCAATGTCAAGATTCGAGGTCGAGACTGGAACTCGAGGTTGAGACTTGAGGTCGACATGGGATCGACACGTGATGCCGAGTGAGTGCTGAGATCGAAACTCAAAGTTGAGACTCGAGGTCGAGATGAGATCGGTGCATGATGTCGAGTAAGTGCTGACATTGAAACTCGAGGTCAAGATTCGAGGTCGAGGTCAAGACTCGAGGCCAAGATGGGGCGGCACGTGATGCCGAGTAAGGGCAATCCACTGTGAAAACTTGTTTCCTTACGGAAACAAGTTGTAACGAGTACAAAAGCTAACCATAAAATAAAACTTTATTGTATTAATAATTCAAACAAAATTGACTCGTTACCAAAACACCAAAGCTTCGAAGTTCTTCGTTCTGCCGCGATTCTGACATTATGACAGCTTAGATGGATGTTGTTGCTCACTCAGGGCACTATCGGCTCGTTGAGACTCGATCGTGAAAGCACTAAATTCATTGTAGAAGAGCCTCTGGTCGAAGTTCTTTCATAACACCTTCCGATCGAATGGAATACCTATTCAGGTCGACCCCACGTATATCACGATCCACTTTCTCCGCGGCTAACTCGACCTTCAAGCCGACTGGGACCACCATTCAGGTCGACTTGAATCTGGCGTAGAGGGTGTTGATAGACTTCGACTTCTGCTGCCTTATCCGATCCCAAGTCGCATGGAATCCATATTCTGATCAACTCGACCGTCCAGTCGACTCGAACCTTGACTTAAGTCATCCGGAGTCAAAGACTTCACCTCTCCAATCTGCAATACAAGTTAGTTTTAAATGTAGAAAAAATAGATTAGAGTATCAGTTCTCTGAACTGATTCTTGGTCTTAACTTCAGGTTTCCAGTGAAAGAAGGAAACCTAAGTAAAGGCGGCAATTTCTCATCATGGGCTTGGATTTTTTGATACCTATCATGAAAGAAGGAAAAAAATAACCTAAGTAAAGGCGGCGATTTCTCATCATGGCTACTATCTCGCTGTGGTTTTTCTCTCTAACCAAGCCATGGTTATCAATAGTTCTTCTAATGTTAATCATCGAAATATTTTGGCTCAATTTTCTCATAGATGGTGTCAATTTATTCTGACCAAAATATCGTAAATGATCAAACCACCGGCCAACAAACTATTAACGTGCACACTCCTTGAAGATAGTCATCCATATAGATGAAGAGACCTAAAAAGTACTCAAAAAGAGAGTTAGAATGACATCAGAGGTGGGTCCCAGCAAGTCACTCCGATGCTTAAGTTAGGATTTGATATGAGAAAGGAGTTTAAAGGCTTGGAGAAATTAGGATTGATGTATCCATACCTGTGCCCATGAGTATGAGCCTTTTTATAGAGTTGTTAATATTCGTTTAAGATATTATTTTGAAATATCCATTCTAGTTTTAAAAAGATTCTGATCGTCCGTTTCTTTTGGGGATATTTTTCTATTTTTTTGAAAAGAAACAGTCTTAGGCTCCCCTGATTGCACGAGTTGACCAACTCCTTAGATTAAGCAGACTCTAAGGTAAAGACTCGATGCTAAGATAAGGTTAGCGAGTGATGTCGAGTGAGTGTTGAGATCGAAACTTGAGATCGAGATTCAAGGTCGAGATGGGTTTGGTGCATGATGCCGAGTGAGTACTAAAACCGAAACTCGAGGTCGAGATGGGGTCGACACGTGTTGCCGAGTGAGTGCCGAGATCAGAACTCGAGGTAGAGACTTGAGGTTAAGATAAGGTTAGTGAGTGATGTCAAGTGAGTGTTGAGATCGAAACTTGAGGTCGAGACTCAAGGTCGAGATGGGTTTGGTGCATGATGCCGAGTGAGTACTAAAACCGAAACTCGAGGTCGAGACTCAAGGTCGAGATGGGGTCGACACGTGTTGCCGAGTGAGTACTGAGATCAGAACTCGAGGTTGAGACTTGAGGTTGAGATGGGGTCGGCGCGTGATGCCGAGTGAGTGCTGAGATCGAAACTCGAGGTTGAGACTCAAGATCGAGATGGGATCAATGCATGATGCAAGTGAGTGCTGACACTGGAACTCGAGGTCAAGACTCGAGGCCGAGATGGGACGGTGTGTGATGCTGAGTGAGTGCTGAGACAGAAACTCGAGGTCAAGACTCGAGGTCGAGATGGGGTTGACGCATGATGCCGAGTGAGTGTCGAGACTAGACTCGAGGTCGAGATGAGGTCAATACATGAAGGCGAGTGGGTGTAGAAGTTAGGCCCTAGACCTTAGGGACAACTACCATCAAGACCTGGGAGGTGTTGGTTTTTTAATTGCCTGCCTCTCGAATATTTCTAATCTTTTTTACTGATTCTACTCCTCCCTATTTTATAGCCACATGATGTTCCATCAGCAACCATGTGCCAGTCCAAAGACTCCACTATATCAGGTTCCCCCGCCACATTATCTAGTTTTACTCACACCCCATTATATATGTGCACTTGATTCTTCCTCACATGATTTTCCTACTTGACAAGAGGTTCCACCTTTGAAGCTTCATCATGCCAAGAAGCCTCACCTCAAGGTCTTCCATGCCAAAGCATCTTACCTACAAGACTTCATCATCTTACCAAGCATATGATCATGCTGGACCTATTAAGACTTCAATATGCCAAGTATCCACTCCTCACCCTACTTGAACTTCCATTTGCCAAATATTTGATGCTCAACCTACTTGAGCTTTCACTTGCCAAATATCTAGTTCTTAACTTAGTTAAACTTTCATTATTGCACCTACATACAAATGTCATACAATTTGCACCTACACATTTGACACATCAGGTAAGTAATTGTTAGTACCGATGGAATCAAAATATTTCCACAATGGCATGATATTGTCCAGTTTGGGCCTAAGCCTTCATGATTTTGTTCTTGGGCTCTCTCCAAAAGACCTCATACCAATGGAGATATCTTCCATCCTTTTAAACTCATGATCTTTTTTATATGTTTTAGATGTGGGACTATGTTTGTACCCTTGCAACCCAACCCCCCTCAAACAAAGGACTACAGGCCCCCTCAAACGGAAAGTCTCCGTTTGATGTCCGAATCCTCGATCCCTACCAAGACTTTCTACCCCTCGGTTCACCCGACCTACTAGGACTTCCTGCCCCTTGGTCCACCCGACCTACTAGAACTTCTTGCCCCTCGGTCCATCCGACCTACTAGGACTTCCTGCCTAGCTGCAACTAGGACTTTCTACCTAGTGTCTGGTCCTCTTGATTCAAACACGGGAACACCCACTTCCTTTGTTAAGGTTCAACCCATATGGTTAGATCTGGATCATGGTTCTTCCGGCGGTTAGTCCGGTGAAGAGCGACCTCGCTCTTATACCACTTGTTAGTACCGATGGAATCAAAATATCTCCACAATGGCATGATATTGTCCCTAAGCCCTCATGGTTTTATTCTTGGGCTCTCCCCAAAAGGCCTCATACCAATGGAGATATCTTCCATCCTTTTAAATCCATGATCTTTTTCATATGTTTTAGATGTGGGACTATGTTTACACCTTTGCAATCCAACAGTAATTACAATACCATCCTAATTTAAACTTTTGCTCAAACATCAAAACTACATGCTTAAGGACATGATTGCACTAATAATTTATTGGTGCAGGGAGCACTGGATAATTGAACCTATATTTTGATCATGATAAAGGATTCAAGTTAAGGTTATGTTGTATGCTAACAAGTTGATCTGAATGTGTAGGTAGCACAGAAAAGTCCTACTCAGAGGCTAGACAAAGAAGTCTTAGTTAATGGACCAGGCAAAGAAGTTATAGTCAGTGGACCGAGGACGAAGTCCTAGTCAGGTGGACCGGGCAAAAAGTCCTTATAGGATGGTGCACGCGCTAGAGGGGGTGAATAGTGCGATTGTCATTCGTTCATTCTTTCTTACTAACACAGAAAACTTATAGTGGTATTAGAAAATAAGACAGGGGCACATAAATTTTTATTTGGTTTTTAATCCCCCTAGGATTAGTACGTCCAAGGCCTATGCACGAGAAGACGTCCATCCACTAATGGTCTCCTTTTTAGAACTTTTTCGGAGGTGGAGAAACTCATCTTATAGTTTAAATCAATAATAAGAAATTACATACAAGTAAGATAATATTTAAGATTAACCAAATGTTCGTGTAGGCCGTTCCAAAAGTCCTGAGCACAACGCACCCTTCCTGAACTTCCTCGGTCGTACTAGCTTGGCTCTGTTCATGTTCAGCAACACCGCAAGATGAAGTATTTGAGAGTATTAGAGTTGTGCCTTGGTGTTGGTCATATAATGCCATATAAAGATATTTTCGGACGCCTGGATCCCTTTCTAGGCACCCAAAACTGATCCGATCTGATTCGATTTCATCGATCTTTATCGAGGCCAATTCCACTTGATCCGGGCTTGTCATAGAGCCCCTGGACCATCTGGGCGCCTGGATCAGATCTAGGTGCCTGGATCTACCCTAGTCCAGTGCCTAGACCTCACTGGGTCGTCTGGACTATTTCGGACGCTTGGATCCAATAGGGGTTCCCAGAACCAGTCAACCAGATTTGACCTGAGTTGACTTTTGGACTTGGTTCGGCTGTTTCTATTTGCTTCTCTTATGCTTCCTCAATCTTGCTTCTCAGCTCTTGATTCCTGCAAGATTAGCATACAAACAAACAAACAACCTAAGCCTACCTGTAGTCTGTCTGACCTACTAGGCTTACCTAAGCCTTACTGTGTAGGTTTAACCTACTAGGCTTACCCGCCTAACTTTCAGTTAGAACTAATTACTTCTATAGGTAGACTTCCCACCTACCAAACATCCAATCACCGTTGACTTGTTTGGACTTTCCTTTGCCTAACCTTCAGTTAAGACTAGTCACTCAGGTAGACTTCATCACCTGCCAAACATCCGATCACCCTTGACCTGTTTGGACTTTCCCTTGCCTAACCTCCAGTTAAGACTTCCTTGCCCAGCTTCACTCACCAGGACTTCCTGCCCAGTTTCACTCACCAGGTCTTCCTTGCCTAGCCTCCAATCAAGACTTCCTCTATCTAGCCTTTTGCTAGGACTTCTCCAGCCTAGCCTCCAACTAGAACTTCACCTTGCTCGATCCAATTACTAGGATTTCTCTTGCCCATTCTAATTGACTAGGACTTCTTGCTAGTCTTCTGGTCAACTTAACCTGATTAGATTTCACTCACATCCAAATATTAAGTTCTGTTTAGATCAACCATTGGTCAAACTGACCAGACCTAGGTATATTATCAAACATTGAAACTTTGGAGATAGACTAGTGCTCCTTGCATCAACAATATCCCCTTTTCAATGTTTGATAATTTCTTAAGTTAAATCTCGATCAGGGTTTAATAATCTAGGAGAATTTTATATTTTTAATTTAAGTGTCCTTTCTCCCCCTTTTCATACATCAAAAAAGTTTTTATTTTACACTAACAATGAATGTATTTTCTATGGTCATAACTTAGTCTAGACAATTCTTAAAAGACCATAATAGATTTTAAAATAATTTTAAAATAATAATTTTTTTTAACAAAAGTTTTGAAAGGATTTTCAAAATAGTTTTTAAAGAGTTTTTAATCTAATTTTTTTTTAAAAATTTTAAATGTAGTTTTGAAAGTATTTTTTAAATCAATTTTTAAAAGATTTTCAAATCAAATTTTAAAAATGTATTTTTGAAATATAAAGTAAATAATTTAAAAAAAATTATTTAGTATCTTTTTAAATCAGGATTTCCTCCTTAATTTGATATGACTTTAGAGTTCTTTGTTAATCACAAAACAACCTCCTTATGTATCTTAGGATTTAACCTAAATAAAAAAAATAATTTTAAAATAATTTTAAATATAATTTGAAATGGTTTTTAAATATTTTTAAAATATTTTAAAGGATTTATAAAAAATAATTTTAAAATAGTTTTGCTTTATTGATTTGGACCTTCCTCTCAATCTTACACTTCCTTAGGGCTCCTTGTTACCCACAAGACAAACTCTCTATGTGTCTAAGAGGTTAATTTAAGAGGTTTTCAAAGTATGATTTTTTATTGAACTTTCAATTTGAACTTCTCCTAAATTTAACATTCCATTAGGGCTTCTTGTTGACCATAAGACAATCTCCCTATATGTCTTAGGGGTTGTTCCAAGTCAAAAGATCAATTTATAAAATATTTTGCAAAACATTTTCAAAAAGTTTTCAAATAAGTTTTAAAAGATATTTTAAATATAAGATCTTTCAAGAATAATCTCCCCCTCAACTAAACACTCTTTTATGACATCCTTGTTAACCATAAGAAATTTTTGTCTATGTGTCTTAGGGTGTTAGACATCATTTTGACCTAATGCTTTTGTGTCTAAGTGTTGGTCAGCCAATTTTTAAAGATATAGAGTTTTAAAAATTTTAGCATATAAGTATACTCAACAAGCATGAATTTTAAATAATTATCAAATTTTAGAAAATAGTTTTTAAAAATAGTTTAATAATTTTTGAAAATATTTTTAAAACTTTGTGATTTAATAGTCCTTAACATCTCACTCATTCTAAGTGCTTTAGTACATGACATACAATGGTTATCTTATAGGTTTTATGAGATATTTTATCAATTTTATATTTATTAATTTAGGTTAAGTTCTAATGAGCATTTGACATTGTGTTAGATTCAGGTTTAGTTACCGTCAGTTAGTTAAGTTTATATTTTAAAAATCAGCTTCCAGGTCGTGGCGAGGCAAGGGTCTTTTTAGTTATCAGAACAACGACCACTTCCAAATAAAATCTTTTTAAGAAATTATGACCTTAATCAACTTTTTGAGAAGTTCTAATCTAACTAGTTTAGGATATGACGAGGTAGCTTCAGTTAGGTTACTTAGTTAAGCAGACCAAGCAAGATACTCCTTACCCCACTTGACTACCTAAACTAAGCTTCCCTGATGTATTATCATCTCACCCCACCTTGGTACTATATTAGACAAGTGTCAACCAATCATTGATCCTTAACTAACTATTTTAAGTTAAGCAGTAAGTAAACATGATGACATGATATTTATGTGCATATAAAATAAAGCATATGTATGTATATAGTAGGTATGCATGAGTCAAACAAGTCAGACAATATTAGATTTCTAATAATTTATTAAATTCTTGATTTGATATATTTCATGTGGATCTGTGAATGTATCAACTCACTTTGACATATTTTAAATTTTATTAAAATTTTATTTTATTTTATAATATTTTAATTATTTTCATAATTATAAGTATTTTATTATAATTAAGTTTATGAGATTTAATTATATTTATTTGAATTATTAATTTGGATTTTATAATTATTAATTTTTAGTGAATTATTAATTTATTTTTATTAAATTATTATAATTTCAGTTGATTATACCTCTAACTTTGACCACCTTTAAGGTTGAGTCTTTTTCTAAGTCTAGTCTAATTCATACCACATTGTGCAAGTGCACTCGACTCATCCTCACAAGAATTTACCTGTGTCAAGATATTCCACCTTTTGGGACATCACACACCAGGAAGCTTCACTTTTAGGTCTTCCATGCCAAAAGGCCTTGCCTCTATGACTTCACTATCTTGTCTAACATTTGATTCTCCTTGACATATTGAGATTTTAATTTACTAAGTATCTAGTTCTTGACTCACATAGGCTTTCATTTGCCAAGTATATAGTCTTCGATTATCTTGACCTATTGAGACTTCAATCCACCAAGTATTTAGTTCTCGATTTACTTAGACTTTCATTTGTCAAGTATATAATCCTCGACTTATTTAATCTTCTATTTTCCAAGTATCCAGTCCTCAACCTACTTGGTATTTCTATTATTGCACTTACAATATATGTCAAGCTATCCTGCACTTACACACTTAACATAATGTGAAAAATTATAATACCATTCTAACTTAAAAAATTTACCTAAACATCAAACCTACATGGTTAGGGGTATGATTGCACCAACATATACTTACTAGCAAAAGCATTAGAGACTGATCTAGTGTTGTTGGACAGGTCAAGTCATATGTGATCTAGCACAACATGATTTAGGTCATGCCTAGCATAGCACGGTAAGAGCAATGTGGTGTTGAACTTGGCATGGCCTATGCAATACTTTATGCATTAATCATGATAAGTGATTCATTACTTATTTTACATGTGGTTATTAAAGTTATACAAATAATTAAAAATATCATCAATTTTAGACCCTAGGATTAATTATACAAGTTATGTACTCTTCTAATCGTATATTAATTATAAAAACTTAAGAATTTTAAATTTTAAAACAAAAAATATTAGAAAATAAAGATATATTAAATGAAATATATTCACCTTACTATGAGGCAGACATGATGAACATATATATATTCCATGTGAACTTCAGTAGTGATAATGAACTTAGCTATATGATGAGGTAAATGAGCTTAAATTTTACCTTGGTTTTAACGATAACGATACTCTAGAAGACTATAATGACAAATATATTTGATGTATTTGTAAAAACAAAATACACAAGAATTTATTGTACATATGCAGCCCAAGATAAAGGTTGAAAGAAAGATCCAATAAAATCAGATCACAAACATAAATACTTTTAAAACCTTGATGTAACAATCATGTATAGGGAGAATTGAAATGTAATATCTAGGGCACAATAATTCTGGTTGGGGAACGCCTCCGAAGGCGTCGTGCGACCTCGGCGACGCCTGCCAGGTGCGACCCGGGGCCGAGATGTGTCACATGTTTTTTTTTTGAGCCCAAACCGATTAAAATTTTTATTTTAATTTATATATTTTATATTTTAAAAATATCAAAATTATACCGCATAGTACCAATTACATGGCCAACCAGATCCAGGCTGTGCTCAGCCCTGTAGACCTACTTTGCCATGTCTAGACTAATCTATTTAAACTTTCAACCTGTCAGTCAGAAGGCCTACTTGAGAACACTAAGATTCACTAGCAACAAAGATCTGAACACAACTGTGATGTAGATCACAGAGGCAGCAAGCCCCATTTATCCACAGTCCAAGCTCATCAGTCATGTTTGACTTTTATCTACACCAAATGTAATTTAGAATTTGTTACAACGTTAATCCTAGACGAGAAGCATAAGAAACAGAGGGATGACATTTTTCATAAAGGAATTACAAATATGATGCTCTAACTAAAAGAACAATTCCATTGAGCTGAAAACACGGGAAGCCGCAAATTTAATGGCCAAATTCTTGATTATATCATCAACTTCTCGTTGACTTCGTGTTACTAAAACTCTTCGTCCGGCACAATTGCTGTCAGGAGTGAATACCTGACCCTCAGTGAGATCTTGCCCCTCTCTAAATGCAGCTTGGCACCGGAGACCACCCAATACCCTGGGCTGTCCTGTGGGCCACGTGACATCTCAGTTGCATCGACAAACTTGAGCAACTTTGGAGTCTGAACTGGAACCGGCGGGCCACCTGGATATACCGCTGAGTTGATGTTCACATCGGCTGGCCTTGGAGGAGGTTTCTGGGAAACCATGGAGAAATGAGTGCTAATGAGTGTTGAAATGAGACCAGACTTTTGGGGCAAGTTTGGAGATCCCTCCCACTCAGGATTCTTGACCGACGCGGCATTAGAAACTGATGAGAATAGGAGGCGAAGGAAAAGGACTTTCTTGAGACCATGATACTCTACATGTAACTGAGCCCCAGTGACAATTGAGAGATCATCATCAGGTTCAACAGGAGCTGTGCAGACGTGAGAAAAGTGCTGCCAAGAAACTGGCTCATAATATTTCCGGTCATGAGAATCAACAGAAAAGTGGCAACTGTCACAAAGCTGAAAGATTTGTGGAAGGGAGCAAAGATGTTGCAGATGGATTGCTAATCTGTTACTCCTTTTTCCTTCCAAATATAGCCTAAGTCCAGTCACAGGTTTCTTCCTCACGTCGACCTGCACACAATAGTTGATTACAATTCCAAAGAAAACCCAACGAATTTCACTTTTCAGAAAATTTAAAATGAGGATCATTTAAAAACCTCATAATTCATACTTCTTGCAACAGGAATCAAGCAATTAAAGTAGTGTAACTCTGGAATAAGCTACTCCAAGCTACAACTTTAAGGAGAAATTAAAGTCAAGAAAATAGTTATATATATAACAGTACCAAGAATCTTGAGGAACAGAAACTTAACTAATTAGCAGAAACAATATGCGGTGTGAAAATTTGAACCAAAAAATAAAATAAGAAAACATGGGTCATTTAGTAAGTTGCCTGGAAGAAGCATCTGTTCCTAGAGAAATATGTCGAAGACATTTGGTAAGCTTCTAATAAGAATTGCGCTCCCCCATTACATAAAAAAGAAAGCTACATGAAATTTATTTATTCATAATTTTTTAAACTCTTGTACTTTCTTCAACTTTTAGGTTTTGTTACTAAATAAAAGCACATTCAACATGAATGGAAACATAATTTAATTTTGTACAAAAGTTTCTCATGTTCTTCTATCTCATGTTATCCTACATACGGTCAATCATAAATGTATTGTAATTAATCATCGTAAGCAAGGTCAGACTTCGAACTGTGTCAAACACTAAAGCTGGGAAAGTGTGACTGAACTAGGTGTCACTTACCTTAAATTATTTAAGGATGCAGACTTAGTGACAAGGCACATTTGGTAGAATTGGCTCAAATTCTTTGTAAAATTCTGTACAATGGAGCAATTTTGAAATTGGTGACCTACCACACAAAGCTCCTCAATATAGAGCTAGATTCCACCATAGCACAATCATGAGACTGAAAGTATAAATGTTACACAATATGATTCAGTGAATGCAATGTCCAGGGAGCGATGAGTTAGTTTCATTCAGTTTCAATGCAGTTAACTGTGTTGATTGTTAAAATACATCACAAATGGAGGAAAAAAAAATCAGTTTACCAAATATATAAGAACATGCCTTCACATTCTCCAAAAATGAGTTCATATGTTTTTACTTCAAAAAATTACAACCATAGCGCGAGACAAGAAACAGTCATTTGCAAAGAGTAAGTTTCTCCTAATCCTTCTGCAGAACAATCTTTGTCAAGACCCACTTGTGAACAATAAATACTATAGAGCGAACAAATTTCTTATTGACAAAGGTGTTGCTTAAGCTGCAACTGTACATGTGATTATTTATTAGGATGTGGAGTGTAAGTTGTCACCATATTTCTTTTGCACAAATGATGGAACAGTTGCATATGAATCGGAGCAGCCTACTATGACCAAACTCTATTCTGTATTCCACCTCCTATTTTATAATTTCACTGTATAATGGATGGCATTGAGCCACCTCTTCTTATTTTTACTGAATTTATTACTTGGCGGACTCCCCAAGTACTGTTGAAAATCTGGAGTTATGGCTAATAGAAGTTCCTATTCATTGGGTCTCCCCAATTGATGCTTTGACGCAACACCAAAATATAACCCTTAAATCATCTAGAAAATTGAGATGAAATTGATGAAGCAAAAGGGATAAATATCTCACGAAGAGAAAATAATACCTCACCGAAAGAAAATTTTCTTTTGCTGAAAAAGATTCACAGAATAAATGAAAATTTTATTAATTTAAATTTGACTTTGCACATGAGATCCTAGCCCTTTTTTCATATATTGTCAATAATACATTCTCCATAAATAATATTTTGTGTTTATCTCAATAAAAGATTAATTGATTTTTTAAAAATAAACAACTATTAAATTCCAACTATCTAAGAATAATAAACTATAAAAATTGGAAACCATTTAATCAACTTTGAAGTTTTCAACAATTTTAAATAAAATTTGAAAATTTTGATTGTGTTATGCTTTATAGGAAAATATTCCTGTTCATCAATGTTACCTTATTTCGAGCTGCATGACAAGTATGTTACCAAGAGGAGAACGTGGAACAAATATTGCAATACATATTACAAGAGACATTTATGTGATAGAATGGTGATCAAGGTTTGAAACCTGAGGATATAACAAAGTTTCAATCTATGGCCGGAATGGTACAATTTTGATACCATGTTGTTCTGTCAACATGTGGGGTGGTGACTTGGAGATGGAGGGAGGGGAAACAAAGAAGAAGAAAATGAAGAGAATGCAACTACACACTTGGGGTATCATTCAATGCAGGAGTTTCAGTACCTATTTAGACCAATATGATTTTACAGCCATGTTGTATTGACACTCGCTGCTTTAGTATGCATCAAAGTATGAGCTACTCATTTGCTTATTTACATATAAAAATAAAATAAAATTATAGCAAAGATAGTAAAACTAAATTGTCATAGTATACTATGTTGATACTCTACATATTTCGGCATGTGGTAAAGTGTGCTACAATGAATTCAAATGAGTATTACTCCTTTAACAGTATAACTATAGATATTAGTAATTGAAATAAAATTAATTTTTAAAATTTTTTATTTCAATGCATGTTGAGATAAATTGATATAAGTTTTAGTCTTCTAAATTTCTTCTACTCTTTTACTTACCTTATTTGCTTATAAAAATAAAACTATAGAAATTAGATATGCATTGAAGTAGAATTCTATAAAAATAAGGTATACAATCTTAAGAAACATTATTTAAATTCATCCAAACTTATGACATAGTGTGTCAAGGCATGTTGAGTGTCAACACGACATAAAACTCATTGGCATAATCAACACGGGCCACAGAAGAAATGAATGACATGCCAATACAATACAAGACTCCAATATTTCACTCAATTCTATTGTGGCTTCCTTAAGTATTAATATTAGTAGAGATTGAACCAATTTTATTCGAGAAATCAATTGTCTCATGAAAATCAATATGGAGAGTTCGAAAATATGAGGTTTAAAGAAATCAACTAGAAATAATTAGATTCCATTAGAAAATTAATTGAGTCCCTTTAGAGTTGGTTAAATTTGCATAGATATAAATTTGGTCAAACTTGGTTAATCTAACTAAACTTTATTTGATCCTAACTTATATCCCACCGAACACCTACAGGAGAGAGCAAGAGTCTAGTTACTAAAATTCCAACTTAAGCTGTTGAGCCTTGTTTCTTTGTCAAACCCATCATTCAACATTGTTGTTGCTTAAGATCCATCATTAGCGGTAGACCTAGATTCTCTCTTGCTCAAATTTTATATAGACAAATTATTGCTAATTGAGATAGAATATGTTTCCCTTATCATAATGGACCAAAAATTGATTCAGATGTATTGATGTCTCGAGATCCAATTGAACCCCATAATTAGAATACTAAATCATAACGTACTACAATAATTTTGTTTTCTTGACCAACATTCAAGGTTGGTTGGTTGTTGCTAGACCTCCTCACGGGCCAGGTCCAAACCAGACCTGGCTCTTGACCAACATCACAACTGGTTCAACAAGGCTGATTAACTATTACCTGCTGACCTAATTACCGTTGACCTAACCCGTAACCGGTTCATCTCTAAACGGACTGATTAAGGGTCAGGCCCCAAGTAAACCGACGAATTAACAGTTTCAACCGCTGGTTAACCGCCTATTTATTTAATTTTTATTTTATATTTTTTAAATTATTTAATAATATTTTAGTGATATTAATGTTGTAGTTCAATAAAAGTTAATTCATTTGCTTAAAATTATACAATGCGGGACAATTGTACATTTCTATTGAGTCAATTTTTTAACCTATTTACCTTAAATCTTCTAATGTGGGACTATTAATCTAACTCTCTTATTAGGTTATTTATAGATCTTATTCTATCTTTTTATCATAGACTATTTGACTTGGTGATATATTCAATAATAAATTTGTCAAGTAATATAATTTATTCAACAATAAAATTATATATATAGTGAAGATTATCATCAAATATACAAAATTAATCAAAAGATATAACTTATGTGATATATATCTCATCACACTAAATTATAATAATATTAATATTAGATAAAAAATCATTGGTATCAAAAAACGAAGATGGTTCAAGGCTTAGTATAATAGTATTCTCGATTTACTTTGGCTCTCGACTTTTTGGAAGCTCAACCACTACTTGACAATTGAACAAAAGTTACAAAAAATAATAAAAGGAATACAATTTTCAAAGGACGAACTAGAAGATTTTAATACTAAAGGAATTAGCAAACTACGTGATTTTAATTCCATTATACCCTAAGCGGATAGATAGACAACTTAAATAAATGACTTTTTTTAATTTTTATTTTGCACATTTATAAATGTTTAAATATTTTAAAAATAAAATATAAATAATAATTTTGAATCGTCGTGAACCGTAAACTAAACCGTGAACTATAATTATCTTTGAAAGTTAAGGTTAAGGGTCGAGATTTTGTGAGTCGTTAAACCATCGGTTCCAAACCGTGGTTCGATCTAGTAGTTGCTAGCTGAGTTGTTTCTCTAGGCCTCGAGGTCAATCAATTTACGTCCGATTTAAATTGTATCCTTAAGGTGATTTATGCATAGTATTTTAGAGGCATTATAATTAAATAACAATTTTACATGAAACCACATTATATAATAAAGCCCATTCAAGACACAAACATGTTGAACTAAGGAGATAAAGGTACCCCAAGTTGGCAAGATAACTATATCATTGGACTCTAGAATTTTGATAATTTGATTGTTCTTAGTCATCTAGGCAATCTGAATTCTTATGGTCTTAATACTATTAATATGCATGTAAGACTATTTTATGTTTTTCAATGAATACACGATGGTGCGAACCCTCACCTACTTGATAGCACCAATTCTAGGCAGTGTGAAGCTACATAATTCAAGGTGTGAAGCCAATCTATCTTCTCACAACAACTATTTCATAGATAAGAATAATAAGTTCCACGTTTCCTTGATTTCAATGTGGGTTGATGTGTTCTGTCATATATTCATGTTTGTTTCCTTAACGGTAATTGTTTTTTTTATGTTAATCCTTGCATGAGTGGTATATTTGTTCCATTCTAGGGCCAATATATTCTTCTTTGTTTATTTAGTTTTGTTAAAGTTGTATATCCTCGATTACCTTTCTAAGATTTTCATTATTGTTGTACATATTCTTGTTGTAATTATTGTTGTATTTCTTCCTATATTAGACTCTAAGATTAAGGGATTTGATGATTCTTAATGTCTATATATTGTAATTCTGTTAGTGAAATGAGACAAAAGACATTCTAGAAATTCTCCTTTATTTCTTTGTCATGATATTAGAGCCAAAACTGTGAGATCATTTCATCATGTCTGGTTCCTTGTCTGGCTCTAAGATCTTAATGCTTGGTTCTTTTTTTGTGTTCTTCTAGTTTGTTTTCTTGGACCTAATCTCTTAGTACTTGTTTCTAGTTGAATCATGTCTTTAGAACGATCTGAACATTTTCTTTTTCGATTTAATGGCAAAAACTATTCTGCCTGGTCATTCCAATTTCATATCTTTGTCAAGGGAAAGGAATTATGAGATCATATTGATGGGACAGATCCTGCACCTAACAGCAAGAAGGAGAAGGAGATATATGTGAAATGGGAGGTGAAGGATGCTTAGATTATGTCTTGGATCCTTAGAAGTGTGGAACCCTCCATACTTCTCAATCTCAAGCCTTATAAGACCCCTAGAGAAATGTGGGATTACTTGAAGAAAGTTTACAACCAAAGCAATACTGCACTAAGGTCTCAATTGGAACTCGAGTTTGGTCAGCAGTCAAGGGAGTATGTCAATCCAAGAGTTTTATTCTTCCTTTGGAAATCTTTGGGCTAAGTACATCGATATTGTGTATGCAAGTGTACCTCCTGAATGACTCATTGCCATCCAAAGTGTGCATGAGACTAGCAAGGTGACCAATTTTTAATGAAGTTAAGGGAGGAGTTTGAAGCAATCAGGTCCAACATAATGAACAGAGAACCAGTTCCTTTATTGGATATTTGTATAGGAGAGCTTCTCAAGGAAGAAGAACTCATTGCATAGACTGTCTTCGAGCAAAAAGATCAACATTCTACTCCAATTCCTATTGCCTACGTTGCTCAAGAGAGGTTTAAAGGAGACAGAGATATGACTAATGTCCAGTGCTATAGTTGCAAAGGATTCAGGCACATTGCCACTAATTGTACTAAAAAATTCTGCAATTATTGTAAGAAACCAAGGTATATCATCAAAGATTGTTCCACTCGGCCTCCAAAGAAATCTAAAACTGCCTACAAAGTCTCGGTTGGTTCCTCAAATGCTCCTAGTCCTGGTCAATCTTCTATTACTCCTGAAATGGTCCAACAAATAATAGTTTCAGTCCTTTTTGCATAGGCCTTTCAGGTAATAAAAATTCTAATCCTAAGCCTTAATATTTTGATTCTGATGCTTCCAATCACATGACCAACACTACCTTTCCTTTAAATAATGTTAAAAAATATAAAAAAGATCTTCAGATTCAGACTGCCAATGGTAATTCCTTACCTATCACAACTGTTGATGATATTTTAGTCTCTTTAAATACTATTTTTGTCTCCTAAGTTGTCCACTAATCTTATATCTATGGTCAATTAGTTGACAACAATTGTAATGTTTAATTTTCAAATTTTGATTGTCTTGTGCAGGATCAAATGTCTAGGAATATGAGCGAAGGGACCTAAAGTGGGGCATCTCTTTCCTTTGTTTCTATCTCCCTCTCTGGTGTCAAATTATGTTTCTTGTAATGTTGTTCAATGTGATAATCAAGTGTGGCATAGACATTTAGGACACCCTAATTCTCATGTACTTTGTGTCTTGCTTAAATCTAATTTACTTGGAAATAAAAATTTGACTTCTAATAATGACATTGTTGGATTGTGCATCTTGCAAACTTGGTAAAAGTAAAACACTTCGTTTTCCATTGTATAAAAACTGTAACACCAAACCTTTTGAACTCGTATATACTGATGTATGGGGTATTACCCCTGTAATCTCTCATGAACATTACAAATACTTTGTTATATTTACCGAAGATTTCACTACCTTTACTTGGGTATATTTTCTTCAGTCTAAAAGTGAGATTTTTTCTGTATTTAAAGTCTTTCATGTTTAGTTGAAACATAATTTTCTGCCAAAATCACAATCTTGCAATCTGATTCAAGTGTTGAATATATATCGAATGAATTTCAATATTTTCTTCAAAGTCATGGGATCATATCACAACGTTTTTGTTCTTTCGCTCCACAACAAAACGGTGTGGATGAAAGAAAGAATCATCATCTTCTTGATGTTGTTCGCACTCTTCTAATTGAATCTTATATTCCTTCTCAGTTTTGGTGTGAAGCTTTGTCTACTATTGTTTATTTGATTAATAGATTACCATCTCCCAACTTGAACAATGATTCTCCCTACTTTCGTTTGCATGGGCATGCACCAAATTATTCCAATCTTTATATTTTTAGATGTGTTTGTTTTGTTGACCTTCATGCACATGAAAGAAATAAACTTGCTACCCAATCTGTCACCCAATCTATCAAGTGTGCTTTCTTAAGATATGCAGGAACCCAAAAAGGATGTCTTTGCTATAATCCTCATGCTCATTGAGCTCGTGTCTCTAGGAATGTTTCATTTTTTTTAAAATCAGCCCTTCTTTAGCACAACAATAGACCTCAGAATTTCTATTCAAAGAATTGGGCATAATACATTTAAATCAACATAAATATATTCAAGATCTCATTAAGCTACCTGGTTTAAAGGATGCTACTATTGTTGATACGCCAATAGAGGTGAATGTGAAATATCGAAAAGATAAAGGCGAGCTTTTGTCTGATCCTTTTTTATATAGGCAACTTGTTGGCAGCCTTATCTACCTAACAATCACAAAGCTCGATATCTCATATGAGGTCCATATAGTTAGCAAGTTTATGCAATCATCTCGACATCTTCATCTTGCTATAGTTCGTCACATTATTCGATACTTAATTCGGTCATCTACTCGTGGGTTATTTTTTCTACAAAATCTGCTCTTCATTTGACTACGTATAGTGATGCAGATTGGGTTGGCTGCTTGGATACTAGGAAGTCTACAACAGGATAGTGCATTTTTCTTGGAGATGCCTTGATTTCTGGGAAGTGTAAGAACAAGATTGTATCTCTAAATCTTCCAGAGAGGCTAAGTATAGCGTCATGTCTATAGCTTGTTTTGAAATTGTATGGTTACGTGGTCTTCTTTCCGAACTTGAATTTCCTCCACCTAATCCTACTCCACTTCATGGTGATAATACTAGTTCCATTCAAATAGCTACAAATCCATATCATGAGCGCACAAAGCACATAGAAGTGGATTGTCATTACATTAGGAAGGCATATTCGAGGTGTTATCACTCTTCCTCATCTTACTACTGATCTTCAAATAGTTGATGTCTTTACGAAAGTTTTAAAAAGCCAACGACACAAGTTTCTCAGTAGCAAATTGATGCTGATAGACTTACCCGCATCAATTTGAGGGGGATGTCAATATATTCTTCTTTCCTTATTTAGTTTTGTTATAGCTGTATATCTCTTGATTACCTCTCTAAGATTTTTATTATTGTTGTATATACTCTTGCTGTAATTATTGTTGTATTTCTTCCTATATTAGACCCTAGGATTAAGAGATTTGATAATTCTTGATGTCTATATATTGTAATTCTCTGAGTGAAATGAGATGAAAAACATTTTAGAAATTCTCCTTTGTTTCTTTATCAATGCATTCCCTTGTCATTTTATTTCCAAGTTGTACTTTAGATTAAAGTTTGAAATCTTGAGCCGTACTGGTGTTTTAGTTTTTGAATGGAATGATATTGTTTTTGTAACATGTGTACATTCCGATGTATGGTATCAGTGGTAAACCGGAGGTGCAAGAAGGAAATAGATGAAGAAAAAGACAAAGATAAGATAATTAAGTTCAATGTTTGCTTTCCATTTGGAATGGTATGATTTTGATATTATATTGTACAGACACAAACTATAAAATAAAAAAATAACAATGTCATCTCAATTTTGGCATGCTAAGGGGTGTCAAGTGTTGACATGAAATGATACTTGTCAATATAATTGACACAACATAGGAGACATTGTCTCAGCGCCGAATAGTATCAAATTTTAGTAATTTGTTGGAATAAATACATTTCAACCATTTCATCCGACACAATATGAGATTTCAAACTATGCTTCAAATGCATGTCTAATCTAATGACAATATTGATGTATCATGAAACTAAATACTATCCTAGAAATTCATGAGTAAAAGTTAGATTTCAATAGAGGAATTACATAATAAAAATGAAGTACTTAGAAATTTCTACAAGATGCAAGGAATGTTTATTAGAAGAAACATCAACAAAAAGGAGATGCATTTATTCCTTCATCATCGCATACAAGAGAGAACTCACTCTCATAAACTGAGGTTGAACCCATTAAGGGTTTTCAGTTGAACCATCATTAATGTGCAAGGTAAGAGTTTATATGGAAAGTGCATAATGGGCTAAAGCTATTGAATTTCCTAAAATTATCTTGATATTGATATTTGAACATTAAGTTTCCTAGGATTAGATCCAATGGGGAATTACATACAAGAATCAACTTTTCACTTCATTCTGGTTTTCAAGTTTTTATAGTTACCGAAAGGAGCTCAGTTCTAAGTAAGAGCCTAATAGTCCTAAATCTATATGAGCAGTCCTTGAGGAAGAATTTCTATTAAAGAACTGGTGAATGAAAAGCTATCTAAATCCTGGTCTATACACAATTAATGAGTCCAATCAGGAACAAAATATGCATAAGACTGCAAATAATCACCATGCTGGTATTGACATAAAGCTTTGGGCCCATGAAGGCGAACTGAAGAGATGCACTGCTTTGCTTCCTCCGCTGTGGACCAAGTGGAAGATCGCAGTAAACTGGAGCCCACTGTCTTGGTAACTGGAACTCCAAAAACTGATGAAGTTCTTCTATTGGTGGCTTATCTAGTGCAAGGAAAAACCAACTGTAAGCTCATAAATCCTAATCCTTCCCACAATATATGCAAAGGCAATTTTTAGAAGGTGATGAAAGCTCAGAAAGAATTTCAAAAGTACAAACTTTATTATTTTGAAGGTAATGGTATTTCAAATCTAATAGTTATCAGATCATTCTAAGAGGAACTGGCAATCACAAGCAATATTTACTGTTCCAACAAAAACGAAACCAAGCAATACAGACAAAAGTTACATGTTCCACCCATGCCGCTTGTGCTAACTATGGCAACCCTATTCGTTGTCTGCATTGTGTACAAAAATTTTTAATTTTGGCCAACATCAAGTGAGACAAACTTAAACCTCACATAATCAACAAGTTATTTAAATCCAAATTAAACCTAATTTGGATCCAAACAATTTGGGTTAACTAAAGGCTAATATATGATAAAATTATATATTATTAATCATTAACTCTATAATATAGGTAGGTAATTGTCTAAATAAATGTTACATCTAATCAATGCAAGAAATTCATTCTAACAAGAAATCAGTAGAAATATTCTTACTAATAGAGTATGTTATAACTAAAGATTTTTGTTATACATTTGCATTGTTACAACAAAATGCTATAAAGTGGATAAAAAGATTGCTTCACTGCAAAAGCATCTCAACGCAGTCCGAGTATTACTTGATGTCCCGCATATTATAAATAATAAAAGTCCAACAAATATAAAACAACACTAATAAGTTTGATGGAGATAATGAAGACTGAATATTAATGTAATAATTGAAAGAATTGACAACAAGGCTCTATGTTTAATCTTCAGAAGAGTTACAACTAGACTTTACATTCTCTATGCTAAAGCTTCTCCTCATGTTCCCTCATCATCATAACCTCGTTATCTTTTTTTTCAGAATTTTTTATTTAGATAATTGCTCAACAACTTCTAAGTTAAAACTACTGATTGTAATTTTCCATAATTGAAATCATCCATCATAATGAAAATTATAATTTCTTAATTATGTATGAAATTGCCAATTATCTAACTAATATAAACAATTAATGTAAATGTTAATTTCAAATCTATCATATCAATTAATATATGCTTTTTTGTCATATGATTTATTATAAATGTAATTAAAATTGTCTACTGTTTATGAAAATTATAGTTCGTTAATGTTAAGAAATTTTAGAAGAAAAAATATGTTATTAATTCATTCATCAATCTCATACATATGTAGAGAGTATTTAGACTTAATCAAATCCCTACAATCAAGGTAAATCATATCCTTATAGTTTTCTATTTCTATTATATAATCTGTAACATTCCCCCTCAAGCAGAGCATAAATGTTGATCATGTCCAACTTGTTACAAAGATAATATCCGAACCCCATTTAAAGCTTTTGTGAAAATATCTCTCAGTTGTTCTTCTATCGTCACATACCCTGTACAGATCAAACCTTGTTGAATTTTTTAAAGGACAAAATGATAGGAATTTCAATATCCTTAGTTTGCTCATGAAATACGGAATCGGAAGTAATATGTAGAGTCGCTTGGTTATCACACTACAATTTGGTTGGTAATGAAGTTTTAAAACTTACTTTAGTCAGAAGTTGATATATCCACATTATCTCGCATACAACATTTGTCATAGTTATTCTAATTCTGCACTCGAACATGAGACAACATTATGCTTTTTACTTTTTCAAGAAACTAGCTTGTCCCCAATAACACAATAATGAAATGTGGATATTCAATCATCCTTGAATCATGCTCGGTCAGCATTTTGAAAAACACTCAACCTTAGTATGCCCATGATTGCTATACAAAATACCTTGTCCAAGTGCTACTTCCAAATAGCATAAAATTTATTCTGCAATTGCCCAATGATTAACTGTTAAAAAAGTCATATACTGACTCACAAAACTAATTGAATATGTAACATCTGGACGAGTCAGCCAGATAATTTAACTTTTCAATCAATCTTCTATATCTCTCAGGATTCACAAATAATTCACCATCTTTTGTGAGCTACAAATTAGGAGTCATTGGAATACTACATGGTTTAGCTCTTAATTTTTCTATCTCAGACAATAAGTCAACCTGCCTCACCTAGACGTGAGGCCTCTATGAGGTTGCGAGGTTGCGAGGCCTACACGAGGTTGCAGTGGCCTCACGGCTGCCTCGCCTGGCCATGAGGCGTTGCAATCCAATTTTTTTCTTCCTCCTTTCTTTTTTTTAATCCCATTCCTTTATTTTATTTTATTTGCTATTAATTATTTTTCTTTCTTATTAATTTCTTTCCCCTTCTTGTTTTTCCCTTTCTCCTTTTACTTTGTTTCTTTTTTTTCCTTTCCTACTAATTAATTACTTTCCCCTTTCATATTTATTTTCTTTCCTTCTAACTCTTTTCCTTTTTAACTAATTTTTTTCCTTTTCTCTTTCATTATTTTTTCTCCTTTTCCCTTATTCTTTATTTTATTTTTTTCTTTTATTTATTGATTTTTTATTTACTTACGTTCCTTTTGTTTCCCCTAATTTACAAGAATCTTTTCTTTTCCTTTTTAGACTAAGAATGTTTTCATAAAGACTAAAATATATATATAATATAATTAATTTTATAAAATTTACTAGTATTTTAATTAAATTTTGAACCAAATTATTCTTAATCTTATATAAGTTTATAATATAATATAATTCTTAATTTTATATTTAAAAAGTATTGAAACTATATTGGCACGGCACAATACAATACCGAAACCATATCGTTTCGGTCATAAACGCAAACTCCGATACGGCTCAAAATTTTAAACCTTGATTAAAACTCATTAGCATGTGTACACTTCTTTATTTACTATTTGCCACTATTTGAGATAAAGCTCATACAAGAAGGCGTGTCAATACTAGGAATGAAATTGTACTAATAATGATTATTGTAAAGTCCTCAATGAAATGATTCATTCTCATATTGCATTTATGAGTTCAAATTGTTCTATATTATATACTCTAGAAGCATCCATGACTAATGAAATTGTGAGAAAAATTAATTATAATGTATGCTTATCTATCTTGCTGACTTACTTAATCATAAGCTTAATTTTAAATTGGAGAATATACTAATTTACTATGAAAAATTCGAGTCTCTACCCTCCAATATTGAATCTGTTACAAGTTGTGCTTATGAAAAGTCAAGCTCACCCTTGCCATAACAAATTGATATGTTTCCTTATTTATTAGAAAGGACAATCAAAAATTAGGAAACAAAGTCAAAGCTCAGAAGAAAAAATAACCTAGAACTATTTTTTAATGTCCAAAGAATAAGATGAATACTTTATGCCATGTGAAGGACAAGATTTATTGTTCTTATATATTGGAAAGGAAGACCTAATTGAACATGCTTATATCCATAATATAAAATGCAAAGTCGTACTAATTGACACGAGTGGAATTTAGTGCATGTTCGCCAACCGACACTGGCATGGATTTGGAGTAGCAAGGTTGCCGCAACCTCGTGAGGTCGCGAAGGTAGCTGCTATCTCGTGATGGCCTCACAAGGTCGCAGTTTTTTTCATTTTTTATTTTGTTATACAGTTAATTCCAATTTCTTTTCCTATTCCTTCTCTTAATTTTTTCCTCCATTGTAAATTTTTTCCTCTCCTTCATTGTTAATTTTTTTTTCTTTATCACGAGGGTGAACAAAGAGAAAAAAAAATTAACATTTTTAAGGATGGTTAATTTTCTCCCTCTATCCGTCCACGAGATATCCAGAGAAAAATACCTCTTAAAGAATGGTTAATTTTTTCCCTCTATCTGTCTATGAGGCAAAAAAAAAACTCTTTAAGATAAAGAAAATAAATTGTTAGAAAAAATGAAAAAGTTAAATATAATATAATTTATGACCTTATTGTTTGGTGCAGGAAGCACCAGATGATCGAACCTTGATTTTGATGATGGCACGAGGTTCAAGTTAAGTGCGTGTTGTGTACTGATATGCTTATCTAGTATGTAGGGACCACAAGAAAGTCCTTGTTGAGGCTAGGCAAAGTAAGTCCTAGTTGAGGCAAGGCAAAGTAAGTCCTAGTTGAAAGGCAAAGTAGGCAAAGACAAGTCCTAATTTGGAAGATTAGGCAGAAGTCTTAGCAAAATCAAGTGCACCAGATGCAAGTCCAGACAGGTCAGGAGGACCAGATGCATGACAGAAATCCAGGCAGGTCAGGAGGACCAGATGCGTGGTGAAAGTCTAGGCGGTCAGGTGGACCAGTAGGCCTAGCAGCAAATCCTGGGAGCCAAGGATCAAGGCTAAGCAGGAAGTCCAACAAGTCTTGAGGACTTGTTGGCAAATCAGGTAAATTCTCCCGAGCGGAGTGGGTAAGGGCGCGTTCCCAGAGTGGAACAGTAGACGTCGATCTAACCCAGGATTTCACAGGAAACTTAAAATTAAGACCACTTAACAGTTCAAAAACTATTATTCCTTTTCTGCAACTTTGGTTTTTGCACTAACTTGTAATGCAGGATTGGAGAGGCGGGAATTTTGATTCCGAGCGACTCTATCCGGAATCCAGGCGACCGACAGTCCAGGCACCCAGATTGTGAATCCAGGCGACTGGACGTCAGCGAACCAGGCCAGCGAAGCGGTGAGGTGGTGTTGTCCCAGTGGTCGGGACACTTCAGCTTCCAGGCGCCTAAAGTTCCAGGCGCCTGGGTTCGAAAAAACAACGCACAGTCAAAGTTCATCCAACCTCCATGTCAGCACGCAGGCGCCTGGAAAGGGAATATAGGCAACTGAAAGTGCCGAGTCAGCAGCGTCGATGGTGGATCGGCGGACGTCGTGGAGGCGCCTGGAAAGGGAAGGTGCCCGGAAAGGAATTCCAAGCGCCCAGAAAGCCTTATAAAAGACCTTCGATAGAAGGCCTCAATACATCAATTCAATTCATTCCATAGCAAGCCGATGGCAGTCTGCGCGTGAACGATCACCCTGAAAGCCGTCGTAACGCCGGAGTTCTGCACCGTAAGTCTTCATCTCATTCTCCGGTTATTGGGTAACGATTTATTTTGTACATTCAATTTAAGTACGATAAAATTTTATCATATTTCTGATTTTGTAAATCGTTACAACTCCTCTCCATAAGGAAGGAGTTAATTAGTGGATTGCCCAAACGTAAACGATCAAAGATCGTGGGCCTTGAGTAGCCTGTGGTTGTGAACCAAGTAAAAAAACTTGTGCCTTCTTGTGTTCGTGATTCTTTATTATTTCCGTTGCAACTTTATCTCTGTTTAATCTAATTCACGAACGAACGAACGTAATCGATGAATTTACAAAAATCGAGAAAACGCTACAAGATAGCGCTATTCACCCCCCCTCTAGCGCTCTCTTCGATCCTACAATTGGTATCAGAGCGGGGTGCTCGAACTCAGTGCAACCACTGATCGAGCAGATTTTCAAGATTTTTTTAGAATTTTTAAAGTTATTTTATTTTTTCCTCCAGCACTACTAATCCAAGACCAAGTCTTGGAACGAGTTTGTTGTTCTTTCTATGTGCTAGATAAATGACCCATCAGTTAGGATTTAGTACCGCAAGGCCACCGCTGTTCTCCGAGGAGGACTTCATCTACTGGAAAGGTAGAATGGAGTACCACCTGAAGACTCAAGTGGAAATGTGGATAGTCATCCAGACGGGATTCACAATCCCGACTGACAATGACGGTTTACCACAGTCTTGCGACAAATGGGATGCGACCACGAGAAAGAAGATAGAGGCAGACGCAAAGGCAACCCAGACTCTGCAATGTGGGTTGACCAAGGAGGAGTTGAACCGAGTCAGGCCTTTCATAAGTGCAAAGGACTTGTGGAATAAGTTAATCGAATTGCATGAAGGCACCTCGGACACGAAGGTCAGCAAGAGAGATTTGCTGATGAACAAGCTATACAACATCCGTATGATGGACGGAGAATCGGCAAGCGCTCTACACGCAAGGATCCAAGATATTCTGAATGACCTTCATGCAATCGGACAACCGGTGGAGAACCGAGATATAATAAGGTACGCTTTGAAAGCGTTCCCGAGGAACACTTTGTGGGCATCTATGGTGGATGCTTACAAGGTCTCCAGGGACCTTTCAAAAATTAAATTAGACAAATTATTTTCTGAGTTCGAATTGCATGAAACAGACTAACGCCGAAGTGGAAGAGAAAGGTATAGCCCTTCTTGCAGGTACATCTAAAGAAAAGAGAACCAAAAAGGTGACAGAAGAAGAAACTGACTCATCAAACTCCGAGAGCAACGACGAGGTCACAACGGAGCTGGTGAACTTGGTCCACAAGATGATACGAAAGAAACTACGGAATCAAGAAGTCGGAGGTGAAGAAGTTGGTACAAAAATCAAACTCCAACCAACCTTCAACCGACAAAACGGATCTAAAGTGCTACGGGTGCAACAAGAAAGGACATTTCAAATCTGAGTGCCCGAATCAGAAAAAGGAACGAAGATCCAAAAAGAAAGCACTTAAGGCTACATGGGATGAATCATCATCGGAGGATTCAGATGAAGAGCCAACGACAAGCTTCCTCGCACTTCCAGCACGGGACGAACCAACGGAGACCGATAGTGAGTCAGACACCAGACTCAAGCTCAAGCCATGGATCCGCATCCGTTTTGAAGGTTCTAACACCGCTGTAAGTTCATTGAAAAGTTGTATTCCATTATTGTTAGTTTAACGAAGAAATTGGCTAAGTCCAATACCTTAGTTGAATCGCTCCAAGAGGAGGTAGCTCTCCTCAAGGAGAAAGTCAACTCTGGATCATCAACTAAAGTCACTCAAATTGAGGATTCGACTCAAGTTCAACTTGAGAAAGAGAATTCTCAATTGAAGCTTCAAGTTGACGATCTAAAAAGATCGCTATTCACCTCAGGATCTAAGTATCTTGATATGATACTTGGAAACCAAAGGGTTGGATACAATCGATCTGGTATTGGACACAAAGCAAAAAATAGAGCATTCATGACATTACTGCACAGACCTAAGAAACCCAGAGTCCAAGCATGGGTTCCAAAATCCAAACTGACAAATCCAGTTGGATCGAACCAATTCTGGA
This sequence comes from Curcuma longa, assembly GCF_044706935.1. Lineage (NCBI taxonomy): Eukaryota > Viridiplantae > Streptophyta > Magnoliopsida > Zingiberales > Zingiberaceae > Curcuma > Curcuma longa. The sequence goes on along the minus strand of NC_133870.1, from coordinate 1,942,742 downwards.
TCCCCAAGGATCAAATACATTATTTGATCAGACCCAACAAGGGTCGTGATCCAGGGGGATCCAAAACCTTACCTAATTGATTGCCTGTATTTTTTAATTTTAATTTTTTTATTTATTTTTGCATTAGATCAACCTAGGCTAGGTAAGGACAAATATTTGATTAATTCTTGCCCAATATAGTACCAGGGTGGGGCGAGATGATAGTACGTTAGGGAAACCCAGTTTAAGTAGTCAAGTGGGGTAAGGAGTACCTTACTTGGTCTGCTTAGCTAGGTCGAACTAGCCGAAGCTACCTCACCACATCCTAGACTAGTTAGACCAAAATTTATCTCTAGACTAGCTAAGCATATAATTTTCTGAATCAGCTTTGTCTTAGAAAGTGATCGTTGTTCCGATACCCAAGAAGGTCCCTGTGCCTCGCCACAACCTGGAAGTTGATCCTTGAAATGTATGTTTAGAGAGTCGAACGGTTAAACTTGAATCTAACTCAAGGTTAATCAAATAATAGATACCTTAGAATTAATTAATTAAATAAGATAAAACTGAAAAATCATCTCACAAAACTCATAGGATCAACTGTGTGATCATCTAGACATGGGTGAGATGAATTAAGGTTTAATTAAAAAGATTAATTAATTAATTTGTTAGAAATCAATTTAATTTATAAATGTAACTTCAATTAATAATTAACGTTAATTAAAACATTAAATAATTTTAATTAATCTTTAACGTAAAAATGTTTCAATTAATTTTTAACGTAAAGTTAATGTTAATTAATTAACTTTAAAACGTTAACTTCAAACGTAAAGTTAATATTAACTTTAATTAACTTAATTAATATTTAATTAACCTTAATTAAACATTAATTTAGTTTAACTATATTAAATTAATTATTACCAATTTTATCTTAACCAATTTTAATTAAATTAATTATTATCAATTTTATCTTAACCAATTTTAACTAAATTAATTAATTACCAAATTTTAATTTTTACCTTAATTAACTTAACTATAAAATCAATAAAACCTTTTTACCTTATTAAAATTTAATCAAATTAAAACCCAACCCAAAAAAATCCAAAACAGACCCAAAAAGTCCGGCCCAGCCAAATCCAGGCGCCTGAAAACCAAAATCCAAGCGCCCCAAATCGAAAAACCAGAAATCGACCGCTGTTTTCACAGGCGCCCCTGGTTTTCTGATTCTAGGCGATTGGAACGAACATCCAGGCGCCCCGAACCGCATCTTTTCAAGCGCCCCGATTTCGCTTCCAGGCGCCTAGAACGTGTTTATAAAAGTAACCGCGGCCCCACACATTTTTACCACACGAAAAGCCCTTCCTACCCCAATTTCCCCCGTCTCGCGGCGCCGACAACGCTCTAGGTCGTCAGTTCTAAAATATTTCTGCTAAAATGCCTAGGTAATCCCCTAAAAACACCCTCAATTTAATTATTTTATTTTTAATAGTTAAAATCCTTATTTTTATGCTTTAGGATTAAGAAAAGGGGTAATGAGGCTGGCCCCTCTAGGACACCCAGTTCTGACCCCAGGTTCCCTACAGAGGAACATAGGATTAGGTTTAGTTCATTATCTTTCATTCCATTGCATTCTAGGTATATCTGTAGGACATTTTTTGCACGCTCATGCATACCCTCGGTGGAGGTCATAGACTATTATGGCCTTCAACGACTAGTTTATTGTACTAGCCCGGTTAACACGAGTCTGTGTGCCGAGCTGTACAATAACCTAGTTCAGGTCGATGACCTGACCTACTCCACCCGCGTTAGGGGGAGGGACATTTCCATTTCACCCGCCATCATTAGAGATTTTCTAGGACTCCGCCCATCACAGTGTCCATTTGCATGCTACCCACCTAGGGATGTACCTTTTGGGGATCCCTATTCTCATGTCACTTTAGATCTCATGCATATGTATTTTTTTGAGGAGGAGCGGGTTCCTACTGTGACCCAGTTCTCCTCTATCAGACTTAGGGTACAGGACTATGTCCTGTATAGGATGTTAGTTACATGCATTTTACCCCTGACTACCAGGGACGTCGCTATAATGCGACCATTTCATACATTTTTACTTTATGCATTGATCCATAGGTTTGATGTAGACATTAGTCTACATATGTATCATGCCATCATTTTTTCATCCATAGTTACCACTAGCAGGAGGGTTCACATGCCCTACTGTCATATTTTGACCTCATTATTAGCATCACTAGGATTTGATGTCACCGATGGTGATATCAAACCACCTAGTGAGTTTGACATACTAGGAGTTAGAAATTTTTCATTAGCTGGGGTCAGTGTAGATGAGGATGGGGTATTGTCCTGGAGACGAGGGCCCCCCCAGCCCCACCACCACCACCACCAGCCGTCGACGTGGATGACGACGACTTAGACTTAGAGGATCTGCTCCAGCTTCCTCCACCTCCACCTCCACTTACTACTGATCAGCGACTGACCAGACTCGAGGAGACTGTTCAGGGTCTATAGCAGACTGTGCTCAGTCGACTTGATACTCAGGAGGAGAGGATCCTAGCCCAACATGCTGATTTGATGGATAGACAGACCCAGTTGATGGATATGTTTAGGGCTTGGAGCATGAGTCATCCACCACCACCACCCCCTCAGTAGACATATTTTTTATCAGACATGTTTTGACTTATTGACAGTGTTATGCACATTTTATGCACATTTTAGTATTATCCTAGTTTGCATTTTGCATTTTAGTCCTTATATGTTCTGACTATGCTTGGTAGAATAAGGGAAAAATTCAAGTTTTTTTTTCAAAAACTCATGTTTTTACAATCTACTATTATTTAGTTTTTCAAAATGTTTTAAAAAGTTTATTTTTCATTTTTGAAAAACTTATTTTTAAATTTTGATTTCAAAGTAAAAGAAAGGAATGATTTAGCCTTAGACTAGAATCTTCCCCCTAGAAAGCATGTACCTATAGATCTAGGTTGAGCATCTCACAAAGCACACTAGTTAACTTGTTTGTGATTGTGAAACTTAGAACGGTGTGAGATGCATAGGATTCTAGCCTGAGTCTCAAATGCTTATATCAGTACATCGAACCTAACTTGGGCTTTAAACAAAAATATTGAATCAAGTTAAGTGTTCCTAAGCATAAGCTAAATGGAATGATACACTTAAACTTGACTAACTAGGTCAAGCTACTACTGTTTAGTAGTTAGCTAAAACCTAAGTTGGACACTCGCCCCTCGGATAAAATTTTTTTTGTCTAAGTATTTTATTTATTTATAACATGCTTGGACTCAAACCCATTATTTATTTTGATTATGTCAAAGGGGGAGAGTAAAATGAGATTTCAAGTTCTTTAAGTTCAAAAAATTTTTTCTAAGTTCAAAACTTTCAAAAATCCAGAAATGTTTTTTGAACTCATGTTTTCAAATTCAGATATTTTTTGAAAAAATTCAAAATTATTTCAAAGTTTATCAAAAATGATTTTCAAAATATTTTTTAAGGACTTGCATGGTTTTGCATCAATCTGATCAAAACTAAACCATGTCAAATTTAGGAGAAGTGAACAAAAAGTTTTTCAAACTTTGTTTGTTTTAAACAAGTATGAATTCAGGAGGAGTCCTGAAAGTAAGGGGAGATAGGTCATTGCGCATTCATGCTATTGCACATTACATGAACTCTTATTTTTCAAGCATGAGTTAAATGTTTATCATGAGTTAAATGTTTATCATATCATAAATTCTTGTATTTTTTTTTCTTAACTTGAAACTCGGGTTGTCATAATCAAAAAGGGAGAGATTGTTGGTGCAGGGAGCACCAGATGATCGAACCTTGATTTTGATGATGGCATGAGATTCAAGTTAAGTGTGTGTTGTGTACTGATATGTTTATCTAGTGTGCAGGGAGCACAAGAAAGTCCTAGTTGAGGCTAGGCAAAGTAAGTCCTAGTTGAGGCTAGGCAAAGGTAAGTCCTGATTTGGAATATCAAGCAGAAGTCTTAGCAAGATCAAGTGCACCAGGTGCAAGTCCAGGCAGGTCAGGAAGACCAAATGCATGGCAGAAATCTAGGCAGGTCAGCAGAACCGAATGCGTGATGGAAGTCTAGGCGGTCAGGTGGACCAGTAGGCCTAGCAGCAAATCCTAGGAGCCGAAAATCAAGGCTAAGCGAGAAGTCCAACAAATCTGGCAAATCAAGTAAATTCTCCCGAACGGAGTGGGTAAGGACGCGCTTCCGAAGTGAAACAATAGGCATTGGTCTAACCCAGAATTTCATAGAAAATCTGAAATTAAGACCACTTAACAGTTCGAAAACTGTTATTCCTTTTCTGCAACTTTGGTTTTTGCACTAACTTGTAATACAAGATTGGAGAGGCGAGAACGTTGATTCCGGGAGACTCTATCCGGAATCTAGGCGACCGACAGTCCAGGCGCCCGGATTGTGAATCCAGGCGACTGGACGTCAGCGAAACCAGGCCAACGAAGCGGTGAGGTAGTGTTGTCCCAGTGGTCGGGACACCTCAGCTATCAGCCAGCAACTAAGCGCTTTTAAACAAGCCTGGGTTCGGATAAACGTCGAGCGGCGGTCAAAGTTCATCCGAGAACCTCTCACGTCAGCACACGAGCGCCTGGAAAGAGAATATCAGGCGACTGGAGAAGTGCCGAGTCAACAGCGTCGAAGACGGATCAGCGGACGTCGTGGAAGCGCTTGGAAAGGGATTCCAGGTGCCCGAAAAGCCTTATAAAAGACCTTCGAAAGAATGCCTTAGGACATCAATTCAATTCATTCCATAGCAAGCCGATGGCAGTCTGCGCGAACAATCACCCTGGAAGCCGTCGTAACGCCGGAGTTCTGCACCGCAAGTCTTCATCTCATTCTCCGGTTATTGGATAACGATTTATTTTGTACATTCAATTTAAGTACAATAAAGTTTTATCACATTTCTTATTTTGTAAATCGTTACAACTCCTCTCCGTAAGGAATGAGTTAATTAGTGGATTGTCCAAACGTAAATGATCAAAGATGGATTGCCCAAGTATAAATGATCAAAGATCGTGAGCCTTGGAGTAGCAGCCTATGGCTGTGAACCAAGTAAAAAAGCTTGTGCCTTCTTGTGTTCGTGATTCTTGTTATTTCCGTTGCGACTTGATCTTTGTTTAGTCTAATTCATGAACGAATGAACGTACTAGACGAATTTACAAAAACCGAGAAAACGCTACAAGATAGCGCTATTCACCCCATCTAGCGCTCTCTTCGATCCTACACTTATAAAATATACTACCATAGATGAATTAAATTATTCTATATATAAATTTGATTTAATTTTAAATTGATAAAAGTAAATCCAAATTAAACTCAATTTAAAGCTACTTATCCTACCATGTCTATTTGGTGACTTCTATTAATCCTAAATTGACTTTTACGCAACAAGCATCAAATATTTTATGAGTTTATATCAAAACTTGAACCTAACATTTAACATCTCAAATATCAATAGTAAACATTTATAACAATCAAATATTAATAAAAATATTTTTTAATTAATATATTTATATTTAAAAATATAACAAAATCGTATTAACATAGTACGATATGATATCGAAACCGTATCATTTTAGTCGTAAACCAAAACTTCAGCACAATTCAAAATTTTAAAACTTGCTTATATTTTGCATGTTATTGAATTCTACTCGATGGAGAAGAATAATATAAGAAGTTAATTTATTTTTTGAATTTTGAATTGTAGTTTATTTTGATAATTATATTATTTCTATTTTAAGTATTGAAAATTTGATATTTTTTTGTTTGGTGTTAAGTTTTTATGTAAGAATTAAGCATTGTTTAATAAATATTCCATGTCCAATCTTTGTTGGAGGTTCTATTTTTAATGTGTGAGATAGTTATCTCCTTTTGTTTCATTAATTTCGTCTTAAGTTTTTGTATTATTTTAGGATTTAATTATGGTGTTGCATCAATAATTCACTCCTATTGGCATTGTGCCATTGGTCGCGAAATGCCCATGTCAACAAAAGTGATACACTACTTAAATCCTTGGGTTAACCAACATTGTTTCAATTAAACCATCTAAAACTCCTATTTTTTTGGAGGAATGTAAATAATATTATAAGTCAAAAGGTGTACATATTAATCGCCTATGAGGCAATATACATGTATTTGAATCTTAAGGAACATGCTATCAACCTTTGGCACATCACCCTCAAATTGACATTGATTTCTAGTTTGCCACAAAAGAAAATTCATACATGACATGGCTAGAAAACAAGCTTTCACAACTCATCCATTACCCCGAAATGATCTTTGGAAGGTGAGGAGCATACTTCTTGAGGTGTTCATCTCTTGTCACATACCTAACCACGCCTTCACCTTCCACCACAGATCTTTGCTGATTGGACACTCGAAGAAAACATGATCACAAGTCTCATCTGTAGCTTGACACATTAGACAGGTTTTGCACAGCGCATACGGAATGCGGCCTTTAGTCCTCAGACGGCCCTGTGCAAGCAACCACAATGCAAACATGTGCTTGGGCATTAGGTAAGGCTTCCACACGACCTGGGCCCAAGCTTTGACTGTCCCCTTGGGTCAAAAGAACTTGTAAACGTTAGCAGCAGCTCGTGCATCAGCAGAATACCAATCTGTAAGTTTCCGACCAGCACTGTCTGGCCCAGCAAACTGCCTTCGTAGTTAATCCCGCATCTAAAACTAGTATTTGCTCATATGCATCTTGCATATGGTATAGGCAGCCTGAATATTAAATCTAAAATCATTTGCTGTCTAAAAATATGTGATCCAGTCCCTTACTGTCTAAGCAGCCTACATTAATTTCTAGAACATAGAAAACACTCATATATCATCAACATCACTTCAAAACAAATCCTAAATTTTTTAACTACATTTCCAATTAGAATGATTTTAAAAAAAACCACCTACCTCTGAGACTTCTACATCCATATCCACTAAAGATGGCTCATGATATGTTGGTTTGCAGCTCTATTCATAAGCAAATGCTAAAGCTTGACTCTTTGTTTTTCATAAATCAAACAACTTTCAATATCTAAATTTCTTCCATATCCACGTCAGTTGTAACTTAAGGAGAAATATACATTAAAAACAAGAGCTTTTAGGGATTGGGGTCTTCTCTAAAAGCTTAGGTTTGTGAGATAAGTGGTAGCCCATCCTCTTATATTTAACATAGGCCATCAAGATTCAATTCAAATGCTCATGTGATGGACAGAGTTAATAATATGGAAGTCCAGATGTAATTCATTTTTCCCTTAACAGTATCAAATTAATAGCTCCTAATGGAGGATAGGCATAAGTGTAAAATTGTATGGATATAAACTGAGAACTCATGCTCCTTTATAATGCTAAGCAAATCGTAGAAAGGCATACAAGCATTAGTGTTAAAAAATATCTGATAGTTGTGCATGCAATAATGGATAAATTTAAAATAAAGTGCTCAAATAAAAGAAACTGGATCATTGTCAAGTCTTGATTTAATTGCTTTTTAATAAAAATTATCTTTTTCTTAGTAAACTTAGTCTATGTAGCATCGAGTCTAGCTATTATTAGGTCTAAAAAAGAAATACAACTCCATAGTTTTATCAATTACGGTTTTTAAAAGGTTTTGATATCTCTTTATAAGTGTTCTCTCTTAGTTGAATCTCTGGTGCTGCATCAAATAGTGAGGAACCTTCCATTTCAGCCTATAATTTTTAATTTCCCAATTAGAACTCAATTTAGTCCTATCTTAATACACTATAAGATCATGACCTCTAAATGTGTAGTTTTGGGCCACTAGTGTTGTTTCAACGAGTTTCAATAGTTGAGCCTCCATCTAAGAGTTAAGTTAAGAAATCATATTAATTCCCAACAAGTATTTTAGGTAAGTGTTATAAACATTATGGATAAACTATTAGGGTTCGGCAAGGTGACTTTGCAAATGTCAAAAGAAGAAAGAGCTACATATCTGTTAATGTGTTGGAATTTCAATTGTGACATTTCCATAAGTGCTCATAAAATGAATCTTGTAAGCCAGAAACATAAAATTGGAGCAATGCCAAATCAATTTCCAATCAATGAAAAAACATTCTCTTATATGCTTAGAGACAAGCTGCTAAATTGCCTTATAAGAAGAAAACAGGCTTGAATAATAATTAAAACATGTTCAGACAAAAGCAATGGCTCATCCACCCATAAGTTTATTTCGGAAATAAATATCTGATAGAGTACAGTAGGGAAAAAAACTTACATCGAAGGTACAGATTGATGGCATGGTTTAGGAAACCACTTCCAGGAACCCCATTCAAAAGAGAAGTAATTGGCAGAAAGGACATTGAAATAACATCAGGTTCAGAATGAACAGTGTTCAACCACTTAATATGAGATAAATCCCGAGTATCTTTTCCACCTCTTCTTTTTGGGATTATTACAATGTCCTAAAATTTAAAACAAAATCTAACAGATGACCCAAGAAATATAACTAAAGTATTTTAGAAATATGTCACAAAGGGCTAACACAATTTGTCATACCTCTTTTGTGCAGGTAGAACTTGATGGACCGATATTCAAAAAACTAGGTGGTTGCTCTCTCATTTCAAACTGCACCAGGCATTAAAATGATAGTACATGCAATGTTAATCTTATAAGCACTATATCAATGGGTATCAAAGCAAAATCAATAATACTAGAAAGAGATAGGACCCATAAATCCAATACTTGATACTACAATATATTGCTCAATCTTGGTATCTAAGTGCAAAGACCATAAATCCAATAATTGGTACAAGACAAGTTTCAAAAATGAAGAAATGGAGCATAGTTTTACATGAATGAGCAGAAAGTAGTCTAAAAAAAAAGTTTAATGTTTGATATGGTGATGTATTAGTATTTGCACAGGCAGGTCAAAAATGGAAGTGTAGAAGCAACACCTAAGGGAAAGAAGTGAAAAAAAGACAAACGAAAGAAAGTAGACAAACAAGAGCAGAAGTGATATCAAACAAAGCAAGGAAGAGACTCAAAAGGCAGAGTACTAAGATTGATGAGAATCAGAAAAGCAATAACAAAAATGTTAAGCCAATGTAGGAGGAATATTTGGTTGCAGAGTCCTAGGATCAACAAGAATAAGTAAAAGCAAAAAAGACATCTCTTTTTGCTGATGTCCTAAAGGCCATATCCACATGTCTTTATCCTCATTTTGTTCTTACATTGCTTGAGGGTGAATTCCCCTACTCTAAGAAAAATAGAAAATGTTCATGTTAGATATCGAATTTTGACCCATTTAAATTTTCACATCTTAATTTTTTTAAAACAATTTTAGACCATGAATTAACTAGGGCTGAACAACAAAGGGAAACAAGGTTTGAATGGCTTACAAAATTATTTAACATGATATTGAAATCAAAGAAAATGCCGGAGTCGGAGAGTAAGTACTTTAATTCCCTTATATAAGAATAAGGGAGACGTACAAAATTGTGCAAATTATAGGGGCATTAAATTAATGAGTCATACTATGAAACTTTGGGAAAAAGTAATAGAAAAACGATTAAGGAAAGAGACTATGGTCACTGAAAATCAATTTGGGTTTATGCCTGGTAGGTCGACAACAGAAGCTATACATCTTCTCAGGCAACTAATTGAAAAGTATCGGGAGCAAAAGCAAGATCTACATATGGTATTTGTTGATTTAGAAAAAGCTTATGATAGAGTTCCAAGGAAAATTATATGGAGAATTCTAGAAAAGAGAGGTGTTAGTGTAGTATATATTGACCTAATTAAGGATATGTATGAGGAAGTAACAACTAGAGTGAAGACTTCAGGCGGATTGACTGAAGCATTTCCAATAAAAATAGGGTTGCATCAAGGGTCAGCTCTAAGTCCTTATCTTTTTACACTAATCCTAGATGAACTTACTGGACACATTCAAGATACCGTACCGTGGTGTATGTTATTTGCAGATGATATTGTATTGGTAGATGAGACACGTGAGGGAGTAAATGCTAAATTAGAATCTTGGCGAGAAACACTAGAAGAGAAAGGTTTTAGGCTTAGTAGAGTAAAGACAGAATATATGAAATTTAAATTTAGCAATATTGAACGTAATGAGACAAGTATTAAACTAGGAGATGATGAGTTGTCTGGAACTGAGAGTTTTAAATATTTAGGATCATTTTTACAAGCTGATGGAGGGATAGAGAGAGATGTCTTACATAGAATACAAACAGGATGGTTGAAGTGGAGGAGGGCATCAGGTGTTTTATGTGATCGTAAAGTGCCTCTAAAACTTAAAGGAAAGTTTTATAAAACGGCAGTTAGACCTGCCATGTTATATGGCGCTGAATGTTGGGCTATGACTCGAGCACATGAGCAAAAGATGAGAGTTGCGGAGATGAGGATGTTAAGATGGATGTGTGGACATACGAAGATTGACAGAATAAGAAATGAGAGCATTAGAGAGAAAGTGGGAGTTGCATCTATTGAGGAAAAACTTCGTGAGACACGTTTAAGGTGGTACGGACATGTACTTAGACGACCGACAAATGCTCCAGTTAGGCGGTGTGAAAATATGACAAATACGCACATTAAACGAGGACGTGGTAGACCAAAAAAGACTTGGTTAGCAACAATAAAACAAGATAAAATTTATTTAAATTTAGATGATGATATAATAGGAGATAGAGCTCAATGGCGTAGAAGGATCCATATAGCCGACCCCACTTAGTGGGATAAGGCTTGGTTGTTGTTGTTGTTGTTGTTGTTTGGAAGGTAATAAACTATCCTCAGCAAATCATCTATCTAATTCATCTCTTGTACCATTGCTTCATTCATGATTTGTTGAGATTGACCCTTTGAAATTAGAGAGCCAATGATCATGATCAGCTTGAAGGTAAGAATTTGGTAGGTAATTTCCTTATTGGTATTAGGAAATAGTCACCTATTTAGTACTAGTAATTACTTGATATTTAAGTTTAATTCGCCCATTTATTTTATATTATAAAAAAAACTACTTTGTTCCATTGATTGAGGAAAAAATTCCGAGGTGAAAGCTTGGTCATAGTATGTTTTTATATTAGATTTGTTCTAGTATTTATGTTAGTGTTTTTGAATTAGGATGACAAATTATAGAGGAAAAAATTATGAGGTAAAAGCTTGGCCATATTATATTTATGTTTTAGATTTGTTCTAGTATTTATGTTAGTGTTCTTGAATTAGGATGACAAATTAATAATTGTTTGTTAGTGGAGAGAGTTAGCTTCTTTAACTTGGTTGTATTAGAGTAATTGGACAATTAATTCTTAGATTTTGTGGAATTATCATATTTAGTTTAAACCCTTTCCTAGTGTATATTTGGTGTGTGTAAATCTATCTTTGGATTCACATAAATTTGTTGTGCATGAATTAAATATATACAAACATTATTTATTATTTATGTCATTATAGCTATTTTAAAGAAGAAAATTAAAATAAAACAAAATTAGTAAACAGGTTCTAAAAGAACTAGACTATTGGAAATGATATTCATTCTTATTATATACATGTGATCATGTGGGGATTCACACGGGCAGGGTTTGTTTTCAAAAAATGAAAATTGATACTCTAGTTACTTCTCAATCCTAGTTGATTTGTATGTTAATACTTGCACATATCTTTGATGCTAATATAGCATAATCATTATTAAAAGTTGCCAATAAGATATAAACCCAAGGAAGAATGAATATTGTATAAAAATTTAAAGTGAAAACAATAGTAAAAAGTAAAAAACTTTTGAGTAGCACTTTATTAGAATTCTTGATGGCTCATAGAGACGTGGTAATGATCAACAATTTATTTGCGCAAAGATGCTATATGTTGTATATCACGGATGAGGGCTTGAGTCCATATGTCATATAATGTTAGATAACATTATGTATACTACAAGGGCCTAGCTCTAGCTCTAATGATCCACGTATTATTTATAATGATTAAAAGATAAAATATTAAAATGTGATAATAAATAGTGAGAATTAAATGAATTAACTTATAAAGAATATAGGGTGATAATTAAGTGGGATAAGAATAAGAGTTCATTTTATATTAAAATAGAAATGCCAACTTAGAATTGTAGTGTTGTAATGCCCTATCTGGATTTTTAACCTCTTAAAATTCATGCACATATTTCCTATTACCCCCCTAACAAATTGTGTTTGCTTCTCGTTTTTCTTGTCCTCAACTTTTGCAATAGAAGTTGATTCCTAAGTCTTAGTTGGGTTCAACCAATATCTATGGTTGCTTAGAGATTCTCAACGTGTTGGGTATGGGTTTTTGTTTTACTTGTATTTTTTTTTGTGTACATTTGATAAGTAATTTTATATGCTCGTCGTACACCCTTTCAAAAGAAGAAATATACATATGTATATTTTTCATTGAACATCTCTTGCTCATCTTGAGTTATTTATTGTTGCTATAGATCTGGGTTACCTCATGGTAAGTGGACTTCTATCCCTAGTCGTGATAGTTTATTTGAAAAAGAGAACGAAGCAATGTCTCAAAAGATCTCTAAGATGAAGAAGAGTGAAGCAAACAAGAGCATGATTAGTTCATAATTTTCCTCTATTTTTCACATCAATGCAATAAACAAAATGAGAAACAAAGTATTTTTCTATCTAAAGAAATCTAAGAATTCGAAATTTTTGTATATCAAAACAAAAATAATGTTATTGGAGATTGAAAAATAATGCTTGTTCACTTAGTTATGACTAATTATGATGGTGCATTTGAATTTAAAAAATGATATAAATATATTCACTAAATTCCTAAATAATATATTAGTTTACCTTAATATTTTATAATATTATATTTGCTATATAATATCAAAAAAAGACTTGCATTAAAAAAAAGTATATATTAATATGCATATAATATAATATATATTGTTTATACTTTTAAAGATTGACTAATAACTAATCCCCAAACCTAGATTGTTTATAGATACTATATATATATTATATCTACCATACATTGTTTATATTGTTAGGAAAGGACCAATTTATTTAATGGACCACTACACTTGTTCATGTGGGACTAATAGGCTGGAATCTCCTAGTGTCAACCAAGGTTTAAAATCTTGACCCGTGTCGAGGTTTCGGTTTCAAACCGGAATAATACTATTTCGGTATCGTATTGTGTTGTGCCAATATAGTTTCGATATTTTTTAAATATAAAATATATTAGCTATTTTTTAAAATATATATATATATATACAAGGATTAAAATCTCGTGCCGTATCGGACGATACGCACGAAATTTTTCGTTCCGCCACGGCACCGGCACCGGCACAGCGCCGGCACAGGAAATCCACCGGGAACTCGTCCGGAAGCATCGCCCGGCCTCGACGACGCCGCCGGAGGCCCCGCCCGAGGCCGGCGACGCCGCCGGAGGCGCCACCCGGGGCCGGCGACGCCGCCGGAGGCGCCGCCCGGGGCCGGCGACGCCGCCGGGGCCCAGTGACGCTCTGTGCGGGCCGCGGACAGCGATCGCGCGTCCGCGCGCGATTTTGTTTTTTTTTTCTTTTTAAAACTTTAGGTTTAATCGGATTTAAATAATTAATTCCTAGCTATAGTTCAAAATTATAATTTGGGATAATTTAAATAGGCTTTATTAAAACCTATAAAATTATCAAAAAAATTTATTTTTTTTTTTAAAAATTTAGATTAAATTTTTTATTTTAATTAATATATTTTATATTTTAAAAATACCAAAACTATACCGGCACGGTACGATACGGTACCGAAACTGTATCGTTCCGGTCCGGGACCGAAACTCCGGCACGGCTCGATATTTTAAACCTTGTATATATATATATATATATATATATATATATATAATGGGGTAATTTTATTAGGCTTTAATTAAGCTTATTTAAATTATCTCAATCATACTAGTTGAGAGTTGATTGAAATTATTAATTGAATTAATCTAAGTTTGTTGTTCTTCTGCGCGATCGCATCATCGCAAATGCTCGATGCCGAAGGCGTCGCGCAAGCCCGACGACGCCTCAGGATGCGTCGCGCGGTGGTGAGGATCCCTCTAGACAAGTCGCGAAACCCCAACGGGGCCTCGGGGGTGCGTCGACACAGAAGTCTTGACAATGGCGGTTTCGATCGGCGAGCGGAATGAAATTTTCGCCCGTATCGGATGAAATGGCTCGAAATTTCATTCCTTGATCTCAACAAACCCCCTCATGCCCATCATGACATAGAGGTATAAGCCTACTTTATTCATTTGGACAAGTAGAATTTAAACTGTAAACATATTGCTCTAATGTTGTTAGAATTGATTAGCCAATCACCTATCTTGAAAGCTCGAGTTGTTACAAAATGTACCAACCGCACTTGTCTACATGAAACTAATAGGCATGGAGCCTTCTAGCTTAACATTTATATGTTGATACTTATAACAAATAATTATAATCTATTACTATATGATTACATTATGTTCTATTATAATAATATGAACTACATTGGGGAGAACAACCATTGCAATGGGAAACAACATATTTGACACAATCATAAGGCAATTTTAATAGTTGTTTACCACAATCACAAGGCAACTTTAATAGAAATTAATACAAGTTAAAGAGTTGAATCTTATCATAAGCATTTAATTTTTAGTTTATATATTTATCGAATATATGGTAGGACCATAAATATCATGCCCTTTGAGTGTGGTGTTGTGTGGTTAAAATCTCTTTGCACAAAAGATTAGGGACTATTAATGTTATCATGCCCTAAGTGATCTTCTAAGCCATAGACTTGATATGACATCAACAATTGCTGTGCAACAATTTTCCCCAACACTTAATAAGTCAACAAACCATTCTAAAAAGAAAAAACTTATAAAGGTTTTTAATAGATTATTTCTAAAACCTATCACTTTGAAAAATTAAACAAATCATTAAAAGAACTACAAGAAAATCCAACTGTCATTATTAGATATAACTTGTGAGAAATAAACAATAACATGCACAACTAGAATATAAAAAAGAATTATTAGTGCTAAGGTAGGAAATAAAAAATAGCAGAAAACATAAAGCCTAAAAATCTTTGTAAAATGCTGGGAACTGTTCTCAGAGCCACCCCTATGAAAAGGCATATCCTATCTACCTAGACATAAATTAGCTTCCACTTATGGTCTTAGAGTGGCAAGTGAATAGGGAAAATAAAGTAGGTTAAGCAATACAATGAATATAAGGGAATTAATAAATAAATATACCGTGCAATGATCTACAAAATAAATAACTACTAACTACAAGAAACAATTCCACATTAATGTATACCAATCAATGAACATGTTCAGACACATTGAATGAGCACAAACCCTTGCAATCTCATTGCGCGGTAGAGAGTGGTGCTTGCAGTTCAACATGTGCATAACTACCAAAGATAGCCCAAGCATACTACATTCAAGACATCATACTCGTCGGCAAGCCAATGCACAATCAAGGTGAGTAGACCAATATACACTATTACATGGTCAGATATCATCCTAATTGGCTAAAAGCCTCATTCGAATAAAAAAGATGCTATATAATCTCCATCCACAAGAGACCTATCCATTTATGATGTTATGCCTTAAATTTACCATGTTCTAACTGAAGGTACATCTATTAAAAATAAAATAAACATGCATGATATCCAAAATACAAGACTAATATCAACATATTAACACTAGAGATAGCATGACTTGAATAATCAACTTAAGTAACAATTTATAAATCTATCTAATGTGATGCAAATGATAAACAAAAATAAACAAATAATTCCAATAAAAAATACACATGTAATTACAAGAAAAGGAGTAAATTTGATAACATCAAGATTTCTCGCAAAAATAGATGTATCATTAACTCCCTTGGTCATGCAAGTTTCCATGTGTATCTCAATCTAAGTCCTATACAACTTCATACATATATCAAATACAAAAATGATCCTAACGTAAACTATTTGTACAAACCATCAAAACCTATGGTTGATCCCAATCACTTAGGATCCGATTGCACTGACAATCTCTCCTTTTAATATTTAACAATATATTTAAGTTAGACAAAACAAATGAAATTTAGGGACCTAACTGAGGTTTCCCTTACACCTAAACTCCTCCTTGAGATTGGAATTTTACTAATACTAGAGGATAGGAATTTTGCAAAATACTAGAGGAGAATGAATTTTCAAAAATCTAACTTAAACTATTCATTCTTCTCCCCTTTGGCCATGCATCAAAAAGATTGCACTAATAGCCCAAAAACTCATAATTTGATCATTAAGTGGTATTCCTAGCCCAAAGCTCGATCTAAATGGAATACAAATGATACACTTGATTAAATTCAACTAAATGTTTATTGCTGAAACTTTATACACCAGCACAGTCAACTAAATCTAAGCCCCAATCAATTGTTTATCTAACACTGTGATTACACAACAATACTAAAATCCAAAATTCATTAAAAAATCTATAAACCTTTGAAAATTATGAAATTTTGCAAAGAAGTTTATTAATGTGTATCTATGATGGAAAATATTTTTTTATGAAAATACATTTTTAAATTTTGATACACATGAAAATGCAACAAAAGCTTTAATTATGTATCAACTCTTAGAACCTTGTTTCGAAATCCAAGTATAAAACAGTAGTAAACCACGGTTATCAAAATAGTATTTTCAAAAATGAAATTTCCAACTATGATATTTAAGACAACTGTACATTAACTAATACATTGACTTTCCAATAGTTTGCTAATGATTACTATTGAGATACCTCTATGGTTCATCAAGATGCCTCAAACATTATGAACTATTGGTATCATCCCATACATCTCACTTAATATCTAATTTCTTTAATACAAAAATCAAGTTCATCCTAAGTTTGTGTGAGATGTAAAAAGAGGTATTCGTAATTGTTATGTGATCATGTAACATTTTACTTAATACTACCCCACCATGTATTAAGAAAACTATTTTACATAGATTTTGAGTGAAATCCATCATTATATTCTATAGGACACTCCAATAAATGATTAGGGACTTAGGCACCTAATATAAGTTGGGACCAATAGTTCCCCAAAATATTCCTTTGGTACCCATTCCTTATTAATTGTCTTAGTCTTGGATTGTCCCTTAGCAACAAAGCACCAATAAACCTTTGCTCTCTTTGTTGCCTTTTACCCTAAACCATTTTTACTGAAGTTCACATGTTAGCTCCCTATGATCATGTTCAAGGAGTTATACATATATAGTAAACTTTTCCAAACTAACTTCAAGGTATCAACTTGATTCCTTATAGTTTCATCTTCTACTTCTAATTCTTTAATCATTCATTGCATGATTAATGGAACTAAGCTTATCATCAACAATTGAAATTTCCTTTTTCAACCTCTTGTTCTTCCTTTCACATTTATCTACTTATTAAAATTCAAAGAATTAATAAATTCTACTAATTCATTTTCAAAAGAGGAATTTACCTCAATCACCGAGTCATCCAAGCTATATCCTTTTGCTCCTCCAGACTTGGCCTCTTCTTCTATTCTTTGAATGAGGATGAAGACACTCCATTGTCAATTGCCATTAAAGCCTAGCTTGCCCTATGCTTAACTACCACTTCTTCTTCGAATGATGAAGAGGAGGAACCGTCTCAAGTGGCCTTTAAGGACATCTACTTCGCCTTTTCGAGTGGTGTCACTTCTTTAAGTGGCCTTCGAGGACTTCCTCTTGGTTTTTCAAGTGGTGTCACTTTTTCTTTCTTTAGCTTGGGGCATTGGTTCCTCACATTGCCCCTCCTTTTGGCAATTATAGTATTAGATAAATCTTTTCCTTTCTCCTCTTTTCCTTTTCTTCCTTTGGTACTTTTGCAAATGGTTCTCGCTCAAATTCAATTTATTCTTAATTTTTCTTCTTGCCATGCAAGTCTCTTCATCATCATCCTCCATCATAGTGAATTTTTTTGGTGTTTAAGGATGACAACTTCTTCTTCTCTTGCCTTTTCCCAATAAGTGTGAGGTGCCTTGACTTGTAGGCTCCTTCCTATTTAACCCCAGGGTTCCTAGAGACATGGAACTCCATTTCCGAAGATAATTCATCAATAGTACTTGCATCGAGATTCCTCGCAAGGTAGTAGCACGTTCATCATTAAAGTCCAATAAGGAGTTGCTAGAATCCACTGAGCGCATTGCAAAGGAGATCCCGATTTGAAAGTTCCTTATATTGTCAATGCATTTGAACCACCATTTTCCCCTTTTTCATCATGATGGTGTTTTGAATCCGTAAGAGGTCCCTTCTTGCAAAGCTAAGCAATTTAAGGTGATGAAGACTCTCTCCCCTTCCCATGCAAGTTCTATTAAAGGGAAGGTTAGATCAATCAAGTTTTACAAAGCCATCTTAATTTTCTCAATTTTTAGCTCGATTTCATCCATTTCATTCTCAATTTAACCAAACTTCAATGATCATCTATTTTTATTCTCAATTTTCTAACATAATCTAACACATTTCTAGTTAGTTTCTTTTACATCTCTTGTTTTTACAAAATTTTTCCTCAATCTTAATAAAGTTTTGCTTTCTAGGAAAATCATATCAACCATTACTAACACCGAATCAACTAGAGTGATATGGGACCAATTTGGCCAACTATGCTTAAACACAAACAATTTCACATCTATGTGGGAAGAAAAGTTATCAAACTTTGAAGTATCAACCATGTTTAGTGGCATAGAATCAGCAAAAGAATCCTCCTTTAGAAAACCATGGACTCGATCCCATGCTTCCAGCACGTCAAATTTATATCAGAGCCCTCCATTGACAACTCTAAGATTTCATGTGACAATATCTAGTCAATCTAAGCATTTGACCTGTCATCTAGATGCTCTTGGTTGCAACTTGAAAATTCCTTGAGTACCCAATGTGGCACAACTGCAGCAGCCATCCAAAATGTTCATCCAATGGTTAGCACAAGGATGACCACCCTAGGTGGACATTGTTTTGCTTCCAGCCCAAAAAAACAAGACTTCCTACATTTCTAGTGCAGAAGATCCCATCAGCTGATCAAGTTATTTTTGACATCAACAGCAGAAAACAAAACTAAGCATGATCCTTATAGCCAAATGTTTTCTTATGTTTCTTAATTCTCTTTTATTGCGATCAGTGAATTAACTTACAACAAACAAGCTGACATCTATCTGCTTTTGTTGGGCAGCAAACTGGCTAAACTCAGAAACATCTACCATGTCTGGTGGTTATAATTGGAACAACAATACTTTAGAGCATCTAAGGACTTGATCTCCATCTTAGACTGTTACCAATATTTTAATTAAAATTAAATATAAATATAGAAATAAGATTTAACATTGGATGAGTTTCCCACATTCATGAATTATCCATGGCATTGAATGATCCAAAGCCTTAATTGAAGTTAAGATTGAGAAGTTAACATTCAATTTGATGAATCACCAACATTAACTTTTGGTCCTATTTATCTCAATGGTATTATCTTCATTTGATATCATGGTGGAAAGGAAATTTTGATTGTTTACCAATATTTTAATTAAAATTAAATATAAATATAGAAATAAGATTTAATGTTGGATGAGGTTCCCACATTCATGAATTATCCACGGCATTGAATGATTCAAAGCCTTAATTGAAGTTAAGATTGAGAAGTTAACATTCAATTTGATGAATCACCAACATTAACTTTTGGTCCTATTTATCTCAATGGTATTATCTTCATTTGATATCATGGTGGAAAGGAAATTTTGATTGTTTTTTTTTTAAATCCTTCCTCTCTCTCATATACTTCCCAAAATTTTGTGATTTATTTCTTTGGACATATGAGTGTTGATCAAATGAAGATTCATTAACAATCATGCAAACTGGAGGAGAAGAAATTGGCTTACTTTCAGAGACACTCTTCGTAGCTAGTGCAACATTATGGTGCATGGCTCCAAGGTTAATTTGTATTTTGTTTAAGTTTGTTAAGTATTTCATTTATGCTCATATATCTTTAAAGGTTAAATTTATTATGGTTGAATCTTAGTACACTAATTTTGATAACAATCTAAGAGGAAGAGTTTGGTATTGTATTAAGATTTGTTTAAAAGGATGTAAACTTTATATAATTATTTCCAATTCTAGTTACAAATTTACAATCAATGTAAGATCCGGGACCTAGAGATTAATTTTCTACATAGTAAAAAAGCAATGAATAAAGTGCAATTCTTAATTCTAAAAGTTCATGAAGCTTACTAAAATGTATGTTTTTCATTGTTACCCACTGCAACATTGATGTCTAATCAGAAGCAACTGAATCTTATTGCATCATGATAAATCTAAAAGAGATGTACTTGATCAAGATGACAAATAAATTCATATTTCTCTATAAAGGATTGCCTTGAATTATCAAACGATAGTACTTAAGTTAAAATAGTTGTCCAACCTTAGTTATGCGTTTTCAATAATTGGAACATAAAAAGAGTATATCAAGAAGTGAGATGGACACCTTATCTTTCCCATAGGTTTCTTTAGAAGCCATGTCATATTCTCTTGAAGTCTCTTGAAATCTCATATCTGCCAAATCTTTCAACCTCTTTTGAACTTCAAAATGTTGAAGATTGGATGAATGTTGTTGTCGAATATAGATTACATCCTTTCCTCCCATCTTAACACCAATTATAATATGAGTGCCAAATCTTTCAATAAACCTTCAAGAAAAGAAAAAGGATGTCATATCTCCTAAGAAAGATAATGGAAATCAAGTTCAAGCTTTCTGCTATTTTCACTTGATGTTGGCAACTCAGTGGATTGAAATATTAAAATCAATACTTGCCTTGAAATTGGAACTATGACCCAGGAGAAAATTCTAAGTTATGTCCAGATAACATGAGTTATTTCACAACAAAAACTAACAATACTCATGAAGGGATGTTGATACGTTAATTTTAAGTACATAACTACTGGAGGGTGATCTAATAGAATAATTAGTAGCTAGATTTGTTTCAAAATAACATGTACCTGAAAATTGTATCTAAAAGAGAAATAGAGATTATTTTTCCTTTCCATATTTATATGCAACCGAACATGTCTAACCTTGCCAAAGCAGCAGGGTCCCATGTTGATGGAACTTCATGCTTAACATGATCAAGAAGTACGATCTGAGATTTTGATAATGCAAAAGCATATAGGGTAATAAACCATCCATCAAATGCTAATGTTTTTGTATTTGCTGCATCTTTCTGCCAACAACCAGTAAAGTCAAACATATTGTTGAAGAGACCAGATGGAATTTTACCAGATAATGATAGTTCCTGGTTGAATTGCTCAGACATCTGCAGAAGTTCAACAGAAAAGTAAGAGATAACAAAAGAAAGTTAAAGTTAATAAAAATGCATCTTCAGCTAACACAACCAGAATGTTTTTCATATGAGCTGAAAACTGGATACAAACAGTAAGAGGTGCAAAAATATCCTCAAGGAGATCAAGGTTCCACATCTTGGTTTTGGTACTAATCCCAAATGGTACTGGATTGGTGTCAACTTGTATAAACAATATCAATCCTCAGTCAGATCAAGGTTCCACATCTTGATTTCGGTAATAATCTCAAAGAAATAATAATCTCAAAGGTACTGGATTGGTGTCAACTCATATAAACATAAAGAATGAAACATGTAGACCAACATTTTAGCATGAATTTATTTTATACATTCCCATAGACATAATCTCCATCCTTCAATCAACCATATTAGTTATCTCTCATAAGAATCACATACCGTCAACCATTTCCTTCAAAATCTGTAATATTCACTTTTTGAAGATTTGATATTCTTGTTTACCCTATCAAATTGTTTATAATATTCTATCAACTTGTGATTTCTGCAAACTTGCCCAGCTTTCCATAAGAAGTCCTAGGCCTCAAAAAGATTTCAAAACTGATTTTTCTCAAGTTGCAAACAAATGAGAAATGGAAGGCAATGTCAAATTTATTCAATTACTAATTGTTGCTAATCAACTTATATTTGATTTTCTTGATGTGGTTCTTTTAGTTGTTTGAGATTTTATCACTATGAAGAGGAGTCTTGGCGCAACGGCAAAGTTACTGTCGTGTGACCTTATGATCACGCGTTCAAGTAATGAAAATAACCTCTTGCAACGTAGAGTAAAATTGTATAATAGACCCAATGCGGTCCAACCCTTCCCCGAGACCTCGCATTGGCAGGAGATTCGTGCACTGTGTTGCTAATAACCAGCAATTTTGATGTGAGATTTAGGCTTTTCTATGTGTTTTTGATCCTCTCATTGGCTTTTCTATGTGTTTTTGATCCTCTCATTGGCAGAAGACGTAAGGATTTCCCTACGCCTTCAATAGATCTTATAACGCCTCCCTCTCGCTCAATCCGCCGTCAATTTCAACTGTACTAGACCTTCACCGATCGCCATCACCGCCAGATTATCTCCTCTGATCTCGATTCAATTTGAGCTTGGGGTTGTCCTAGCTTGTTCTGTGAGCATTTCTGTTGTTAATTCTCTTCCATGTGATGTGTTGAACAATTCCATGGGTATTCAGTAATTGAAGTTATTGTTTGAATTCTTCCTGTCACCATATCTTGAACTAGCCTTTTTTGTTCCTTTAGTGCAGTAGTTAGGATTTAGTTTAATTGCTTGTTTTCCTTTGGATCTCATGAATTGCATTGCAGAGATAGTTTAGGTTGTGTGAATAATCCTATGGTGAATATTCTGTGTTTCTTATTTTGTTTAGTTTCAGTGATTCATTTCAGTGTAAAGCAAAACCCTCAAATCAAACCAACCTTATCCAGTAATAAACAAGTTCATCATGATGATCCTTGGAGACGATCCAGGTCATTCTCTATACTACATTAGTGTAGAGTTGGTTTGATAAAATTAATTGTCACTCGTGGTACGCCACACAAGGGGCATTAATTTTGACACCGTTATCGGGGAACTCAGTGGTGATTTGTGATTTCTAGATTATTCAATTTTTGCATTTTTCATTATGCCTTTTGATCATGTTCTCTAGTGTGCAATGCATGACCAAAGCTTGTGAGGAAGAATTGTTTGAGTTTGATCCTGAGATTAAGAGGACATTCTACACTCTACAGAGAGCGCAGAGGGGCTTGCCCAGTAGTTCTACCTATAGATCTTCAGATTTGGTGAGCGATATGGCACACAACAACAACAGAACCCTCAGAGAACTTGCAACACCAGATGAGGCATATCAGCCTCTTTGCATTCAGTATCCCGAGTTGGAGATGAATTTTGAACTAAGATTTGGGATCATCTATTTAATTTCGAAATTTCATAGTCTAGCTGGCGAAGATCCAAACAGGCACTTGTAAGAATTTCATATCGTATGCTTAACAATGAAGTCACAGGGTATATCAAAGGAGGACATTAAACTCAGAGCATTTCCATGCTCACTGTAGATGTGGCAAAGGATTGGTTCTATTATTTACCACCGGGTACTATCACATGCTGGAATGATATGAGATCCTTCTTGGAGAAATTCTTTCTTGCATCCAAGACCACAGTAATCAAGAAGAGTGTCTATGGGGTGTAGCAGTTGACATGAGAGACTCTACATGAGTATTGGGAGGGTTTCAAGAAGCTTTGTGCTAGTTGTCCCGAGCACCAGATTAGTGATTAGCTACTAATTCAATACTTCTATAAATAATTACTTCCCATGAATAGGAGTACGGTTGATGCCGCTAGTGGAGGGACCCTAGTCAACAAGACATCTACTCAAGCCAGGGAACTTAGTAAGATTATGGCTGTGAATTATCAGCAGTTGAAACTAGAACAATAGCTACCAAAGGCGTCCATGAGATTTAGGCATCAAGTCCTGAGCAGCCCAGAATGGAGACCATATTGGATGAGATAACATCTCTTCTCAGACAGATGACACTTAGTCAGTCTCAGCAACCTACTACATAGTCAGTTCAGGCATTACGGACTTGTGAGGTCTATGCTAGTCCATCACATCCTACTGACGCTTGCCCTTCCGTGCAACAAGACGATGGATTTCCTTCTGCATATCAAGTGGCAATGACTAATGTGTACTCAATTAGACCCAGCATTATCAGCTGCAACAGAGTAGGTACGATCCCATATCGACAACCTACAACTCAGGGTCGAGAGATAATCCAAATTTGAGGTATGAGAATGCATTACATCAGGCATATCAACCACCACCAGCATTTCAGAGGTCGTTGGAATTCCAGAACAATACAATTCCACATAGACCCTAGCAATCCAACAACCTAATTCAACTCCCGGCCCTAGCCAATCAAATACTTCAGTGCAAGAACTTAAGGAGTAGATGCTGCAGTATCAACAGAGAAATGATGCAACTATTCAAAGCTTAGCGAGGTAGATGAGTCAGATAGCATCTACTCTCAATCAGTTACAGTCACAAGGGTAAAATCAGTTACCGTCTCAGACTATTCCGAACCCTAAGGGGATTGTCAATGCAATTATACTTTGAAGTGGTAGATTTATTATGGACCTTGTACCTCCAGTTTCAGTTCTAGTTCATGACTCAGGTTGTGCATATCAGGACTCAGAGATACACCCACAGCTTAGAGCAGAGACATCAGTTCCATTGCCTTTTCCATAGATGCCAGTGCAACCTGGGATGAATTCTAACATAAAGAAGGCTAAGGAAGTTCAGGAGTTGGTGGATGTTTTCAGTAAAGTGGAGGTGAGCATACCCTTGTTGAAAATCATTAAGCATATTCCAAAATATGTCAAGTTCCTGAAAGATCTTTGTATGCAAAAAGGAAGCTAAAGGGGAATGAGTTGGTTAGCATCGATAAAATGTATCTGCACCCATTCAGACGACGTTGTAGAAGTGCAATGATCCAAGAGTTTTCACTATTCCTTGCGTTATTGGAGATAGCATGTTTGAGGATGTCATGTTAGACTTGGAAGTTTCTATCAATATGATGCCTAGATCTGTGTTCCAATCACTTAGTATTGGTCCTTTGCAAACGACAAGAGTAGTTATTCAATTAACTAACAGGAGTTTTGCATGACTTACAGGGGTTATTCAAGATGTTTTGGTCAAGGTGAAAGAATCTTGTAGATTTCTATATTCTAGACATTGAGGGGGATTCTTCCTCAAGTCAGACTCCACTTATTCTTGGGAGACCTTTCCTTAAGACAGTCAGAACAAAGATAGATGTTCATGCAGGGACCCTTTTGATGGAATTCGAAATACGGCGGTGCAATTTAGTATACTTGAGGCGATGAAATATCCTGTGGAGGATCACTCTTTGCTTAGCATCAATGTATCAGAGGAGTTGGATTGTAAGACTCTTGATGACTTATTATCAAATTTCGCCACAGTGTTTGATTTTTCTAAGGATGATTCTGAGCTGGATGATGATAATGGCGAATCCTTAACTGATCACATTAATGCATGGATGGTATCTGAGTGTACACGAATTTGTATAGTGGAAGCAGATCATGAAAAATTGCTTCTCTCAGTTTTACAACCACCACAGTTGGAGCTAAAAATTCTTCCTGAGCACTTGTACTATGCATACTTGGAAGAGGATAAGGAACTTCTAGTCATTATTGCCCAGAACCTCGAACCTGATCAAGAGAAGAGATTGTTGGATATTCTGAGGCGATATCAGAGAGCTATCAAGTGGATGATTGCAAACACACCCAGTATCAATCCCTCCATTTGCATGCATAGGGTCTTCTTGGAAGATTATGTGAACCAATAAGGCAGCCACAAAGGAGACTCAATCCTCTACCATTGAAAGTGGTGAAAAAGGAGGTCATGAAGTTGTTGCAGGTTGGTATCATTTACCCGATCTCAGATAATAAGTGGGTGAGTCCAATTCAAATGGTGCCAAAGAAATCAAGAGTGATCGTGGTTGCAAACAAGGACAACGAGTTGATCCCCACTCAGATTCAGAATAGTTGAAGGGTGTGCATTGATTACATGAAGCTTAACCGAGTCACTGAAAAGGATTATTTTCCGCTACCATTTATTAATTAGATGTTGAAGAGATTAGCAAGCAAATCTCACTATGCTTCTTGGATAGATACATGGGATACTTTCAGATCTACATCGCTCTAGAGGACTAGGAGAAGATGACATTCACATGCCCTTTCAGAACCTTTGCATATCGAAGGATGTCTTTTGGTGTGTGTAACGCTCCGGATACGTTTCAACGATGTATGGTAAGTATTTTTTCAATCTTTTAGAGCATTGCATGGAAGTATTCATGAATGACTTTACTGTTTATGACTCCTCATTTGATGTATGTTTAGACAGTCTATCTCGAGTTTTGCATAATTGTGTAGAGACTGACCTCGCATTGAGTTTTGAGAAATGTCATGGTTAAGCAGAGGATAGTACTAAGTCATATAGTCTCTAAGGAAGGCATAGAAGTAGATCTTGCAAACATTGATGTTATTTCATCTTTGTCTTACCCTGTATGCATACGAGATGTTTGATCTTTTTTTGACCATGCAGGATTCTTCGTGCTAAGTTTCATACTCTATATTTCGATTCAATTTTTTTATTCCACTATTTACTGCCTCTAAAGGCCATATACGAGCCAACAACATCTTCTAGATCACACCACCCCTTGTCTTATCTTCACTAGCGATCTTAGCGCCCTTTGAATGACGATCTTAGACCCTCTGGATAGTTCTACCTTACATGTGAGTGTTACATCTATAGATACTAGGAATAAGATTTTATTAAGTGATGATTAATATAAAGTATCTCGTAAACACTCGCCTTAATTTTTATACTACATTTATTAATTTAAATTTTTTCTATACTTCAGAGGTATCCATTTACATCATATCTACTTTATTTAGTCATATTGCAAGAAAAGTTTATTACAATCCTTGTTTATTAACTTTTCAAGTTATTTAAACACAATTTCAATTTTAGGACATGTTAATTCAATGAGAAATTTAAGCATTGTCTTTTTTGTATGTTGAATTTGTTAACGTTTATCCATACATGATTTCAATAAATGCATGGACAAAATTCTCACCTTATAACAACCTCCAATGTTTTCTAAGAGCAATCAATAACACGAAGACAAAACAAAAAATAGAAATAAAGTACATTGATTTCTTACATATTAGAAGGGGCAGCCAAAGAATTTACCAAAGAAGCATCGCTAGAAACTATTGTTCCTTGTACTCTGGCATTGAATCCTCCTTAGTAGGAAAGAATAGCGTGGTTATAATTTTTATATGATATTTAAAATTGTTAAAAATTCTAAAGTTGCCTAAATAATTAATTTATTTTATATTTTGTTATATTTTAATATGCTAGTTAGAACAGGAAAAAAAAGAAAAACAAAGAAAAGGAAACAAAAGTAAAAAAGGAAAATGAGAAGAAAAAAATTCAGCAACAAAAAACCTTAATTAAAAACCTAAAAAAAATAGAAATAAATATATATAATATCTCAAATTTCATCTTCATCCTCGACCGAAGAAATAACCTCAACAACACAAATCTCCTTACTCTCTAGTAAACACAACATCTTACCGATCCACCTTGGAATAATTTTGACCGAATCTACACCAGCTTGGTATTTTGAGCATCAAATTATGGCTGGGGCATTGTTTTAATAATTTTTGAAAGAAGAATGCTCTTTTAGCCATATGGATAATTAGGGATGCTCTTTTAATTTTTATCAAAAATCAGTTAGGATTTTATTAGGATACACTGGGTCATTATTTTATGAAGAATGAGTATTATTGTCAATTTATAAAAGAGGTTATGATCTCATCTATGAGAACACTTTTTCAATTAATGCATTTCCCTTTGATTCTCTATGTGAGATCATCTTTCTCTATGTGAGATAGTTATCCTTGTTTGCTTTATCAATTTTATTTTGACGTTCTATGAGATTTGATTATTCAATTTGGTGTTGCATCACGAATACTGAATGATGTTTTTTCAGAATGATTTTGCACACATTTTTGTCCTACTTTTTACCATGCATATTGTTAAGCTCCATATGAATAAATTTATATGTTCTACTGTTTTAGATGCAAAGAAGGTGGGGATAATGAGAGTGTCCCTTGGAGCTCATCTTCAATCTTCTAGGCGCCACAAAAGTTTAAGGGTACTTAAGTAGGGTAAGCATCCCTTACTGTAAATTAAATAAAAAGCACTCCCCTTCCCATATTTCTGCATTTCATTCTTGATTCACCTCATTCAAAATGAGAATTGATTCAAAGTAAGAAATGGTCAACCAATAGCACAATTCTTTCTTTCTAAAGTTTCCATGAGAAGGGGACAATCTGCCCCAGCTTAGCAAATTGCATCCGAGTACTTCTCCTAACCATTCTTGCTAAGTCTTTGCAATGGCTACAAAACTTGTCTACGAAGCGAAGTTGTTGCCACACAAACCATCAAATACAAGATTGAGCCACTTCTCTTTTCTTTGATGGGATGGCCCGGTCCAACAAAGGTTAATATGCACATGTGCTCCATTTGTACGAATCACATATATGCCACACACGACCAGATGTAGAGCCTGAACTAGCAGAGCAACACAAGAGCCAAATCCTAAGAGTCTCAATCAGCCTAGTGCACCAACCACGTGGTACGATGGGTACTCAAAGACATTATATTTGTATCATTCATATCATACTTCACAGTATCAAAGCCCAACATCAAATTCACACATGGTTGGCTTTATGGTTCATTTTCACCTTGATTAAGTAAATGAACAATGATCCACAAGAGGATACAAGGAAATCAAG
The DNA here is from genome assembly GCF_044706935.1 of Curcuma longa. Classification (NCBI taxonomy): domain Eukaryota; kingdom Viridiplantae; phylum Streptophyta; class Magnoliopsida; order Zingiberales; family Zingiberaceae; genus Curcuma; species Curcuma longa. The sequence continues at coordinate 1,913,942 of NC_133870.1, read as the reverse complement.
GTCACATAACAAGTGTCAATATAATAGATGGTCTAAAGGGTTTCTTTCTTGGACAAGAAACAATAATCGAGGATACAACAATAATAACAATTTGTTAGTCAAGTATTTGAGACTGAACATTGATTTTCTGCTATAGGAATATTTTAGTAAATAAGATTTCTTGGCATTGCTTCACTCAACCACCAAGGGTCCAACTTGAAATCAAGTAGGTTCCCAATGGCGAAAGCATAGAGAGGGAGTGAAAGAAGTCCGTATGCAAATTGTTTACAAGCACAAAGGAGGGAATCAAAAATGGAGCAAAAGAAACTATTTTTATTAAGTTGAACACACTCAAGCACAAGATGTGAGAAATAGAAAGACCATGAAGAAAGTTTGAAAGGTGTGAAAAAAAATCAACAGAAACTTACAAAGTTTGCATGCTTTGCAATGATTGCCTATATTCAATATAGCAAGGAGACAATACATTATGTCATCAATAAACAAACATGATGACATAAAGTATATCATCTGCCCAAAATGGTTTGCTCCTTTTATTGTTTCTAAATACTGGACCAAATCAATCAATCAATTCAACCAATTGAACCAAATGTTGATTCCATATGATTCGACACACAAACCACATTAGCAAAAAAACTAAAAAATGGAAAAAGATTGGAACTAGTAAAACTGGTTTTTTTTAACATTCGTATTTTAAACATAGATACCAATCTATTGTTTTAGTGCAGTGGTAAGGTTATCATCATTTAACCAATTGGTCCCAAGTTCAAAACCTCCTACTATTATATTCTTTGTGCAAATTTTTTTTAAAGAAAAAATCAATTATGATAATTTTTTCATAGTAAAAAATAAGATTGTCTGGATATATTTTATGATATATATGCTATTTATATTTTTCAAATAATTTATATTAATTTTGATCATGATCATCACCCTCCAGCCATGTGCCCCTCAATTATCTGTGAAACTGGAAAACATAAATCTTATCCCTCCATTAAGTTTTATGCACGGACATATCATAATACTTAAATGGATCAAATCATTTTTTGTTTCATTAACTAATTTTTTGGGGTTCCCCTCTACTTCTTACAATTTCACTACACAAAATATTTTTTGTTCCATTTTATAATATATTAGAGATACACCTAATTGCTCTTTAAGATTATTATTTTTCTCCTTGCATCTTGTTTAATAACTTCACACACCACTAAGCATTCTCATAACCATTTAAATATTTTGCTCTTAATAGATCAATACTAGTGTTCATAATATAATAGAGCGTATCACAATTCAAAAACAATTAGCCTACGAAGCACATAAGGATTACACAAGACTTCTAGAAGCTCCTCTCCATTTGAAACACACATTTATTATTTATAAATGATATCTTCATTAACAACTAATTGAAACATATCGGGAAAAGAAGCAAGACTTACACATAGTATTAGTCGATCTACAAAAAAAGTTATGACAAAGTCTTGAGGGAAACTATGTGACGAATTCTAGAAAAGAAAGGTATTATATATTGAAATAATTAACGATATGTATGAGAATATAATAAATAAAGACTCAAGACAAATTAACCTAAATATTTATGATAAAGATAGGGTTATATCAAAAATCAACTTTAATTATTTATCTTTTTATATTAATTATAGATGAAATCACTGGACATATCTAAGACACGTTACCATAATACATATTATTTGCAGATGATATTATTTTGATTAATGAGATACGTAAAGGAGTAAATATTAAAGAATCTTGATGGGAAACATTGAAAGTGAAAGGTTTTAGGTTTAGTAGAGTAAACACAAAGAGCTTACTATTTAGGATCATTTTTGCAAAAAAAATGAAGGAGTTAAGAAAGATGTCTTATATAGAATATAAACAGGATGGATAGTTGAAATAGAAAAGAGCATTAGGTGTTCCTATTTATCATAAGGCATCTCTAAAACTTAAAGGGAATATCTACAAAACAACAATTAGACATAAAGTTAAATGTTAGACTATAACTCTAGCACATGAGCAAAAGATGAAAGTTGCAGAGATAAGGATGTTAAAATAGTTATGCAAACATATGAGGATGAACAAAATACGAAATGAGAATATTCGAGAGAAAGTCATAATTGGGTCTATTGAGGGAAAACTCCAAGAAACACATTTAAGATAGTGTAGGCATACTTAGATGGTCAATAAATGCTACAGTTAGACAATGTAAACTATGACAAATCTGCACATTAAACGAGGACGAGGAAGATTAAAGAAGCCTTGATTAGCAACGATTAAACAAAATAAAATTTATTTACATATAAATGATAATATAATAACAGATATAGCTCAATGACGTAGGAGGATCCATATAGCCAACACCCCACTCAGTATGATAAGGCTTGATTGTATTATTGTTGTTGTTGGTATATCTTCATCAAGGTTCAAAATTCGAACCATGTCAAAGTTTCAATCCTTGACTAGAATGATATTGTTTTGGTACCAATGTTCCAATATATGGTATTAGTCACGAGTTAGAGATGGAAGAAAAAAGGAGCAAGATGATAAGGCAAATACATATACTTAAGTTCACACTTTGTGTTTCATCTAGAACAGTACAGTTTTAACGTTATCTTTTATAAACAAGCTACAAAAAATATTTTCTTAATTCATCCAATCTTAAACTGTATAGTACAATGGCAAGGGGTGATAAATGTTGATATAACACAATACTCATTGATTGATTGACATAGCAGCACAAAATACAATGTGTGCCAAATAATACAGTTTCGGTAATTTATCATAACAATAACAATATATTTCAATCATGCCACCCAGCATGCTACAAGATTTCTGTTGGTGAAATCAATCTCTAGGATTTCGATATTTGACAATACACCTGGGTCTAGTCAATCATATCAAAGGTTAATTCAAACAGGACCTGATATTTGGATGTAAACTAAGTCTAGTTAGGCAAGTGACTAGAAGGGAAAGTCCTAACAGGAAGTTAGGCAAAGGAAGTCTAACTGGAGGTTAGACAAGGGAAGTCTAACTGGAAGTTAGGCAAGGGTAAGAAATTTACCGAGTAACTAATTTTAACTGAAGGTTATGCAAGTGAAAGTCCAAATGGGTCAAGTGTTGGATCGGGTTGGACCGGCTAGAGGGGGTGAATAGACGATTTAACCAAGGTCGCAGAATAGACACTCCTTTTCTTAAAAAAACTTGGTTGCAACTCGGTCGTTGCTTCCAAGGCAATTAACGCTCAAACAAAACTCCTTTAGGCGAAAAAGTCTTTACAGTTGTAGCACAGAGACTTAGAGAGAATGACAAAAATAATTGATGATTTTACTTCTAGAACTCTAAGTCTTATTTATAACCTAAGAGAATAGATCTAGATCGTTGATCATAGATGAACTTTCTCTTGGCCGTTGATCCGTTGATACGATCCTAATTGTTGATCGGCGATAACCTTAAATCTCGAACGTTGATTTGATAAAAGGATAAAATTTATCCTTTTAAAAAATAAACATTTAAAAGTCTCCAACTTGGCCATGCACGTGCACCTTTCAAACTTCCATCTTGATAAGTCTTCAACCAAGCCTCCAACGTTAAAAGCACTTTCAAACTTCCATCTAGCCTCCAACGTTAAAAGCACGTGCACATGCATGTGCAACTTTCAACTTGGTCAAGGTTGGTCCAAGCCAAATGTTGACTTGGTCAAAGTCAACTCGGTTGACTTTTTGTAGGTAAGTTTCTGGATAATTTCTGACCAATCGGAGTTAGGCTCACCCGAACCAAGTTATAATAAAGTACCTTATAATTATAAAACTAATTAATAAAATAATACTCAAGAAAATAATAAAATTAATAAAAATCAAAATGGGTTGACACATTTGCGGGTTCACACGAAATATATCAATTCAAGAATTTGATATATTATTAGAAATCAATTGATAATTGTTTAACTTGATTGACTTATGTATATTTGTCATAAACATGCATATGCTTAATTATTCATGTTTATGTCATACAGAGCCGGCCCTGGGCCAGGGCAACCAGGGCGACGGCCCAGGGCCCATAGTTGAATAGGGGCCCAATTTTTTGGGTTAAGTTGGATGTGGGGTTACCGTTACGCTTCCTCTTCCTCCGCACTGCTTCTCGCACTGCCCCTTCGATCGCATCCTCCTCCGCACCGCCCTTTCTCCTCCGCACCGCCCTTTCTCCTCCGCACCGCCCTTTCTCGATCGCGTCCTCCGAACCGCACCGCCCCTTCAAGCTTGATCGCGTCCTCCGAACTGCCCCGCCTTCAAGCTTCGATCGCGTCTCCGCATCGCCTTCAAATCGCGTCCTCTGCAGTCTGCACCGCCTTCAAGCTTCAAATCGCGTCCTCCTCTACACCGCAAGTCCGCAACGGTGTGAAAACCCTAGGGAAGGGCCAGAATCCTCTGACTTTTGCCCCATCTTTCCCTGCCGACAGTGTCGAATGCTCAGTGCTCCTGCGGCGTTGCCTTGATTGCGACTTGCGACTCCTCCGGAAGGAAGACCCCATCGAGATCTAGGGCCTAGGCAAGCCGTTGCATCTTCGTTTTTCCTGTTATAATTTTGTGAATTGATCAATTGAATACCGGCCGCTTAATTGGCCCGCATTCCAACCGATTTCCCACCAACCTCCACTCCATCCTCCATCGATATCATGCTTATATTAGACCTCCACTGACAATCTGACATAATGCTTATATTATAGGAAATACCTAATAGGCCTTTTACAAGTAAAAGACCGGCCTTACAAGTTACAAGTACTAGCTTATTGTTGATTAAACTGAAATTACGACTGACACAAAGAGGGAACTCACATATAAGTCGGCGGCTCGGCGCTACACCATTAAATTTAGAGGCCAAGCAAGAGTTCTAATAACCTTTTTACTGGTTATTAGAATCATTGGGTAATTAGAGTGGCTTTAGCCACATTAGGTATATTAGGTTTAGGATTTGTGTTAAATGGTTTTAGCCCAAACAGTAAGGATGATTTATTAAAGGTTAAAGGATGATTTATACAAGAATGATGATTTATACAGTAAAAGATGATTTATTAAAGGTTAAAGGATGCTTAACTTCCCACCACTTCTGTAGCTGCAAACAGATCAAAACAATGCGACAAATTGGTTCAAAGATGGAAGCAAGAAGACGATTCATCCAAGTAGTGAAACATGAGAAGGAGCGAGAAGTTATGGGACTCAAGTAGTCAAAATTTTATATAGCATAACCAGAATCAGTTAGTTAAACTTGTAATTTGGATTCAGTTACTTTAAATTTGTTTGGATGCAGTACTAGTTACATTTGTCTTAGTAGGCCTCTTGCCTTTGTTGCAAATTTGTTAAATGTATTGTAGAATGCCTCACAGAATGTAGCAAACATGTTTTAAGGTTTTTCAGTTCCTTTTTTATAGGATGTTGGATACAAATCTCTTATCATTCTCTTTTCTTTAGTTAATCAATATTTTTTTTCTTTCTTTTGAAGCTGTTGGAAATAAATGTCTTATCCTTCTCTTTACATTAGAACAAAAGTATTTGTTCATGTTCTGTCTCGGAAGTTGTTTGATACAAATCTGTCATGGTTTCAATCGATCATGCTCTTTACATTAGAATTAAATTTGATCATGATTTCTTTCGTTCGCTTCATCTAGGGCCCAAACATTATGATTTCGCCCAGGGCCTCTGTAGACTCAGGACCGGCTCTGATGTCATATCATGTCATGTCACACATGCTAATTTTAATTTCTTGCTAATCTAGAATGGTTTAATACTTGATCGCATAGTATATGGACGAAACGATATGATAGTACGTTAGGGAGACTTAATCTAAATGTCCGGGTTGGATAAGGAGTATCCAACTTAGTTCATTCAACTAAGAAAAACTAATTGAAGCTACCTTGCCACATCCTAAACTAGTTAGACTAGGATTTTTCAAGAAGTATATTAAGTATATAATTTTTTTAAAAGGTTTTGTCTAAGAAAATGGTCGTTACTCCGATAACCAAGAATACCCTTGCCTCGCCACGATCTTGAAGTCGATTTTTGAAATGTGTACTTAACTAACAGCTAAACTTAAATCTAATACAAGGTCGAACAATCATCCCAATTCAAACCTAAAGTTTAAAATAAATAAAATTAATAGATCATCTCACAAAAATAAATTACCTTGTATGTTATATACTGAGACACTTAGAATAGGTGAGATGATAAGGATCATTAAATTAGAAAAGTTTTCAAAAACTATAAATATTCTCTTAAAAATATTTTTGAAAATTTGATATTTAATTAAATTCATGATTGTTTGTGTGTGTTATATATATTTTTCAAAAATTTATATATCTTTAAAAATTAATTGACCAACACTTAGATACAGAATCCCTAGGTTAACACTAAATTCCTAGACCGCTAAGACAAATAAGTAAATCATCCTTGTGGTTAACAAGCATTCCTAAAGGTGTATCAGGTTAAGGGGGAGGTCTTGATTGAAAGATCAAAGAATATTTTCAAGACTCTTTAAATTTTTAAAATTCTTTACAAAAGTGTTTTTTTTAATTACTTCAAAATAATTCTTGAAAAACTATTTGAAAATTCTTTTCAAAAATTATGTTGAAAATTATATTGCAAAAAATTTTGAAAAAGTGTTTTTGAAACCTTGAAAAACCTTAGAAAGTTCCTTCAAAATAAATACTTTAATCTTTCAAGGAGGGATAGGAAATAACTTTTGACTAAGGTAACCCTTATATTGTTGGTGCACAACCTAAGGAGAACTTAGGCATATTTTTTTGATATATGACAAAGGGGGAGAGGAAAGCTTAAGTTAAAAAATCTAGTAACCCGCCTAGATTGATAAAAACCCTTATGATCATATACCTAACTTTAAAAATTGTCAAATATCAAAAAGGAGGCAATGGTTGGTGCAATCAGCCTCTAGGGTTTCGATGTTTGATAATACACCTAGGTCTGGTCAGTTTGACTAAGGGTTAATTCAAACAAAACTTGATGTTTGGATGTGAGCTAAGTCTAGTCAAGTCAAAGTTGACCAGATGACTAGCAAGAGAAGTCTAGTCAGGTCAAAGGTTGACCAGATGACTAGCAAGGGAAAGTCTTAACAGGATGTTAGGCAAGGGAAGTCTAACTGGAGGTTAGGCAAGGAAAGTTTAACTAGAGGTTAGGCAAGGGTGAGAAATCTACCGAGTGACTAGTTCTAACTGAAGGTTATGCAAGCAAAAGTCTAAATAGATCAAGGTGACTAGAGACTTGACAAGGGCAAAAAGTCTACCGAGTGACTAGTCCGAACTAGAGGTTAGGCAATGTAACTCAAAGTAAGTCATAGGTGACCAAACGCTTGGCAAAGGAAAATCTTGGGAGAGTGAGCCCTAGACGGTGGAAGTCTTGAAGGAACTCCAAGCAAGCCTAGTAGGTTAGACCTATAGAATAAGGCTTAGATAAGCCTAGTAGGTCAGGTAGACTTACAGGATTAGGCTAGGGTTGCTTGTTTATTATTGTATGCTTGTCTTACAGGAACTTAGAGCTGGAAGCAAAATTGAGGAAGCAGACATACGTAAATGAAACACAGTTAGACCAAGTCCGGAGTGAACCAGACTTGACTCCGGTCGAACCGGACCCAGACAGAATCGGTAGCCGATCGCAGGGATCAGTAGATCGATCAAGGTTCGGGGGATTGAGTTCGGGTCAAGTTCCGGATTGATGACGTGGCACTTGGGATCAATAGACCGATCCTTGGGATCAGTAGACCGAGACCAATAAATTGCATAAGATCATATCGCATATCGCAAAGAGCTCAATCTTTGGATCAAGTTTTATCCAAGTTTGGTATACTGATCAAGTTGCTTGGTAGACCAAAACAGCCCTATAAAATGGCTTCGGGGTCAGAGCCACCGAACCAATCTTCTATGACTCTCCTACTCTGTGCTCGAAGAAAATGCTCGAAGTTCTACGACTGGAGAAGCTTCAGGAGGGGTGCGCTGCGGTCAAGACTTCGGGATCGACTCGGCAAAGTGTTTGTTTGTTTTATTATTACAAGTCGTGTTTTATCTCCTAATCTTTTGTGCTTGTAATTAAAACTATAAAACAGATTTCTCTATTTTCGAAAAAATTCCGAAAAGGAAACACACTAGTTGACGGGCACCTACCGTACATAGGTCTTAGAGTACCAACCCTGGGAGGTTGGAAACTAAGTAAATCCCCGCGTGTTCTTGTGTTGTCTTGTTATTATTAATTCTGCTACAAGTTCTTCTCTGATAGATCGAAAGAACGAAACGAGAATGAAAATGCGAAGAATCGAGATTCACCCCCCCCCCCCCCCTCTCTCAACCGCACAGATCCTACAATTTCAAACTATGATTTTCACTAATATTCCAAATCAAGATATTTAAAAACACCTACATGAATTTCATGGCTATCCATCTTACTTGTAAGATAGATGGAAGGGAGAAAAAATAGGTAGCATGACAAGATGGTTGGGTGAGAGGAGAACTAGGAGAGAAAGTTATACCTTTTATGAGGTTAAGAGAAGAGAAGCAATGCTATTATATCAAACTCACAACCTTCGCTAAGGAGATCTTGTAATACAAAGTTGAGAAGGAAAATTATTGTATTATATTATATCATCATAAAACGAACATATATATAGCTAGTAGGACAACTTGATTATTCAAGGACAGAAGAGAATATAAGTATAAGACAAATTATTCTTACTATCATTTTTATGATACTAGTAGCTAATTCATAAGAGAATACATCATATTATTTATTTCTATAAGAATAAATTCTAAGAATGCCAATTACCTTTTCAGCAAACCTATTTTCCTTTATTTTGTTGTAGGTTAAATCAACTTCTTTCTCTTAATTTGTTCATTCATATGATAGATACTAAAAACTTATTTGGGAATCACACTTGGAATGCTAACTCTTAGACTTTGTTTACCCAACATGGTGGAGAGGAGAGCGGAAAAGAAGAGAAAGGGAAGGAATCTATTCAACATGTTTACCTTATTTGGGAATCACACTTGGAATGCTAACTCTTAGACTTTGTTTACCCAACATGGTGGAGAGGAGAGCGGAAAAGAAGAGAAAGGGAAGGAATCTATTCAACATGTTTACCTTGCCTTTGTTGACAGGGAGGAGAGGAAATAGGAGGGACAAGGTTACCCTAGTCAAATTCACAGCCACCCTAATGCCAACTCTGCTAACATCAATGACCCCTGATGTTACCCTAGTAGCCTGCATCCCTCCTGACTCAGGCCAACATCGACACTGCCTGAGGTTACCCTGGCAGCTTGCCTCTCCCACAGCTTTGCGCAATGTCAAAGACCCAACTTGCTCCCAACATCGCTTGACATTGGTGGCCCACTTCACCTCTATCTATTACAGCTTCATCATTCAATGCACATGTTGACAACCTGACGCTCCTACCCAGTGAACTGCTCACCCCTCTCTGCTTATTGTGACTTCATCATTTGGTACACATTGGTTGCACATCCTTTTTGCCACCTTAATAGTGTTTGTAAAGTGCCTACAAGTTGATGATGAACCACAGTCTCACTGCACTCGGGAGCCGGTACTAGATACGAAGGGTGAACGTGGTATTTTGTCCTTTTTCTGCTGCTTCAGTGTCTTGTGCACGACTCTGGGTGGACATAATTTCAGGGAAAAATCACTCCATGAAAAAGAAATTTTTATTCTGTTTGGAGTGGGGTAAACAAGGGAGAACTCCTTGAAGTAGGAGCTCTCCTCTCCCTGCCGATAGAAACCACCCAGTAAACAAGCACTTAGAATCAGCAATTCAGGCTTCCAAACCAGCATTAGAGACAAAAAAAGAGCAACAGCTACATGAAAACAGGATATACTTTTTTGGGAAGGATATAGTTGTTGAATAGCTAATGCTAATAGTAGAAGGATGAACTAGTTACAAAGTTAAATTCTCAGGTAAAATAGTAAAACTTCATAAGCTCAAAGCGCATCAACCAACTAACCAGAGGTTTTGAACTCCAAGTTAGCATAAAGGAGTTTAAGTTTACTATCTGAACATTGGATAGATAAACTCAACAGAAGCATACCTGTTGAAATGACAGAACGTCTGACTTGAATCGTATCCTCTCTCCTTTGTCACATTTTATGGATTTAGGAACACCTGAAATAGTCAAGCCGCCAGGAAGAACGACATCGTGAATCTCAGTATCCTCAAGCTCAATCAAACTTGATACATCCTTGCAGTGCTTCAAACGAATATCTGACGTTATGTCATATCCTAATCCAATAGACTTAATCGCCTCATCAACTCGCGACAATAAACTCTTAGGTGTCATTCTCTATCATAACAAACAAGCTCAAGTACTAGTCTTTGCTGAATGCGAACTGCGCAATCGTCTATTTCGTCGCAGATTCAGTTTCTTCAAACCAATACCCCTTGCAGAACTCCCCGACTCACAAATGAGGTGCCAATCCTACACGGAATACCAAAAATTCATATCTATTTCAAGCTACCAATGAGATCGCTAAAAAAGGAGCCCCAAATTAAAGGTTACCTGAGTTTCTCCCCACGGATCTCTCTGATATTAAGCTCCGATCCCTGAAACGCCCCGCTCGACAAGCAGCAAGCTTTTCGCTCGATGGCACCTCAACACTGCGTGAAGTCCGTGGTTTTCTAGTGGGCGGGTCTTGCGTAGCGCAGCGTCCGACGATTCGAGCTCACCGACGAATTCGTTCCTCTATTTCACACCAAAATTTTTGACGTCGTAGATTGAATTTTGTTAGGTCGCCGTTGGTCAAATAACGTGGAGGTGTTCAAGCGGATGTTCGCTGACGTGACGTCTGTGAGGGAGACCGATGCGACTTTCCAAAACGAGCGCCGGGCAGAGGGCACGCTACTCCGGGATAAAACTTATCATTTGCGTACCTGGTAAGTGTATCAATTTTGACTAACATAAATTTTAAAATATTTTTATTAATTTTTTAATAAAATTATATATATATATATATATATATAGTATTATAACAGATATATTAATTTAATTTAATAAGTTTTTATTTTAACAAAGCATTTTCGATAATTGATAAAAAAAAAATGCATCCCAAGGGCCCACTTGATTGTTATTTTATTCCTTCTATCAATAATTGATTTCATTTTCATTTTCTCAAGCATTTGAATCACATTTTTAAAAAAAATACTTTTTAGTTCGGATGCATGTAACACGATATCTCTCTTTACGTAGAGAAAGTAAATATCTTTTCTTTGTTCTAAGAAAGTAAATGTCTTCTCTTTCAATTTACCAAAAGCAACTCTCTCTCTCTCTCTCTCTCCTCAAAAATCTTAGAAGTCGAAATCATACACATAGGTCATCTTGTTCACCTCTCAGCTTGCAACAAGTGAATTAGGATTTTCGTTGAAACTCATCTACTGATAAATTTCTCTCTTCCATTTGAGTTTAAGGGTTCATTTTGTCTTATCATCTTGTATCCCGACATTGATGCTAGTTATCTCCCTTCTCTCCTATTCTAAATTGTACTCCTATTTCAGAATAGTGTAAGAAGGTGTTTCAACTTCTCAATCTCGATCATCTCCAAAGGTATGTATCTGGTTTCTAATATAGTCCCCATCTCTTGCACATGTTTAGTGTTTATCGTTCATACATTAACTTGCATTCTTTAATTTTGTATTGGGTTTAGAGTTTTGTTGTTTCTAACAACCACACTATGTGGCATCCATCAATAAGTTTAGGGTGATGCAATTCAATAACCAACACCCGGGTGATGTTAGATTTCAAAGAACAGTATCACCCTGAAAAGCAATTCTCAAGTATTGAGAACAAGGTGGTTCTAGATTTTAAGAACCAAGGATTTCAAAAATTAGCACCACTATGGTGTTGTTGTTCAAAAATCAGCACCACTTTGGTGTTGAATTTCAAAGAACAACACCACCCTGAAGAGTAATTCTCAAGTATTTAGAATAAGGTAGTTTTGAATTTTACGAACCAACGCCATTGTGGTGTTGAATTTTAAAAATCCAACACCACTATAGTATTGCAATTCAATAAACAGTACCACTTTGGTGTTGAATTTCAAAGAACAACATCACTTTGAAAAGCAATTCTCGGGTATTCAGAGCAATTCTCAATGTCAAAATCTTATAACCATTATTTATGCATTTGGATTGTGAGAAATTTATTTTTTTTATGTTAATAATTTATATTTTTTTTAAATTATAGGCATTAATTAATGTTAATCAGAAACTCTAATGGACCAATATTTTAGGTCACTTTAATGGTTTTGTTAGTACTCCAACAATGAAAGGAAAGCATTGTGGCTCTGTTTGTTTACATGATCGACACAAAGGAATTATTAAATAGTCTCCTTTTGAATTTTTTTTTTTGACATACAAGATATTTAGCAAATTCATAGTCTATTGGTGAATAAATTTAAATGGAATTCAGCATCTCAAACCTTTAGATTTTCAGATACATCTTCCAGGTTTGAAAGTCAAAGAAATCTCATATTTTTTAAGTTTGATCAACACATAATATCTCATAGTAGAAAACTAATCATTTTATATTTTCAAATGTCTCAGTTGCTTTCACTAGAAAAGATTTGTTTCTATTGCTTGGTATTGTAGATAGAGATGTTTCCGTTCCTATGAACTCAATTTCCTATGAACTCAATTCATGCATCGGGTGATCTCTTTCTTACTAACTTCTCTAATTAAAAAAAATCTACTAGATCAAGAATTGAAGAGTTGCTTAAAAGATATTATCATAGAGTTGAAGTAGATGATGATATTTTAGTATTTTATAAATTGAATATTTTATATTTATTTATTTGTATGTTATTTTCTTTTCGTACATATAAGGTTCTTATAGGTCTTATAGATATTATAAATAATTTTGACAATCTAGGCAGATTCAATTAGGTTAAAGTCATCCATCAATTTATTGTTCCCTAACTACCCACCATAAGGATATTTTTTTCATCAATTTGATTTTTTTATATGGGTATTACTATGTATGTAATACTCCGTATTATGAAGTAGGCATGGTTTTAGAGTATGTCCCAATCAAAAAATCCTATAATACTGGAAGAGCACGAATAAATAAGTGGATGACTACTCCTTCACATATTAGTAAGGTAAGAGTCTTGTTGGATTAAGTCTCACTTAAAGAGGTAAATATCAAGACTATCATTGTCACCTAACTTTCTTTCATTTACAGTTTCTAAATAATTTTTTCTAATTTGATATGTTATTATTGAACTAGTCTCTACCCTTTCAAAAAATACATTGGTTGAGAACCTTCATTACACTACTAGAAAAAAGTTAATAGACAACGCGGAAAACGCGTTGTCTTTGTGGGGTAAAAAGCGTTGTAAGAGGCCCTGTTGTAAAAGGGGTCCCTCAACGACAATGCTTTTTAAGCGTTGTCTTTGTTAACATCTACAACACCTTCGCAACGCAGAAAAAACGTTGTAAATATTACAACGCTTTTTGTAACGCTTTAAAAACGTTGTTTTTAATAAATATGACAACACATTTTACAACGGTTAAAAAGCGTTGTAATTTTGTTACAATATATTTTGTAAATACAAAATCATTGACTACAAAATTTACTAAATGACTTCCATATACAAAAACATTATCTATTATATTTACACAAAATCATTGTTACAGCAGGTTCATAATATACAAGTTCATAACACATGTCCATAACATACAACTTATACAAAAGTTGTAGCATCAGGTCCATAACATAAAGGTACAACTTCAAGTTATAACTTCCAACATAGAAGCTCCATAACATCCATTGATGGTACATAACACAGCGGCTTCTCTATCACACAACAACAGGTCCATAACACAGCAGATGCGTCACCAAGTAACAGCAGGTCCATCTGCACAAGAGATTCCAGTTACTACATGCACAAGATAACATTAATTTATGGAGATCAGCATTTCATACCTACTTATAAATATCATCTTGTATACACTCTTTCACATAATAGCTCTATTAATGTCAGCATCATCACATACTTCATAGCTTGCAAAAAGAAAAATCCCCTAGTTAGTTTTCACCTCTTGAGTTGTTCAACAAGTGTTGTTGAGTTAACAACATATATTCATAGTGGGGCTTCAAAAATAAAGGTCGAGTTTTCTTCGTCCTAATGTTATGCTTCTGTTGTGGTCTCCAAATAGGTCATATGACTTAGACAAACCAATCTGAGAAGTTGTAGTGAACCGCTATAAGTATCTCTGGTACATTAAAATGGGTCAACTGTGGAATGGCTATGGTACTAGTTGTTAAGGATACACACAAGTTGAGAGGATCAGATAACAACGATTAGTAGTGTTTGTGTCTGGAAAGGAGAACCTAAAATCTCCTTGGATTTATTGGGAGAAGGGAACTCAGATCTTCATGGAAGAGGATACAAGTGCAAGAAATCGTTTGGATTAACTTGCTTGATATTATTATTGTAAAAATTTCACAAATAAAGTTTGTCACTCTTTCCTGACTCTTAACTCCTACAAAATATCCTCATTATGAACCAACTTGCTATACAACTCCTCATTAGAGATACAAAATATAAAGGAAAAGATGAAAAAAAATACTCATTAGAGATCCTTCCGATTTAATCAAATCCCAATGTTCAATCAAGCACTCACAAAGTACAAATTGAACTAATGCCTGCAATGCCTTCCCTCGATAAAATACAGCCTCCTGCCATTTCAACCTCAAGAGATTGGAACATTAACCATCATCACTGTGTATAATGAAACACAGTGATGATAGATACCCAACATGTGTTAACAATTAAAAATAACTAGTGTTAACAATGAAAGCACAGTATCCCAACATGCTCTAAGGATAATACAGGGACCACATATGACATATGTGACCTACATATGCAATTACAGAAAACATAGTTGGCCCATGTAAAATGGTTTAGCTTGAAAATTGACATGAGCTTCCTTATTTGGTAGCTTGTAAATCGTAACTTAAAAGCGCTAACTTGAACACTTTGGCAAGTGATATAGATACTGTACTACACATGTTAGTCCTTGCATATCATGAATGCACTATGCAGTGGGTCAATTAACTTAAATTGGTCATTCCTATATTCCAAAAAACACTAACACAAAACTTAAATTGGTCATTTCTATATTCCAATTTGCCTTTGGATTCTAGTGGATCCCCATCATTTGTTGTCTAGGTGCCAAATCATACTGAATGACAAAAGAAAATTCTGGAGCCACTATCCGAAACTTGGTGACAAATTAATAGATGGCATCATGCACAAGCCATATCAAATTGCTTTTGGAAAGAAATTGTTCCTTCAAGTATAACAGAATAATTGATAACAGATTATAGTAATGTTGCACCAATAGAATCAATGTAATATTCACAAACAAAACCAAGATAGAAAACTTGGATTCAGTACCTCAATTGCAGCTTGCATGGACTTCAAGGAACCAAATTCAACAAATCCAAAACAGTACCTCTCAACCTGTAAATATATAAAGTAAACAGCCAGGAAAGCTTCTTACAGAAAGTTTGCACAACCTATCAGTAAGAAAGTAAACAGCCAGGAAAGCTTCTTACAGAAAACATTCTTAGACAATTTTGAGCTACTTAAAGTCAGCAATAGACATAATAAGAAAAATAAAGCAGAATGCTCATCAATAGAACTGGTTATAGCAAGATAACCGAACAGGCAAACCAGCATCAATGAAAAAGGACAAATAATGATAGAGAAAAGGCTACTATATAAACTAACTGCTTGTTCCTAGAAATAATTTCCGCAGCAAAGTTAAGAACTCACAATTGATGCATAAGACTTCTTAGGTGTATCATCTTGAGCCCCCAAAGTAATAACTTCAAAAACTTGCTGTGAATTGCTATCATCTACATTAGCAGGAGGATCATAAGCGAGACAAAGGTTTATTACAGCGCCAAGAAAGACAAGTAGACAGGCTGAAGCGAAAAGGGATGTGATTTACTTTGATAGTGAGATCGGAGGCGAGAGGCCAGGAAGAACAGTTGTGCTTACACGCGCGCCGGCGGGCTGACCTCCTGGCAGCCTCAAGGAGGGCCGATCCAGCATCCATGGCACTATCGACGAGCTGATCCTTCTCCAACTCTAGAAGCCTCGAATCGAGGAGGCGCTCGAGGGAGACCTCAAGGGATACGAAGGGATCGGGGAGGGCGAGAAGCTTCTCGAGGACGTGATCTGTTGCGGCGGCGACCGGACGAGCCCTAGGAGGGGTCACGGAGGCGGTAGGCGACACGGCGGACTGGCTCAGTCGCCGCTTGAGGACAAGGGGTTCCATCACGGCGAGGCGGCAGACGAAGTACGGGCCGGCATCCAAACTAGGTATCCGGGAGATCGTCAAAGAACACTCGCTCGCCCACGCTTCAGTCGCACCGGCGCGCGAACTGCGTCCCGTCGCTGATCTCGATCTACTGGAGGGCCTTTCG
This sequence comes from Curcuma longa, assembly GCF_044706935.1. Lineage (NCBI taxonomy): Eukaryota > Viridiplantae > Streptophyta > Magnoliopsida > Zingiberales > Zingiberaceae > Curcuma > Curcuma longa. The sequence continues at coordinate 1,897,441 of NC_133870.1, read as the reverse complement.
TGCCACACGGCAAACGTTAGCACAACGGGCCGGCCTATGGCCCTTTCGTTTGTGTGAGGCGGCGAGCCAGACGGAGCGATTGGGGGATAGATCGAAAAGCTTGGAGGCGAGGGCAACCAACTGGGGGAGGATGGACTGGGCGCGGGGAAGAGGGGGGAGGAGGGAGAGGAGGGCAGAAGAGACAGCAGGGGCGGAGTTCTGGCCGGTGGTGGAGGAAGAAGATGGCAGAGTGGGTTTAGGGTTAGGGTTAGCACTCAGATTCGGATTGGGGGGAAGAGAAGGCGAGTGAGCTGTGGCGGTGAGGGCGGGAGAAGAGGAGAGGCAGGGGGCCGGGAGCTAGTAGTGCGAGAGGGGACGGGAGGTACGAGCGGGAGAGGGACGAAAATGGGGCGGGAGAAGAGAAGAGGAGGCATACGCACGAAGGAAACAACAGATTCGTCTGATAAAAAACTTGGATATAAACCCTCTAAACTCTCAACGACAACGGTCAACGACAATACTTTTTAAAAGCGTTGTCTTTGGCAAAAAAATCCGCTAAAAGACAACGTTTTCGACAACAGTTTTTTAAAAATGTTGTAGTTGACCCAAAATCAACACTAATAGACAACGCTTTCTGAACAAACGTTGTCTTTGAGTTTTCAAAGACAACGGTTTTGACTAAAAACGTTGTAAATTGAAAAACCACAACGCTTTTGCTAAAAACCGTTGTCTTTGGAGCGTTGTCTATTAACTTTTTTCTAGTAGTGTTACCTCGATGATACTCCACATCTAGAGACATTCATTAGATGGTATAGAAGCTAGATGTCCAAGTGATAGTGAATGCCCTAACTACATTATTCATCAGAACTGAATCAAGGAGCTAATAATAGAGAACATACAACTAAATAAAAGGGTAAAAGAATTACTTGAAATAATAAAAAATCAAGGCATTTAGGCTAAATCAAGTGACCCTGTAGTGGATCTTCATCCTAAACTAGTTGCTTATAGAACTAGGACTAGGAGAGGACATGACCGAACACACTATGATTACAAGGATACTCCTATTAATAGCCCTATGTGGCTCAAGCTTGTACCTCAGAAGAAGAAAAGCAAAATACAAATTTGTGAGCCTTCTAAAAACATCACAAGGCGAGGAGCAACAGCTGTTACGGATAGGGGAAAAGAAAAAATTAAAATGAATGATATGCAAGAAAAGAGAGATATTATCTCAATTCGTAAAGGTAATTCTGAAAAAGAGCCCGAGAAGGAGGTAGCAAGGATTGTCAAATTTAACAAAATGAGATTGAAAATCATTGTCGTAAGTTTATATTTATACATCAATTTGTTTGAGTAGTTTGATTTTAATCACTAATTACATATGTTTTTGGTTTATGGTAGTATATCAAGAAACAATTTAAAACTCTCGAGAAGAAAAAACAAGATAAAGAAGTGACCTACTTGTTAAATATATTGAAAAAAAATTAAAGTATGGTAATTTCAACCGCTCATTTGATAGTTGATTTAATTCTATTATAAGATGAGATCCCTTTGGATCAATCATAGGATATGAGAATCAAATCCATGAAGCCTTCATTAAGCCGGTTGCGAGTTTTATGATAAGACGTTGTAATACTCGGGTTAGCCGCAGTGGGAGTGGCTAGACTAAGAATCATATGGTGTATTTATTATGTTGTATGTGATACGCCCTTAATGATGGAAGAACACTATAGCATGTGACCATACCACATGTGTGTAAAACAACCATTGAGGAGAATGATGAATAAGATCTCTGTTTCATCATTGTGTGAGCTCTTGGATCATTATTTGTTGATCCATCTGTACCCTTAGGACTTGAGATCTATGTCATGAAAAGGAAGCTTGATGTCGCTACTTTAGTATGCACCTTAGGGCTATGGTTGATACAGTCCAGCGGGACATGACTAGGAAAGTAGTTAAGACTAATTGAATTGACATGAGAACTCAAGAAAAACATCTAAATTTTGCACCGTGTTTTATGGTTCATACCACGAGGGACTATGTCGACTTAGTGGCGATAAAGTCATAAGCACAAAACGTTCATGTTTTGACATCACTAGTTTTAAGAGATCCGGGATGTCAAAACTGGTGAATATTGAAGATATCTGGGGTACCACGGGATTTCTTTAGAGTATTGTGATCTGTTAGTTTTGGTGATAACTTAATAGATCACTACTCATTTGTTGTGCCGACTCTCGTAAGGTCGCTCACTCCATTCGTCGTATGATAGATTGAGAAGTAAGTATCGAGAGATGAATTGCTCCTAGTGAGCAACTGACATTTTATTGTGCCCTCTGTGGGCAAGTGGGAGATGCTACCAATTGTTGCCCACAATGGGCACAACCTTTGGAAAGGTTCCTTTGGAAAGGTTGTCAAATGCAACCTTTGGTTTGCTATAAAAGGCATGGAGGTCTCATCCTTTTCCATCAATTGTGCAAGCCAAGTTTTCTCTCTTGGAAAGAAATTGCGCAAGACTCCCCTTTTCTCCCTCTCTCGGTACGAGACTTCTCTCACGAAAAATCACCATCGGATCCCGAGGGCGTTTGAAGCGAGAAACTACGAAGAAGACTCTTGTAGACTTCTTCCCGATCCTACGAGATTCCGCAACGGACAAGGTACTCACCTCCATCAAGATCTAACAAAATAAATAAAAAGACATTTTGATAAAAGTGAAAAACTTAAAGAAAATTGAGTTGTTGATTTAGTAGACTATCAAATAAATCTTTGAGCACGCAGCACAATCGAAGGGAGCAACGGCCACAGTGGAGGAGGGTGCAAAGGCTTCTGTTGGGTACAATTTTGTAGACCAAAAACTTCTCGTCTTTGTTGTAGTAGTAGGCCTGGAGGGCGACCAAGTTGGGGGGTCCATGGTGCCGATGGCATCCATTCTCTCGCGGAACTCATTGTTATACAATTTTTGCCGAAAAGATTAATTCTTTTTAAAATTATAAGATAATTTAACTTATTTTATAGAGATGACTTGAACTGATAATTTCAAGCTGCCAGCAAGGACTAATGTTTTTCCTGATCACCAGTGCTGAGTCAATCGAATGGCCGAGTCGTCGATTGTCGAGAGGGTCGAGTGGCCGAGTCACTGATTGCCGAGACGTGGAGTGGCCGAGTGTCGAGACGTCGAGTGGCCGAGTGCTGAGATGTCGAGTGGTCGAGTGCCGAGACGCCGAGTGGCCGAGTGCCGAGACGCCGAGACGTCGAGTACCAAGACGTCGAGTGTCGAGACGTCGAGTACCGAGACGTCGAGTGCTGAGTGGCCGAGTGCCGAGACGCTTAGAGCTGTCAAACAGGCCAACCCATGGCGGGGCGGGCCAACCCATGGCGGGCCCATTATATGGCAGGGCGGAGCGTGCCAATCCACCAACTTGGCGGATTGGAAAATCTCCGACCCAACCCAACTCAAGACGGGCCGCGGGTTAGGCGGGCCAACACATGGACCTATTAAAAAAATAAAAGAATATTAAAAATTTTAAGTTTGAATTATAATTTAAATTGATTAAGTTAAAATTTTTAAATTTTAATTGTAATTTAAATGGATCAACCCCACTAATTCATTGAGTTTTCTATTTTAATTTTAAAATTTAAAATAAATAAATAAACTTTCTCAACCCGCGGGCCAACCCACGGGGGTCGTGGGCTTAGGCGGGCCAACCAATCTGAACCCATCTTAAAATGAATTAATAAAATTTTAACCCAATCCGCCTAAATTACTTGGCGGGACGGGCCAACTCGGCGGGCCTAACCCAACTTGACGGCTATAGAGACGTCGAGTCGCCGAGAGGCCGAGTCAAGGCCTGCGTTCAACGTAGTTTCCTTAAAACAGATTCATCTCCTCCGGCGGTGCTTCGAGGTCACGACGGACGTCTGTTTCCAAGGATACAATGACAAAACCGCGCTACCACCAAGTACAGGCAGATCGCAGCGAACTTAGATGGTACCTGAATGCTATCACGGGAGAAAGAAAGATGGGGTTGTAGTAGATTTGCTTAGCTCTTTCTGATTGTCCTCTTTGCTCAAGCTTGGAGTCTTATATAGAGTTTCTCATCTATACGTTGCAAGCATTCATGCCATTAAATTGTATTCATGCATTCAATTGCATCAACGTTCATGTCATTCAATTACATCTATACGTTCATGCATGACTAAATTGCATTAGTTGCATACTTATCATTGGAGCAAAAAGAAAACATTTTCAAGTGGCAAAATGTTAGTTCATTCGTTGGACAAATTTTATCCTAACCGGTCTGACATTCGACACGTGCAGGTCGCGCTCGCACACAAATTACCTTACGAGTAATGAAATCCGGGCCCTGGATTTGTAGAAAGTAGTTCTCATTTCAATCCAGAAAGTAGTTCTTTATCGGACATCAACCTTTTACCCTCATTGAAGCTTGATGTTCTACGGCCGCAGTCCAATCCTCAACTTTCCATGTCGATATCGATGGCTTCCTCTGAATTCTCATCCTCCACTACTAACCATGAAAATGATACACTCTCACCCCTTAAGCTGTCGCGTGAATATGATCTTGCTCGGTTGGATTCACAGCCGTGCAGGATAAGCGAAGGCAACAAAAGGCAAGCGAGTTGGATTCCAATCTCCTGGGGGGCTTCCATGGGGGGACCTCTCGGCGAGGCCCTTAAAAACACTAACAACTCAACCAAGGATCAAAGCAACACCTGTTCATCATCATCACTGAACATCTTGACTGGCTGCTGGGACTCTAGCCCACAGTTGGAATCCTCTTCGACCGGCATCCTGCAGAAAACTTTCATTTGGATCGCTGACCAGCAGCACAGGGAGTAGCCGGAGGACCGAGAACAAGAAGACTAACGAGAACTCCGGAAGTTTGTGCAACAATCTCCTCGGCCCAACTATCCCTTAGCGCATGCAACTGTTAACATCGATTCATCATCGGGGCTGATCATAATGCTCGAAAATTCCTATATGGTTGCATTTCTATATGTTTTGCTTTCCCTTCTGTATTATTGCGATCTTTCTGGGTGGCTCCAAAATTTGCTTTTTATAAAATTGGAGAGTACCTTGTATTTGATTTGAATCAAATCTATATATATTGTGTAAGCCTTCAATTCGATAAGTGTTGCTGCGAGAGACCACAAACAACTTCAAATTGTTGCTGAAGTAGAATGACGTTCACGCAAACTCGAAATTCTCAAGCCGCAACTTGGAGCATTGTCATGCAAAATAAAAGGTCAAAGTTTTACCTGATTAATAACCGAAACTCAGAGACGAGGAAGAGCTGACGGACGGAAATTGTTTTGGGGAAAATGGTTCCTACAGGAGAGAACGGACAAGATCTTTGTTTAATCTGCTGAAAAGGATGCTAATTTTATAGTTCACGACTAAATTAATCAGCAAGAAGCAGAGGAACCATGCATATAAATCCTGTCGCCGGCGGCGGAGGCGAAGGTGCTCGTTGAATCGCTGCCTTGAAGACCTGCAACTCGCGACTCGGTCGGGACGAGAAGGCAAATTGTGAACTGAAATAAGATAATAATTTATTCTTTGGTCCAAACATGTACCACTGATGTCGTTGTAGTATAGTGGTGAGTATTCCCGCCTGTCACGCGGGTGACCCGGGTTCGATCCCCGGCAACGGCGGAATCTAATTTTTACCTTTTTGTGTATATTTTTCTCATTTTTTTCCCCATTTGCTCTTTTCGAAATTGCACCAATTAAACTACCTTCGTTCGAGCCATTGAACCAACTGGACATTGCCCAGTCAGGCCCAATAATTCATGTTGGGCTTTATATTGGGCTCGTTTCCTCTTCAAAGCCAACTCGTGAGCTTCAATCAACGGAGCAGAAGCTCGACTCCCTGCTTAGGGCGCACCGCAATCGATGAGCGATTCCGGCGATCATGGTCGCCGCAGAAGCTCCGTGGACGTCGCCCCGCTCACCGCTGCCTCCTATCTCGATCCCCACTATTGGTCTGACCGTTCGCCTCTCTTCTCCCCCTCTTTTCCTTCGCTTCCTCTTCCTCCCTCAATCGCTGTTATGACTTCATAGGGACGAGAGGTTCGCCGCCGAGGAACACTATGAACGGTTCAAAGACTACTCCCACTTCCAACACCTCCTCCGCCCCTTCCTCAATCCATCCCACTCGGTAACTTCACCGTGTTCGCTTTCTCACTGACGCGTCCGGCATGCGTGCATAGTTATAGCATTCAATTTGGATTCTTTGGTATTTGCTAGGTAGGTATTGGAGATCGGTTGCGGCAACTCGCGGCTCTGCGAGGAGCTTCGCAAGGATGGCGTGGCCGACATGACCTGCGTCGACATCTCTCCTGTCGCGGTTGAAAGGATGCAGAGTCGCTTTCGAGACAAGGGACTTCTGAAGGTGAAGCCCAGGATGACCTATGATGCTTTTTTTGTGTTCACATGTATATTTATTGTATTTTTTGGGTTTTAATTTTTTTTATCAATGGTAAGGCTTGTTTTTTTTTTATTGAGAGTGTCGATGTAATTATGTTTTAGTTTTGTTAATTATTTTTTAAATATTTGGTTATATTTATATATTTGAGTTAAATTGTTTAAGTTAGGTCAATACCATAAATTAATATAGTAGGTTATGATGGAACAGATATTTTGACAATGGTCTCTTACAAACTTTGGTATGAAACAGTGTATTTTGATTAAGTACCTTCATGTATTTGGTTGTAATATGTACATCCTAAATACTAAGTATAGTATAGGGAAGATTTTAACAAAAGTGGATGGTGACATATTTGTTGGATACACTTTCGAAAGTTTAACTTATCGTAAACACTTGACAGAGAAGAGCTATCAGATATTGTATTTGATGAGCCTTCTTGAGTGTATCGACAAGGATGGACAATTGGAGGTATTGAATAGCAATCAAAGGACCGAGGAAAAGAAAACAATGAAAATGAAGAAAAAATTGAATCCACAAAAAAAGTTTAGGAAGAAAAAATTGAGCAATTTACGCGAGCTTTCAAAGGAAATCTAAATCATCCCCTTGGACTAGTAATGAGAGAGGTATTTAAAGAGGTGAGAATTCAATCTCAATTTTATAATTTGTACAATGTTGTATGTGTTTTACAACTTGAACCAAGCTCAATTGGTGGAGCATCACTCAATTTTGATTGGGTTCCGTTGTGTAAGATAAGTTAATTAAATTTGAATCGAGCAGTATTGACAAAGCATTACTTAACTTAGATTGGATTATTGCAATGTAAGATAAGTTGACTAAGTTTGAATAAAATAAAATTTGGGAATTAGTCCCAAAACTTGATGACTAAGATTGGGTTCCTTATCTAAACACAAATGAGTTCTCACTTAATAGCAAAAACATCATTCAAACATTATCAATGAAAAACAAATAGCCAAACAAAATGAAACTCGAGCAAATAAATAAATAAAAGATATTTTGATAAAAGTGAAAAGCTTAAAGAAAATCGAGTTGTCGATTCAGTAGACTATCAAATAAATCTTTGAGCACGTAGCACAATCGAAGGGAGCAACGGCCACAGTGGAGGATGGTGCAAAGGCTTTTGTTGAGTACAATTTCGTAGACCAAAAGCTTCTCGTCTTTGCTGTAGTAGTAGGCCGGAGGGCGACCAAGTTGGGGGGTCCATGGTGCCGATGGCATCCATTCTCTCGCGGAACTCATTGTTATACAATCTTTACTGGACAGATTAATTCTTTTTAAAATTACAAGATAATTCAACTTACCTTGTAGAGATGACTTGAACTGATAATTTCAAGCTGCCAACAAGGACTGGTGTTTTTCTCCATCATCAGTGTTGAGTCAACCGAATGGCCAAGTTGTCGATTGTCAAGAGGGTCGAGTGGCCGAGTCGTCGACTGTCGAGACATCGAGTGTCGAGACGCCGAGTGTCGAGACGTCGAGTGGCCGAGTGTCGAGACGCTGAGTGGCCGAGTGTCGAGACGCCGAGTGGTCGAGTGCCGAGATGTCGAGTGGTTGAATGCCGAGATGCCGAGTGGCCGAGTGTCGAGACGCCGAGTGGCC
>NC_133870.1:1878218-1889302 GCF_044706935.1 Curcuma longa | reverse complement strand
TATCGGGTCACAAACATCCATGTGTATGAGTTCAAGCGGCTTTCGGACTCTTGAACTGGACTCTTTTGGAAAACTTTTTCTGAAATGCTTCCCAACTAGACATACTTCACATAATTGATCAAGATGTTTGATGCAAGGTAGTCATCTCACCATCTCCTTCTTTGAGAGCAATTCTAGTCCTCCAAAATTGAGATGCCCAAATCGGAGATGTAACAGCCAAGTAGTATCTTTATAACAAGCATTTAGACACTTGACAATATCATTTTGAATATTAAGCAAGAACATTCTATTTCTTGTCATGGGCACATTAGCAATCAAGCGACCAATATTATCTTTCAAGAGGAAGCATGTTATCTTTTAGGTGAATACCATATCCTTTTTCTAAGAGCTGTCCTAAGCTCAAGATATTGCTTTTCATATGTGGCACAAAGTAAACATTCAAAATAACTTGATGTTTTCCATTCTTCAAGCAGATGAGAATGTTACCTTTGCCTTTTACATTAATCTTTCATTCATCTCCAAAATGATACATTACCACCAACTAATTCATCAAGCTCTACGAACATGCTTCTTTTTCCACACATATGATTGCTTGCACCAGTGTCGAGATACCACACTGTATCTTCACCTCTTTCATTATCTTTGTATGCTAGCAACATGGTGCCATCTTCTTCTTTTCTTTCTTTCATATAGTTTACTTTTTCATATACTTTCTTCTTAGGTAATCTACACTCACAATTGGAGCACTTAACTTGAGATTTATCATACCTCAAGTTTGTGTGCCCTCTTCCACGTCCTCTTGTTGAATTTTCTCCTCTTTCATTATTGTTATTGGAACCCCATTCTTGTTCACTAGCATGCCCTCATCCATATCCACAACCTCTTCCACGTTGGCTTCTATTGTTAAAGAAACTTTCATCCTTCCTAGTTGGTTGAAGAGACGTCTTAAGGAATTGTTAAGTGATCTCTTCATTTATTTTCTTCTTTTCTTCATGGGCTTGTAATGAACCCAAGAGTTGTTCTATCGTCATGACTTATAGATCCTTGGTCTCTTCAATGATAGTTGTGATACTATCAAATCTTGAATCCAATGATTGAAGAATTTTTTTCAACATGTGTCCAAGTCCAGATCGGTTGTATCCAGCCCTTTAAGTTCTAAGAATCATGTCAAGATATTGGAGCCTGAGGTGAATTTTCCAGTGATCTTTTCATATTATTAATCTGAAATTTCAATTGGGAATTCTCTTCCTCAAGTTTGACTTGAGTTGAGTTTCCAACTTGAACAATTTTAGTTGGCGATCTGGAGTTGATTTTCTTCTTAAGGAGGGCTACCTCATCTTGGAGTGATTCAACTTGAGCATTAGATCTAGCTAGCTTCCTTGATAAACTATAAATTATTGAATATAGTCTATCTATGCTTACAGTGGTTATGAGTCTTTCTGAAACGGATGTGAATCCGTGGCTTGAACTTGAGTCGCTATCTGACTCGCTATCTGTTTCAGTTGGTTCATCCCAAGCTGGAAGAGCAAGGAAACTTATGGTTGGTTCTTCTTCTAATTCCTCTGATGAAGATTTGTCCTACGTTGCTTTGAGCGCCTTCTTCTGGTTAGTACATTTAGATATGAAGTGACCTTTTTCCTTGCATCCATAGCAAGTAAACTCCGTTTTGTTTGTCAAAGGTTTGTTGGAGTTGGCCTTTTGTACCATCTTGTTTACTTCTGATCTTTTTATTACCCACTTCTTCCGTAGCATCTTCCAAACTAGATTAACTAGTTCTGTTGTAACTTCATCATTGCTTTCTGATTCAGATGATTCATCAGTTTCTTCTTCTTATTATTTTCTGGACCTCTTTTCCTTAGTTGGTCCTGCAATAAGAGTTATACCTTTCTCTTCCGTTATGACATTAATTTGTTCATATAATTCGAACTCAGAAAATAGCTCATCTTGTTTGATTTTTGAAAGGTCCTTGGAGACCTTGTAAGCATCAACCATAAATGCCCACAAAGCATTCCTAGGGAACGCTTTCAATGCGTACCTTATAACATACTGATTTTCAACGGATTATCTAATCGGGTGCAGCCCATTCAGCAAATCTTGGATTCATGCGTGTAATCCACTTGCTGATTCTCCTTCCATCATCTTAATATTGTAGAGTTTGTTGATGAGGAGATCCCGTTTGCTGACCTTCGTGTCTGATGTTCCTTCATGGAGTTCTATAAGCTTATCCCATCGATCTTTGGCACTGAAGAATGGTCTGACTCTATTTAGTTCTTCTTTGGTCAACTCGCATTGTAGTGTTTGGGTTGCCTTTGCGCCGGCTTCAATTTTCTTCTCAGTGGTTGCATCACATTTGTCGCAAGATTGTGGAAGACCATCATTATCAGTTGAGATTGTGAATCTCGTTTGAATGATGATCCATATGTCTACTTGTGTCTTTAGGTGGTACTTCATTCTACCTTTCCAGTAGATGAAGTCCTCCATAGAGAATAGAGGTGGCCTTGCGGTACTGAATTCTTCTTGATGGCCATTAACTCTCACACACAAATAAACAACAAAATGTACCAAGACTTGGTATTAGATTAGTAGTACGGCAGAAAAATAGAACAAATCAAAAAAATACAAAAAATCCAGAAAACTTACTCGACCAATGGTTGCACTATGTTCGAGCGCCCCTCGCTTTGATACCAAATGTAGGATTGTTGAGAGCGCTAGAGGGGGGTAAATATCGCTATCGGTAGCATTTTTAAATTTCATAAGATTGTCCATGAATTCTATTAGATTTGAGAGGTGTCCTAAGGCAATCGTCTTACGGTTATACTATTTATTGGATAAATATCAATTCACTATTTGAGTGCACATTCCATATGTGTTTGATTGGATCTTAAACTCAAATACGGAATGCCCGTAATATGATTCATAACGTGAGAGAATTTATGATTGGATCACAACTAGTGAGCATCTCTACACGTGTAATTATGAATGTATTGAAATTATCTCTAGTCGAGGAATTGATGAGCATGGACGTCATCGATTCTGTCGAGACTAACACGTTTTGAACTCCTTGGTTAGCTAAGCAACTGATCTCATTGCTGTCGATATTAGATGTTGAGAGTTAAACGTGGATGCTGATTAAAGATAACCAGTTCATTGGAGTGACCTGCTTTGAGACTTCATATGGTTCGATATATATATGTCAATGAAGATCTCAGTGCAACTTAAGTGCAAGTTTCCTTTGACTTGCGGTATTCAAGTCACCTGGGTCATGGAGGCTTATACTTTGACATCTTAAGCAAGCATCTCTGAGGAGATGTGGACCCGAGATGATTAGGTATAAGTTGAAGTGTCCGAGGGTGTTTGAATAACCCACAGATGATTGACTGCTCCTTTGAAAAGGAAATATATACCTTGCGGCCGCTTGTCAGGATTGTTACTAAAAATCTTTAGCCAAAATATTACATATTAAGAGTACGATACTCTTGGATACGTGTACAAGTAACTTGAATCCACAAGATAAGAAAATAACTTGAGCTAGGTGTGATGTAGTCAGGCTAATGGGGATCAACACATAGACCATGTCCTGAACCAAGCGGGTATAAGATGGTGAAAGGAACGAGGCACGATTCAGTTTAGTTACTGAAGGGTTTAGAAGATGTTTTGGAATCAATCGTTGATTTTTTGGTCAATTGAGGATCATGATGTACTACTAGGTGCCACTCATGATCGTTCCGTAATTAATGATTAATTACGGACAACCAACATAATCGGGAACCTATTGGGTCACACGCACAACAAGTTCTCTGAATGACTTAAAACGAATTTGATAATTGAATTATCTAATTGGACTGGACAATGGATAAAATGATGGAACTCATCTTGTGAAGATGAAATGAACGAAATTGATTTCGTTCAAATTGGAGTTCGTTTAGTTAGTGAATCAAATGTTTCGATTTTGAACCGAATTGAACCAACTAGGTTTGATTTGCGATGGAAGAGATTTTGGCAGAACGGATGGGATGAGAAGCTTCATCTTGAGAAGACGAAACGAACAAAACGTGTTTGGGTCAAATCAGAGTTCGTTTAGTTAGTGAACCAAGCGAACTAAGTTTGAATCTGGTTTGCTATAGTAAACCCTAATTACCCGGTTTGGTTCAGCCCAGTTCAAATTTATCCATTTCAAGCTTAGTTTTCCGGTTCATTGAAGCCGCAACTGTAGCTTCTCGTTGGTTTGAGATCGCGATAAAAGGGAAGGGGAACAGGGCTTCGGTATGTGCTCTTCTTCTCCCACCTCTCGACCGCTGCGCTACTCTACCAGTGCTCGCTGGCCGTCGGAGAAGCGAGGAGGCGGTGGAACCCTAGTTGGAGGCGAGGATGGTGAAGGCTCCTCCCTGCTCGCGGTTCTTCCCTTTCTAAATAATGCTCAGCGCTTGAGAAGCTACCCGAGGCAGCGACTTCCCGATGGAACGACTGAAAGTCCTGGCTCAGCTTCTCTCCCCTTCACGAGTGCGATTCTTCTTCCTCTTCTTCTTCTTCCCTGTACACGCGACGTAACAGAACAGAGGGTTAGGAGATAGGGCTCTGTGGTCATCCTTCTTCGTGTTGCGCTGGTCGTTCTTCTTCTTCCTGATGGAACGGTTGAAGAAACCCTAGCCTAGCTTGGGCGCTGGTCGGGCCCTGGTCCTCGCAAGCTCGTCGACCGTCTTCTTCTCAAACAATCGCGCGACAAGGCAAGAGGGAGCTCTGTCCCGATTTCCTGAGGAATCCTTCTCTGTGGTTGTGCCGCCCTTCTCAGCGAGGAGGAACCCGATCTCACCGCGATCGTGCCCTGTTCTTCTTCATCTGTGAGAAGAAGCCGAGTTCCACAACTGTGTTTGTGGTCAACAACCAGAGGAAGAGAAGTTTCTATTTAGGCGGTATGGGAGAGGAGGAGATACTTTCATTTTGTTTATTTTTCGAGAGCGATTTGTGAAATTGCTATCGGAATAATCGTTAATTGTTATCGGAAGTTTTGTCAGGGTGTTGTAGTTCATCCCTGATGTTTGATGACTATCTGTAGTCCTCTCGAAAACTTACGAAACTATCCGAAGATTATTCCATCATGATCAGAAAGAGTTTTCAGTTTTTTGTCCATTATCGGCGGTCAACGGTTGACCACCAGAAACTACATCGGAAATATGATTTCCGGTGATAGTTAGAAAGTTCCGGAATGATCGCGACAAACATGGTTGCGTGATTTTTGAAATTAGGCTTTTCTCTCGATTCGATCGTCATCGATCATCGGCTAGTACCGAAGATGATGACGCGACTCGTAGTTTCCGAAGCCGTCCAAACGATAGCTTGGCGTGGATCACCAGTAGAGGCGGGACTCCAACAAGGACCGCTCGATTGATACCAATTCTGCTCAAACTTCATTGGAAAGGTACACTTAGAATAATTTATTATTCTATAAAAAATTTAATTTCTTGCCATGTCTTGTACTTGTTATTTCCTACTTATGCATGCGTGTGTTGTTTAATAATTAGATGTAATTATTTACTTTCGCTACGCACGTTTCTGAAACGTAAGAACACGCGCATTGCACCGGGACGATCCCAATAACTTCTTGCGATCAGAGTTGTAAATGCAGCGGAAAATGAAAAGACAACGAAAAGCACATAGGTGTTTTACTTGGTTCACAGTCATAAGCTGCTACTCCAAGACTCACGATCAGTTGATCGTTTACGTTGGGCAATCAACTAAATAACTCCCCTCTTATGAAAGGGAGTTAGTGATTACAAAAATATCAGAACAGTAATAACGATACTGCCCTTAGAAATTAAGTACAGAATCTTTAGAGTTACTGAAGTAATGAAGATGTAGACTTCTCGTACAGCACTTCAGCGTTACGATGACGTTCCTGGTTGATGCTTTGCGTGCTGACGATCGTCGGTTGTCTCTGGAAAGATGCACTGAGGGGTCTCCCTCGATGCTCTTTTATTGGGCTATCCAAGCACCTGGAAACCTTTCCAGGCACCTTCACACTGTCCGCCAATCCACCATCGACGTTGCTGACTTGGCACTTCCAAGCGTCTGTATCCTTTTTGGGCACCTGTTTGTTGACGTGGAGGTTCCGGATGAACTTTGACTTTCACAATGCTTATCCAGATTCGGGGCGCCTGGAAGTTGAGGTATCCCGACCACCGGGACTCTGCTACCTTAGTACTTCACTGGCCCCATTCCGTTGACGTCCAATCACCTGGAAGCAATTTGGGCACCTAGACTTTGATCGCCTGGATCCAGATAAGGATGCTCGGAACCAAAGTTCCCGCCTCTCCTTTCCTGCATTACAAATTAGCACAAAACCAAAAGTAACAGGAAAAGATAACAATTTTACAACTATTTTTGGTCTTGACTTTGGATTTCCAGTGAAATCCTAAGTCAGATCAACATCTACTGTTCTTACACTAGGAATGTTGGGATCATCTCGGTGCAATGCGCGTGTTTACACGTTTCGCAAACATGTGTAGCAGAAACAAACAAATAATTAAGCTAATTATTATCACAACACATACATGATAAAACAGGAAATAACATGTATAAGACATGATAGGAAATTAAAATTTTACAAATAACTAAATAATTCTCCGCGTACCTCATTGATGACGTTTGAACGGTATTGACATCAATCGAGCGGTCCTCGTCGGAGTCCTGCCTCTACTAGTGATCAATGCCAAGCTCTCGTCTGGACGGCTTCGGAAGCCATGAGTCGCGTCATCATCTTCGGTACTAGTCAATGATCGAATCGAGAGAAGCCTTATTCTGAAAACCATGCAACAACGTTTGTCGCAATTGTTCCGGGGCTTTCTAACTATCACCAAGAATCGTATTCTCGATGTAGTTTCAGTGATTAATCATTGACCGCCGATTTAGAATAAATTGATCGAAACCTTTTCGACGTTGATGGAAAATTCTCCGAAAACTTCACAAGCTTCTGGCGGCAAAACTCCCGACAACAATTTGATGGTTATTCCGACAGCAATTTCACAAATTGCTCTGAAAAATAAAAACATGGCATTTCTTTTCTTCTTCTGCACGGGTGAAACCAGGAGACCTTCTCCTCCTCTCCCACACAATCGGACATAGGGGCTATTCACACCACCGAAAACAGAGGGCTGCCAGCCCTCATGCCAAGGCAGAGTTCTACAACTAAAAAGAAGAATCCATGGAACCCAAAACAACAATCGTCGGCTGTGCTTGGGTGCTACAGGCGGTGGTGTCACGGCAATCGCACGGTAGAGGCTAGCAAGGAAGAAGGAAACGACCACTCGAGCTAGGGTTATCTGACTCCCTCCCTTTCTCTCACTCGGGCGGGAGAATAGGGTGGAGGCAGAGATGTGACCGTCGAAAACAAAGGTCGCGATTGGGTGGAGGCGGGATCGCGCGCGGCGGCTAGGGTTTGTTGCTTGCTCACAATCGAGGAACGGGTAGAACTGACTCTCTCGGGTTTCCTTCTTGCCGCAGTCAGCGACAATCATGGACGGGAAGCGATGAACGGCGCCGCGCCCTTGGGAGGAAGAAGAACCAGGCCAAGAGGTAGCGATCGTCGACGATGGATCCATGGGAAGAAGAGATCGTGGCCGGCGAGGAGGAAGAATCACGACCGCACGAGGATGAACGACACCGTGCTCCTCGGGGAGGAGATAAAACCAGGCAAAAATCGCGATTCGCGATTTATAGAGAAGCTACAGTGTTTCAAATCGGTTAGGGTTTTTGGTTGAATCGGAGGAGAAAATTAACCCAGCTGAACTGGGTTTAGCCTATGTCATTGTAGCGAACCGAGTTCATTCTTGATTCTCTTGGTTCAATAACCAAACAACCTCCGATTTAACTCAAACTAGTTTTGTTCAATTCGTCTTCATAAGGGAAAGCTTCTGATTGCATCCCTTCTGCCAAAACCTCTTCCATCATAAACCAAACTAAATTGGTTTAATTTAGTTTAAAACTGAATCATTTGGTTCATTAACCAAACGAACTCTAATTTGAATGAAATCAATTTCGTTCATTTCGTCTTCATAAGACGAATTCCATCATATTATCCTTTGTTTGGTCCAAACAAACTTTATTTCTTTTGTTCTAAGAATCTAATTCTCAAACTCATTTTAAGTCATTCGAAGAACATGTAGTGCGTTTGACCCAATAGGTTCTCGATTATGTTGACCATCCGTAATTAACCATTAATTACGGAATGATCATGAGTGACACCTAGTAGTACATCATGATCCCTAATTGATCAAAAAATCAATGATTGATTCTAGAACATCTTCTAAACCTTTCAGCAGCTACACTGAATCGTGTCTCATTCCTTTCACCGTCTTATACCCGTTTAGTTCAGGATATGGTCTATGTGTCGATCCCCACTAGACTAACTATGTCACACCTAACTCAAGCTGCATTCTTGTCCTGTGGATTCAAGTTACTTGTACATGTGTCCAAGAGTACCGTACTCTTAACATGTAATACTTTGGCTAAAAACTTTTAGTAGCAATCCTGACAAGGAGTGGTGAATCCTCTATGGGCTATTTAAACACCTTCGGACACTTTGACTTACACCCAATCATCCCGGGTCCACACCTCCTCAGAGATGCTTGTTTAAGATGTCAAAGTATAAGTCTCCACGACCAAGATGATTTGAATATCACAAGTCTATGGAAATTCGAACTTAAGCTGCACTGAGATCTTTATTGACATATGTATATAACCATATGAAGTCTCAAGGCAGGTCACTCCAATGAAATGGTTACCTTTAACCAGCATCCACGTTTAACTCTCAACATCGAATGTCTCCAGCAGTGAAATCAGCTGTTTGGCTAACTAAGGAGTCTAAACGTGCCAGTTTCGACAGAATTGATGACGTCAGTACTCATCAAAATCCTCGACTAGGGATAATTTTAATACATTCATAACTACACATGTAGAGATGCTTACAAGTTGTGATCCAATCACAAATTCTCTCATGCTATGAATTGTATTGCGGATATTCAGTCTTCGAGTTTAAGATCCAATCAAACATATATGAAATGTGCACTCAAATAGTTAATTGTTATTTATCCAATAAATAGTATAACCATAAGGCGATTGCCTTAGGATACCCCTTAAATCTAACAAGGAACACGTCCTAACCTGTTGGGACCGATGCGTTTGCTAAAGGGGGGTGAATAGTAATTTTCCATCTTGCCTGCAAACACGTTAGCGGAAGCAAAAAGAAATACAAGAGCAAGATGAAACAAACACACTAACCCGTTCGATTTACTTGGTATTCACCTCTACGAGGTGACTAATCCAAGGATCCACACACAGACAGTGACCTTCCACTATGAAATCTTCTCCTTCTCAAAGAACTCTTTGAAGGAGGAGAAACTCTTACAAAACGATCTCTTTCTTTTACAATATGAGTAGTGAAGTTCAAGGGAAGAGTAGTGGGAATTACAGAGATTGGAGTTCTTGCAGAAATGAGAAAGTGTAAACACTTACTTCTCTAATCGCCAATCTGTATTTTTATATTTTTCTCGACATCAGTCGACTGATGGACTTCAATGGCTAATTAATTAGCGTTTAATTCTCTAGTTGTCAGCCCAATGTTCATCTGATAGTCGATTAAAGTATCCACCAGCCAACTGGTCAAAGCTCTTCACTCGACCAAACTTCCTGTGTGCTTCTGGATCAAGGCGCCAGTCGACTGATGGAAGTATCAGTCGACTGATGAAGCTGAAAATCCCCTTTCAGCTTCCTTCTTCATCCCTTAGCCTTGACGCAAGCCTTCAAACATCTTTCACAAGCCTCGTACCCATCCTTGCACTTGCTTGAGATGTTTCCCTCAGCTTCATCGTGCTAAGTCTTCCTTTGTCAAGAGGTCGTGCCTCCGAGACTTCACATTTGCCAAGATGCCATACCTCCGAGACTTCACCTTTGCCAAGAGGCCGCGCCTCCGGGACTTCACCATTTGTCAAGTCTTCATTCCTAGACTTTCCTGTGAACTCAATTCACACAAGTTAGATCACCAACATTGCCTAACTTAAACTCATTTTAGTCAAACATTAAAATCCAATTACACTTGGGGCAAGACTGCACCAACAATCTCCCTCTTTTTGATGTTTGACAAAAATTTATTTAAGTTAGGTCTTTAATATAGCAGTATATAATAACAGCAAATAACCATAATGATAAGAACAATTCATAAGACAATAAGCATGAATAAAAGCATTAAAAACATTTAGAGTCTAACTTCAAATAAACTATTTCTCCCTCTTTTTGACATACAACAAAAAGACTATAAATACAAGGAGGTAGAAACAAATAGGAGGTAGGGCAAATGTCTAATAAAGAGCCTCATAACAAATTAGTTCGGGTAGGCACAAGCTCCCCCTAAAATCCTACTCCCCCTATAACAAGCATCAACAATGGATTTGTGGCACTTAAAATATAGTTTTGATCAATCCTGTAGACCATAACAAAGCTCCTAGGGCATATGGCAACAAGTAGTAGGTCATAGGATACATAACTAGTCAAGAAATGGCAAAAACTTAGAATTTCAGCCACACCAGTCGATTAATCTCTGAATTAGTCGACTGGTGTTTGAAAAATTGATTTTCAGACCCTAATTTTGACAAATCATAAGTAATTCAGTTCATAACAAAAAATCATAAAATTTCATGTGGCCATTACTTACAACATATATAATAGGATAAAATAATTTAAAAATATTTTGCCTATTAAAACTGAATTTTGATACAAAGTTTCAAAAACCTTGAAACTCTTAATAGCTCAAAGGCTTTGTATCAATATTCTTGATTGTTAAGGTAGACTATATGTAGGCATCACTATAGCATTCATACAGGGGTATGAAATGTGTCCAAATTGTAGGTTTGGAGTTATGATTGAATATATGTCCCAAAATTACAAAACCAAAACCTCCCCCCTAAATCCATAAACTATTCATACTCAACACATAAACAAGGCAAAATGAATAGGATTCAAAGTCATAATATACAAGAAAGAAAGTCATGCAATACACATATCAAATTAGAATGTAAAAGTGAGAAACAACAAAC
>NC_133870.1:1751463-1878118 GCF_044706935.1 Curcuma longa | reverse complement strand
TAGGAGAATGTCAAATTTAAATGAAGTGAAACTCTGCATATAACCATAAAAATCTTCTAAATCAAATTCATAGAATGGCTAAAGCATTGTTGAAAGTTGAGACATGAAATGATTAACCATTTTTCTTCTTATTTTGGTAAGTCTAGCAAAGGATCAAGTAGTGTTATATATCTTCAAATGGTTCTCTTCTCCAATAGTTTTGTTTTACCTAGGTGTCAATATTATGTTCCTCTTGTGGTGATACTTACTTGACATTTCCAATTCATGTCACATGCTTGACATACCAATTTGAGAGGCGAGTATATTAAAATTGAGTTTATCAGGAATTAAGTCTACTCTAACATTGCTATATCTATGTTAAGGCTTTATCATGCTATCTCTATGTTAGGGCTTTATCATGAGAACATGTATAGCCATATAGTGATTATCTCAATAATGAAATATAATATTGAATACATTTAAAGATAAAGAAATACATCAAAAGACCAATAGACATAGGCACAGTTTCAAAATTGACGCATGCAGTAAGTATTTCAGAACTAATAAAATTGGTTGAGTTCTAAAAAATTCTCACCAATATCAACAACAATTAGACTAAACAATTAACCTACCAATTAATGGTGTCATTATGATAGGAATAAGAGCAAATAATGGTGGTATTATGCTGTGAAGATAATACACTTCGTAAACCCTAACCTGAGGCAACGGTGGGCAGAGCAACGGGCGATGGCGAGCAGAGTAGAGGGAACAGTTACTTGGGGCTGAGCTGAGTCGGGCAATAGAGGAAGAAAAGCAGTCAGATGACATTGTTAAATAAAATCACCAGCATTGTTAAATAATTTTCCGGTCTCTAAACCCTAACCTCTGCCGACGCCGGCCAGAACAACGGCCTATGGCGAGCAGAGTAGAACAGAGCAGCTTCGTTCAAGACGGCGAGGACCGAACCGGACGCGCAATCCGGAAGTGCCGCTACTTCGTTCAATATGACGAGAAGAAGAGAGCCCTCTGAGCGCAGCAGCAACGACGACGAGGAGGGCTCTGAGCAGAGCCCTCTGAGCACAGCAGCGACGACGGCGAGGAGAGCGCGGACGGTCGGACTCGTTCAAGATGGCCGGACTCGTGCAAGACGGCGAGGAGAGCGCGGACGCGATGGCCGGACTCGTTCAAGACGCCGAGGAGAGCGCGGACGGCGAGGAGAGCGCGGACGCGATGGCCGGACTCGTTCAAGACGCCGACAAGAGCGCGGACGGCGAGGAGAGCGCGGACGCGATGGCCGGACTCGTTCAAGACGCCGACGAGAGCGCGGACGGCGAGGAGAGCGCGGACGCGATGGCAGAGAGAGCGAGCAAAGCGGCGAGAGAGAGACGAGATTAGAGCAGGGAGCGGGACTTTGAGGTCAGAGCGGGACGAGCTCGGCGCGAAGAAATTTCACGAATAAATTTCGGACGAAATTTTTGCTGTTCTCGCTTCGCCACGCTGGCAGCCACGCCGCGCGGAACCACGCGGATGCCAGGTCGGAATCGCGCAACCTTCGCGCATAGAAGTCGCGCGGTAGATCATTATCGTATATATATATATATATATATATATATATATGTCTTCTATATTCATTATGTTTAAAGTATCCTCTTCTTCTTCTATATGTTGAAAAGTAGAAGGATTATAACCATTAAATCTTACTGTGAGATTTTCATGTCTATCGTTATACATAATAGAGTCATTGGGTTTAAGTGTGGGATTCTGAGGTTCTAAGTTGACAGCTCATTCTAATCCTACTAGTGTTTCGGAATCAAATTCTCTTGGTTTAAGGAAATCAATTTCTTTTATTGTTAAAGTTTCAATCATGCCTTGTATATTTGTTTTAAAATTGTTATTAATATTATTCATTATTTTTTAAAAAATATAATGTCTAATTGAATATTATTTCTCTAAAAATCTCCATTACCTTTAGCTTGTATCATAATTTTGATATGTTTAATAAAGTATGGTATTGTCATATTAAAGTTAGGGCAGATGTATGTTATTCCTACATTATTTATTCCTACATTATTATTCATGTCTATTTCAATTAATCTTATGATTGTCTTTTCTCTGTCTGAAAATCTAGAGTCATATAAAACTATTAATACTTTATGTCCTACTCTTTTTCTTGTTAAGCCCCATAATCCTAGAACAATTAAACCTAAGTGTATATCATTGTGTCTTCAAGCAGTGAGTGCTCTAGCAGATTCTTCTATCATAAGGGTGAGTGAGTGAGTCTTTCTTTTACTCCATCCAGAAGATATAGTGCTTCAGTTCTATGGTGTCGAAAAACAGAAGTAGTGAAAGATAGGGCTCCATGGCTATACAAATATCTTAGATTTAAAGCATTCATTTTATGCATTTGAAAAAAGTTCCAAATTTCTTTCTACATCTATTATTGTTTCTAATTGGTGACTAGAAGTACTAGGTCTTCTAGCTAACAAGTTGTCTAACTAGGATGTTATATTTTGTTGAGGGCCCCTAATAGTTCTAGAAGGACCAATAAATGTTTCAATTTGGGTTTGCGTTGGTGGTGTAAGGCTCATTTGGTATAAGTCAAAAAGGAATATATTTTTGGCTATCTTTTGGGAATAATATTTCATGTTGATCGCTTACTTAAGTCTTTTGTTAAAAGGTCTATACTATTCTTCCACTAAGTTGTTTAATTATTCTTTTGTACTTGTGTTTCTAAATGTAATAGTTTATTTTCTAATAAAGTTATACGATGGCGTGTGATGAGGTTAGTAGTACTATTATAGTATTATTTTGTTGTGTTAAGATTTGATCTCCTTTTCCTGGAAAGTATACCTTATAATAACCATCTTCTTTAGTTTTAGAATATTGTTGTGTAAAATTTAGAGCTTCTTCATAGTGTGTATTTTCATACTGAAGTTTGTTTATTTATATTTTAGTTCTTCCAAAATATTATGTATTGTCTTAAAGTTTTCAAATAATTGTTGTTTAGATTTTTCTAAGAATTCTTTTACTTGCACAAGTAGGTCTTTAGATTGTAATTCAAAATTTCTTGGTTTATTTTCTTCTATTAATTTGGCTAGAATAAGAAAATCTTTTTCTTTGGCAGTGTAAGTAGATTAAGTTGGCTAAATCTTCTGTTTAGCGAGTCCTAAGTATCTTTCAAAAAATCAGTGTTTCTCTTAAGATATTTTAAGTTCATTGTTCTACCATTTGTACTATTTGTTTTAGAGTTATGTGATTCTGAATTTGGTAGTTTTCTACAGTCCTTCCTAGACATATATGTAGATCTGTAAGTGTATTTAATTGTGCAAAACCTGTTGGCAGTTTTCGTAATAGCCTGCCCATAATGCACGCCACGGAGTGCACGTTCTGCACTCCGTGGAGGATACGACCTATCTCTATTAATAGGGAGAGGAAAGCCCTGAAACAAGTGCGAGAGGTGATACCTGCGTTGTGTGTGTGTGCGTCCAAGTTGAGAGAAGCGACGCTGCCGGAGAAGATCTGTGAACACCAGAAACAGCGGATTTGGTTTATGGAACATAAGGAGCTTTCCCTTTGGTGATCGTTCCTTCGACGTGAGCAATCTCAACCGGGTTTTCTCGCTACAACAGATACATGTTTACATTGGTATTAGAGCAATTCTGTTGTATTGTTTACCTGTTCTGGCCGACGTCCCAAGCGGCAGCGCACAGGCGCTGCCCGCGATTTTTCTGTTCTTCCATCTCTGTTTTGGCCGGCAACGCGCAAGAATAGCACTTCACAAGCGTGGCATCCAGTCACGCGTGACGCCGTGCGATGATTTTTCTGTTTGGCCCGTCACTGTTCTTGGTCGAAGACACGAAATCAGCCGCCCGCGGTAGCGCACAGGTGTTGTCCATAGCCAGCAACGTGTCCCCTTGATGCGAGCGAGGCTAGCTTGGAGCTGGCGGCTGGCGTTGGAGGGAGGCAACATGCTGGCGACTAGCGTTGGTAGGAAGCCACGCTCATGAGCGTTGACTTTGTCTTCGGCAGCAAGGCAGGAGTAGTCCCTGGCGCCGGCGAGGTTGGTGTCGGCGAGGTAGGCATCGACATCGACGAGATTGGTACAAGCAGCAGGCAGAAGAAGATTAGGGCACAAGACAAGAAATTTTTTTTTTTGGGAACGAACAGTGAATGAAGAGTTCGGTGGTTTGGGCAAACATTGGCAGCGTGCTTTTAGGGAAAAGAGAAGAGAAAAAAAATAGGCTTTGATTAAAAAAAACCACAACGCCAGCGTCAAAATTGCTTTTAATTGGGTTGTGCCCAATTAAGATCAATGTGGATCAGCCCAAATTAGTGATTTTCAATGGGCTTTTAGATTCTTGATGGTTTGGTAGAACTTTTAATTGGGTCATTTTTGGATCAGCTCAATTAAAATTTGGGCAAAGTAAAAAGGCTA
Source organism: Curcuma longa (assembly GCF_044706935.1). NCBI lineage: Eukaryota > Viridiplantae > Streptophyta > Magnoliopsida > Zingiberales > Zingiberaceae > Curcuma > Curcuma longa. The sequence continues at coordinate 1,873,704 of NC_133870.1, read as the reverse complement.
GGTGTGTGACTGCTAGGATTTGAACCCAAATATGAGAGTCTTAACCTGTAAAGCTAACCATCAGATCCTAACCATCATATGTAAATGAATCAGTTTTATTTACATATTGATCAAATTAATTGGGTTATTCAGCTCAATTAAAATTTGGGCAAAGTAAAAAGGCTAGGTGTGTGACTGCTAGGATTCGAACCCAAATATGAGAGTCTTAACCTGTAAAGCTAACCATCAGATCCCAACCATCATATGTAAATGAATCAGTTTCATTTACATATTGATCAAATTAATTGAGTTGTTCAATTATGCTCAATTAAGCCCATTGGATTCTAAATTTTTTGTAATTTGGCAGTGATCAATTATTGGGTACATGGATCAAATTCATTGGATTGTTCATGAATTAATTGAATTTCATTGGAAGACCAATTAATCTAATTGGGTCAGATTTCTAATTGGGTTAATTTTGAGACTTTCAATTAGAAAGACCCAATTTGGAAGTCATGTGCCCAATTGACCCAAATAAGTGAAATGTTAAGTGCTCTGGCACGGTGACAACACTTGAGTAGAGACAACCAAGTATAAATTAGACTTGGTTAGAGTTGACATTGGTCAACCATACTCATAATTGTGAGAAGTTATTTGAACAACTTATACTCGAGAAACAACTCAATAATAGGCTTAGTCAACATGGTTGGAGATAATGAGAAAATTAAATATCATGCAGGAGGTTTAGGCCAGCCAGGGGGTCTGGAATAATGCCTGGTACTTAAGCTTCCTTTTTTTTTTTTTTTTTTTTTTTTTTTTTTTTTTTTTTTTTTTTTTTTTTTTTTTTTTTTTTTTTTTTTTTTTTTTTTTTTTTTTTTTTTTTTTTTTTTTTTTTTTTTTTTTTTTTTTCTTTCTTTCTTTCTTTCTTTCTTTCTTTCTTTCTTTCTTTCTTTCTTTCTTTGTTTTTTTTCTTTGTTTTTTTTTTTTTTTTTTTTTTTTTTTTTTTTTTTTTTTTTTTTTTTTTTTTTTTTTTTTTTTTTTTTTTTTTTTTTTTTTTTTTTTTTTTTTTTTTTTTTTTTTTTTTTTTTTTTTTTTTTTTTTTTTTTTTTTTTTTTTTTTTTTTTTTTTTTTTTTTTTTTTTTTTTTTTTTTTTTTTTTTTTTTTTTGAACTCAATTCACACAAGTTAGATCATCAACATTGCCTAACTTAAACTCATTTTAGTCAAACATTAAAATCCAATTATACTTGGGGCAAGACTGCACCAACATTACCCACTCCACTCGGGAGAATTTACTTGTTTGTCAACCAAGTCCTTCAGACTTATTGGACCTTCTACTTATCCTCGATCCTTGACTCCCAAGATTTCTTGTTAGATATCTGGTCCACCTGACTTGCTTAGACTTCCACTGCCAGACATCTGGTCTACTTGACCTACTTGGATTTCCACTATTAGACATCTGGTCCACCTAACCTACCTAGACTTCCACCTGGTGCACTTGATCCGCTAAGACTTCCTGCCTAGTCCTCTAGACTAGGACTTCCAATGCCTAGCCTCCAGCCAGGACTTCCATTGCCTAGCCTCTAGCCAAGACTTCCATTACCTAGTTTCCACTAGGACTTGATTGTGCCTAGCCTCAATTAGGACTTTTATGTGCTCCCTGCATACTTAGATCAGCTCATTAGTAATCATCATACACTTAACTTAAATCTCTTGCCATTATCAAAACTAAGGTTCGATCATCTGGTGTTCCCTACACCAACAAATTTCAACAGTAGATCGGAAGTTAATACTCGTTCAATGGTTGAGTCAACAGTCAAACCTCTACAATAGTCAATTGATGGGAGACAACAATCAACTAATAGGTGGAAATCAACTTGACAACAACCCTATAAAAGAGGGTTTCGAAGAAGTTGAACACGTCAGTTCTTGAGGGTTTGAAGATAGTGTTGCTACATTTCCTATAATCAAGAGGCAATCCAAAGTAACAAGAAAATATCCAAAGCAAAGTTTTCATTTGTATTTGTATCTTTGTTTCATTATGTGTTGCGTTGTAAAAATAGGATTGTAAGAGGCTTCTCCGTCTCCAGAAGGTGTCCGAGAAGGAGAAAGTTTAGTAGCGATAGTTCGCTAGGATGATGCCTTGATTGTAGCTATAGGACAAATGAGTGCGCTAGAAGGGGGTGAATAGCACTTTTATCGTTCGTTCGTTACTAACACAAAGACTGACAATGATATTAAATAAAGACACAGGAGACTCACAGATTTACTTAGTTTCTAACCCCCTAGGATTAGTACATCCAAGGCCTATGCATGAGAAGATGCTCGCCTACTAATGATCTCCTTTCTGGACCTTTGTACGGAGGCGGAGAAACCTATTTTACAATACAAAATATATACAAATGAAAACACAAATTGTAAGACTAAAATGTAATAACAAACTCTCGAGATAGTCAATCTGAAAATCTTGAGGGTAGCGCACCCTTTTTAGAGCTTCCCCGGTCGCATGAGTAGGATCTGTTCGCGTTCAATAGCACTGTAGGATGAAGAGTATGGAAAGTTAGATGTCTTCCTTGTGGTACATGTTTAGACCCTTATATAGACTCTTCCGGGCGCCTAGATTCTTATTTGGGTGTCTAGATCTGATTCGATCTCTTCGATCTTTATCGGGGTTGATTCTTTTTAATCTAGGTGCCTAGACCATCCAGGGCGCCTGGACCATCTGGGCACCTAGAGTAACGTCCGGACACTCGAATCTAGTCAACTCAAATTTAATCTAAGTTGACCTCGAACTAGTTTTGTTGCTTTTGTTTTCTCCTCTTATGCTTCCTTCATTTTGATAGGTTGAGGTTAATCGAATATTAGACAAGATAAGAATTCAATCTTGGTAAGGCTAAAATATGAGTATTAGTCTATCGATAAGGTATATCGATCAATCGATAAACTCTAAATTTTAAAATTAGAATTTGAGGTATTTTTATAATTTACTATAGTAACTTTGAAGGTTGCTACAATAACTTTAGAGTTTACTATAACAACTTTCAGATTTTCTACAGTAATAACTGCTACAGTATTTTGCTATAATAACAGTTGATTGTTAGAACCTAGCAATTAACTATTGACACTATAGCAACGAACATAATATTATGAAATTAATTGTTCGATTTGACTATTCATAATTAGTCAACTGATGGTGGTCAAATAGGTCAAGAAAGAATCATTTTGCAAGTTTAAACGGTCGAATTTGACATGATAGTCGATTGGTGAAGTCTAACAATCGACTACTAGGTGGAAATCAACTTCAGTAACAACCTTTAAAAGAGAGTTTAGAGATGATTTGAAAGAGCCGATTCTTGAGGGGTTGGAGACAAAGTAGTGCTGCATTTTCCACCATCAAGAGGTAATTCAAATTGACAAGCAAACATCTAAAGTAAAGTTTCTCAATTGTAAAGTGTAAAACCTTCATTTCTATTTGTGTCTTGTATTCTTATTGTGTTGCTTTGTAACTACAAATTTTTAAGAGATTTCTCCACTTCTAGAAGATATTCGAAAAGGAGAAATATTAATGGTGGTAGTTGTTAGGACTAGACTTTAGGCATAGTTACATTGGGAGACAGTGAATTAAGTAAAACGATCGTGTTTGCATTGTAGTGCGTTGAATTACTTTCAAGTTTCCGTTGCACAATCTATCGACGCGATCAAAATTATTCATCCCCTTTAGCTCGCATGAGTCCTAACAAATTCAATGAATCAATTAGTAGACAAATGTACTAAGGACTAATATAGTAGCTTAGTTTATTCTTTTATATACAAGATGAGTATGACAAGTATACACACACCATCTTAAAGGAGAGTGGTACACATGTTTTAAGTATTATTTTCTATTGGGATATTTTTGCAATTTGTTATACCTCAAGTCTATTATACTTAAGAGTTAACTTGAATGAGGAATAATGCCCTATTTTATTTCATAAAATCCTTTATAGATGATTCTACAATATCAAAATAAATAGTATTTTGGATTCTCAATGTAATTTTTTAATCTTATTTTAATTCTCTAGGTTTGTACAACAATTTTAATTAAAATTGTTGTATAAATCCAAACTATCTAAATTTCATAAATTAGTTCCTATTATGTTTCATGGATCATTTTACATTTATTCTATGCTTCTAGTCTTGATCTTTGAGTCCTTCTTCTAATCTTTTATGTAAAAAAAGTAAAATTCATCATAACTTGTAGCCCAGATTTAAATTCTTATCTTTTTTTATAATTCTATTTACTAATTCAGATATACGTTGAGAGCGTGCTCAGTCTTGGTCTTTAGTCAAAACTTCAAGCTCCTTAACTTTCACAGTGATAACTTTCACAGTGATCCTTATCGTATTATCCGAAGGAGGGAATGGACACCGAAAACAAACTAACGGCCGTAATATCATATCCCCAGCAGCCCCCAGGGCTTCCTCCCTGCCCACCATGTCTTCTCTCCTCTCTCCTTCCGCTCCTCTGTTGGGCCGTCGCCGCCTGGACCTCGCCTACCCCTCCGCATCGCCTCGGAGGGGCGGCCTGCATTGCCCGCAACCGATCAAGGCCCTCAGCTCTGCCGATCCCCCCAAGGAGACTCCTGTCAAAACCACCACCGAAGCGACCCAGCCGCCTGCCCCGTCTCCTCCCAAGAGGCCCGTATATTCAAGTAACTTCCTCCTTTCTCTCTCTCCATCTCCAACCCTACCTCACAAGATGTCAACTAGTTCATATCGCGGGCATGTGCATGTTCTCCGCCTGCGTGAAGAACCTCGGGAAATTAGGAGATGGCTAGTTACTAGAGTGGTTATGAGTACCTTTCTCCACGGAAATGAAGATGACTAGTTCAGCAGATGACTTTTGAACCTGAGACCATCATCCGCGACGGTCTGCTAAATGCATGTCAATTAGAGCAATCTCTAGGGAAGATTTCAATCTACACGATACTTTAAGATTTATAACGATACTGCTGGTGGATTAGTTCAAGCCATTAAGAGTGAGATCCAAAGCATATGCTGATTACAAGTCTTAGCTGATGTTTGATGCTACTAAAGATCTGACCATAACAAGAAGTTTCATTATGGGATGTATCCTCCATCATTATATTTTTGATCCTATCATGTTCTTGTGTTTTCTTGAGAGTAATCTAGTACACAAATAATCTGCTCGATGCTGATCATGATGGTCATGTGGCAAGTATTGGGAAGCCACTAATGGCAAGCATTGTGCATCTCCATACTGTCACGTCCATGCTCAATTACGAAAATAATACAAATAATCTGATATAGGATTTTTTCCTTTAATACTAATCCATCTGAGGTTAATTATTTGCTCTTGGCAGTGCAAACTGCTGTCCACAATACCCAGCATGATTTTGCATTCTAGTAGGCATTTCTTTAAGCAGTAGTCTATGCACCTTTTGATACATTGGAATGCTTGACCACATCCCATAGTCAAACATACATATTGTTTTAATATTCAATTGAGTTGCCCAAAATGAGTTAGAGTATATGTTCAACCCAACATAATATATTTAGGAACATAACTAGAAATTACGACTAACATAGTTTGTGCAATTTACTGATACAAAAAGTTGAAAACATGAGAGTCGACTAAAAATTATATGACGATTTCAAATGAATGTTTTTTTGACAGGTAGGATGAAAAGAGGTTATGAAATATGCTAGTTCCGTTTTTGATTTTAGTTGGAAAAGCTTCAAAATCTACTAAGCTATCACAACTAAGGAGCTCTAAATTTATTTACTTAAATAATAGAAACCAATGAATCTAAATTGTCTTAGACAAAGAGCGGATGGGGGAATATCATGATTATAAAAATCAATGGTGATTATGCTCCGTGAAAAAGAAAAGTAACTTTCGTATCGATTGTGGTTTTTTTTAAAGCATGAGCATTGCATATTATTCTTATTGCTAAGTGTTACATTTTAGATTTATATATCATGATGTTGGGGGAATTACTTTTTTCATATAGTGTTAAAAATTATTTTAATTACATCTTTTAGCTGCAACTAATATCATTTGTATGTAAATACACATATGCAAGCCACAGTGAGTTGATTGCATATGCTTGCAAATATATGTTAAAATCGAGCTAGGAGGTTGATTTCCTTGAGCCAATGATTCGAGTATACTAGTGTTTACATTAGAGATATGAACTCTCAACTCTTTTGTGATTTCATGTCGCTTTTTATTTTTTTAAATGGTGGCACATCAATTACACACTTCATCTTCATCTTATGAAAGAGTTCGAGGGGTAGGACCATTTATATGGATATGAATTATTGCCTCTATTATGCTGTTCCTAAGGAGAGAAAAGAGAAAGAAGGAAAGTTAAAGAAAGAAAGTAGGTTTGAGAAAAAAAACTAAAGAGGAGAAAAAATTGGTACTTTATGGTTTTGCCCTTAAAGGGATAAGGAGAGAAAGTTAATTTTTCTATTATATTTCATTTTTTTTTTCAAACTTAGAGATTGGATAATGATTTGAAGGAATAGGTGGGTTCGTAGTCGAAGGTGAAGAACCCAAATGTGACAATGAGCGCAATCGAAGCAGCTGCAATGATACTTTTCACCTATTTTGATTGAACAAACTTTTAGCAAAAGTAAAATGAAAATTTCTCCTCATTTTCTTTCCCAGACCCATTTTACTTCTAAAGAAATATCTAATTATTGTCTCCCGTCCTCATTTTGTCTTTTTTATCCCTCTCTTTCTTTCTCTTGTAGGAAACACAACCTTAGTTAGGCCTACCCTACTGCCACTTTTATCCCTCATTTATCCTACAAGATTGCCTAGGTGGATTCTTTGCTTCATTTAAATCTTATTTTATTGTTTATTATGGTATGCGTATTACCCACTCTAATGAGGGAGGTGATGCAATGGTAGACATGCTATTGGGTTGGGGCAGGAGAAGAAAGGAGTTTATGAACGAGTAACAATGGCCTCTCCTTGTGAAATCGAATTGTCAACAACTTTATTTGCAATTGAGTTCGTGGGTGTTGGTGCACAGTAATGAGATCATCGGATGCACTTTCTGAAGATTTATCTACCAAGTTCCTCAAGGTGCTCTCATTTATTCAACCCATATTGACTGTACACTCATTGTCTAAAGAGAGAACTCGGTCATCTAAAATATTCCTTGTTGAGCAGACTGATATTGATTGATTTTTTCCAATGTAAGCTGCTCTCTTTATAGAGCAATCATTACATCCTACTACTATAGCTACAAAGCTAGAGTCCACAACAACCTTTACATACCCACTACAACTACACTGCATTTTATCATCACAACATCAATCTTTTTCATGTTTACATTCCTGATAGCCATACTATGAAATATGAACTACAACTAATTCCCTTTTTTTTGTTTAGAAAGTATATTTGTGTTTGCTGCAACATTGTTTTGAGAAAATGGATGTGCACGTTGTTTTATTTAAGAGTAGCTAAAATTCTGCTTCATTTATGGGAGAGTGAGATGAGCTTGGTGCTTATTACCACCTTTATGCAGTGAAAAAGGGGCAGATTGTAAGAGTGGACAAAGAGAAGTACCTAAGTAGCATCAATGTAAGAGTATCCTTATATACACCCTTCCTCTATCATATTATCTGTTTTCTTACAATGTATCATCTTCTTTCATGTTATGAATATTCTGAGGTACAAGTGCTTGCTCAAGTGATTGATTTACGTAAAGCACGATCCTATGTCTTAAGCTTGTCATTAACCCATGGAGTGAGTTAGTAGTTTGGTGATTGCACACTTGGTTGCCATTATCTAGGTTTGCATATTCTATGGAATAAGGAAATGGTATATAAGTGTGTGAGTCTCATGCTGAATTTTAGTGCTGTTCTGACCAGCTATCTAGCCAAAGCAAATATTTATATCTTTTGCTATTTCAATTGTATACTGAGATAACCAATATATTTGCATCCTATTCATGCCAAGTGTTTTCTAGCCATTTTTTCTTATATGTATGCATAATTGTGTTTGTTTCTGTACCTTTGATAATACAGTTGCATTTTGTATTCTGCATTCTGTATTTGGATTTCTATAAACGGTAGCCTGGTGCACGAAACTCTCGTCAAATGTAGGGTCCTGGGGAAGGGTCGAACCACATTGGTCTATTGTACACAACTTTACCTTGCATTTTTTAAGAGGCTATTTTCGCGATTCGAATTTATGACCTCAAGGTCACATGGTTTGTTATTAAGAGAGTTTCTTTGCTATGATAACTGTTGATGGATTAATACTATTGCCTTGCAGTTTCTTGAATTTTCTATTGTTTTAGACAAAGTAGGCTACGTATTTAAAATGAAAAAGGAAAATCATATTTATAATTTAAAGAAAATAGTTAAAAAAGAAAGATTTCAAAAACCATAGCAGAAATTCATATTACGGAATAAAAGCACAAGATGCCAATCTTTGTAGTTTGGGGACGATGGATTTTCTTATGCTTATTATTCTATGTCACTCTTTCGTCCCTTCTCTTGAAGATTGAGAGCTTTATCCTATGTTCACAAAATCAGCACTAGTTTCTTGTTTTCTTTTCTAAAATTTACTAATTGCTTCATTGTTTAAATCACTCAGTAAAATGAACCCAAGAATCCATAGGACAATAGCAGATAACATAGCTAATCTTAGCATTAGTCCAAGGAGCTTAAAAGTATTGAAAAAGGGGCTTTGATGGTTTTAGATGCATACTTTTTAAAATTGCAATGGACATGATTTTCATAAATACCTCTTGTTGGACCATGTTGCTAGATAGGGTGACTAGTGTGGTAGAGGGGTTGAATACCACTTTCTTGCAATGTTAGAGTTCTCAAAAAAATTATAGTAGAAATAAAAAATAGAATATTAAATCAGAGCACAGTGATTTATCTTGGTTTGGCATCCCCTTGACTCTTAGTGCATGATCTATGATTTGTCAGGTGGATTACTCCCAAGAACACCTCTATATTTTCTCCTTCTCGATAGAATCGAAAGTGGAGAACTCTCTTGCAGTTTAGCAAATACAAGAAATACAAATGAGAAGAAAAATAATACAATTGAAGCATTTGTGCAGTATGGACATTGATAGCAATTGATTGCTGTTTAATTTTGTAGCCCCTCGAGCTTCTTTTATAGCCTTCTTCTTGAATTATGTCGTTATATTGATGCGACAACCATCGGTGGTTGACTATGATCATCCATCAGTGATTTATAATATCTTATCTAAATCCTGTCGTTGCTCCTTCCATCTTTGGCTCCGTTTGAATCAATCATTGTAGTATCAATAAATTAAAACCTAACATAGCCTGTGTTGAGTCAATTACTTCAGTTGACTAGAATTCATTCTGTTCTCAGCCAAAAGAACATTAGTTGACTAAACAATCAATTGCCAAATAGTCTAAGTCATCAGTTAACTGCTCCAATCCATAATACTCCAAATAGACCAACATGAGGTATTCAACTATCTATTGATTAATTCCTAATTATGAGTTAACTGCAAAATCACAAACTTGGAACATTTGGGGTATTGATTTTCTCACCAATTGACTTGTCAAAACATAAATTCCAAAACACTTAGAATGTTAATTGCTCAGCCACCAGTCGATTGGATCTTAGCACAATTGACCAGCTACTATGACTTCGATCATATCTATGGTTGAGTTTGCCTAAGTTGTCATCTACCCATGACTTCCATTCACATCTCTCGTGGATTCTTTCCAAGCATTGTGGTCTCTTGTTAATCTACTTGTCCCTTGAATGTATCGAGCCCTTGATTCGTTCCTCATGTCATCCTTTATGCCTTCGCTTACATAGTTCACCTCCTTGGTTCTGTTATGCTTCAATGCTCCTTGTCCTATGATCCCTCAGATTCCCTGCCATCCTTCTCCCATTTCCATGGACCTTGTCCTATGGTCCCCAGATGTCCATGCTATCCTTCTTTGATCTCCATGGATCTTGAGTTGTCGAGTCATCAAAAACCTTGACCATGCCAAGTTAAACTATATGTGTGGTAGATCTTGCAAAACTTAATACACATATCACATATAATAACAAACCTAACTTCGCTTTGCCCAACTCATCAAAATATTTAACTGCATAAATGTCAAAGGAGACGAAATCTCCAATATCTCTTTCAGTTCCTACGTATTTAACGGTGTCATGGGTGGAAGAAATTTCTAAAAGATTCTATGGTTCTGCCCATTTATCCTTTTTCCTTAATTTGGACATGAACTATGCAAGTTTACTAAGTAACATTTGTTGGTAGGGCCTTTGACATTTCACATATAGTGGATTATCCAAGCCTCCTGATTCATTGCATTGTTGTATCCCCATGGAAGTCAAGAGAGATCCATTATGAATCTAATAATGCAATTTTCCTATTTGAATTTTTTTTAATCGACACTTTAGTGATGACGAATTATCATAATTGCAATCTTGAGGCTATGAATGCATTTCATTACTTGGTTGGAATATTTACCTTTATTACGTTATTAATATCAACATGAGGTCAAATGGCTATCGCAAAATGATAGTTTAATAGATGTTATTTGTACCTTTTATTTCCAACATCCTTTTAAGTTAAGAACTTCACCAATCTAAAACAATCATGAATGTATCAAATATCTTCTAAAACATGAGTGCATTGCTTATTTTGTGCCAGTGTCTCATGCACTTGGTTGATGTTGAGACTTGCCTCAGTTCAACATTGATTATGTTTTTGGTTCAAATCTTACCACTGCAATAACAAGCCATGAATCTTTTTTATTTGGCATATCTTATCCCATCATTGAATTTCAAGTAAAATTACAACACTAGGATTATTCTGATTGCAAATTACTTTTAATTAGATTAAACAGAGCTTTCTTTGCTTTCCTTGTGCACTCAAGCCTTTTAACAAAAATGGATTGAACTCACTTGTTTGAGTATTGAATTTATTAGTGTTGTTGTAATCGTTGTGATAATTTCAGTTGTGAGAATTTCATTAATAGTGATTACCATCTAACTCATTTCACATATAGTTTATCTTGTTCTCTACATTACATGCTTAATGCTTTTTGTCAGGTCATTAATTGGCATTTATTTTCCATTTTAGTATCTATCCGTTGACCATCCTCCTTATTACAAAGGGTTGGATTACATATATGAAGACCGTGGGGAGGTGCCTTTCATTCACTACACCTGTTGGTTGATATTGCCATCTTTTATACTTATTTCCTCTTGTCGGAAGCTTTAAGCTGTGTCATTAATGTCTGTTAATTGCTTCTTTTCTTTATTTATTGCTAATCTCCTTTCGCTCTCCTAATTTTTCTTTTTTTCTTTTTGTTCTTTCCTATATACCTACAGGTTCTGGACTTGCGAATTTTTGAGACTGGAGAATATGCTCTTGTAAGTGACCCCTAGTTCTCATCTCATTTCTTTATTCATTATTAGAAGATGGTCATACAAACTTGCTTCTTTGCTAAAATGATTCCTTCTCATGCTTTTAATGGTTTAAACTTATTTTGCTATCCAGTTGTCCAGTCACTCCAGTCATGTTTGGTTTGTACTTTCCTTCATAAGAAGATTAACTTTCTGCTAAATTAAGATTACTGTCACTGGATTCTATGTTGTATTACAGAATTTAGTTTTGTCTATGCTATTTAACTACTACTACAGACTACAACTTATTCTGTATGTCTTGCTTATTTGAAAAATCATTGAACTTGTTTCCTTTTAAGCTCATTTGGAACTTTCTTTATGGTTGACAAAATACACTACCCCAATGTTAACGACCCAACTGCTAGAAAGCTTAACTATGCATGTATTAGCTACTAGCTCAATGTAATAACAGTGCTTGTTCGTATTGCATTGCTATCGAGGAATCTTTTTCTCATTATTTGTTGAGATAGGAGAGTCTAACTAACAACCATGTTTTGAAATGATTATCTTAAGTATGGATTTTAGGCAACAAACTGTTCTGATGGAGCTCAAAGAAATCAAGGAAAGGATAGGTCACTAAAAGGGTTGGGATGATAATCTTGGAGTGCCTTTGACGGTAAAATTACAGATGTTGAGTATCCTTTTAAGTCTTCATTTGTTTTAGAGAAAAAACATGGTTGTCAAAACTCAAAAACAATATTGCTATGGATTTGGGGATCAAATGGTTAAAAATTTAAATACCTATTATGGAATGGTAAGGTTGGCAAAATTAGAATAGATAGGAAAAATTAAAATAAGATAAACTAATTTCACGTGTGAGATAACAAAAGATGTTCAATCATAAAAGCATTCATATTATGTTAAACTAAATAATGGATTATAAATATTGCATGATAAATGATGGATAATTTTAATCAAAATAATATCATGTAATATATCAGCATACTAATATCATGTAATTTATTAGCATACTATCAATAACATTATATTGTTATCAAGTTAGTAAAACCATATTGGTTTTATTCTTTGAAATTATTGAATGATACAAGATTATTTATGTATTGTTATTAGACTTACTAGTAAGTGAGAAATCATATATAAAATCAATAAATAATAAAATTAGATTATAATTTTTAGGACTAGTATTGTAGGTGTAGAGTTATAATGGTACATTAAATAGGTTTAGTTGCATGAAAGGATTTTGTTATAGGGTGTTATAGTTTAGTTCTTGATATAAATTATTAGTTCTCTCTAAGTAGCTACTACAATATAAATTTTTTATCTCTCTAAGATCAATAGGATTAGATTTTAAACAATAATCCCCTTAAGAGAAGGCTACTACTTAAGTATAGTGAGCTAGCTTACCCTTCCCCAACCATCATAAGCCTTAAACTTTCTCTTCCTCACCCATTGAAAACCTTAAAGTCCTAGCCTTATTTTCCTTGTCTCAATCAAAAAAGCCAAATCAAAAGTCATAGTTATACCGACTTCCAATGCCAACATTGGCAACCCTTGGTAATACCGTGCTATTGAGGCGAGCCAACAAATTAGGAAGCATGACAGCGAAGATAGTTCCAAGTTAGCTAAGAACTTTGTGATGACTCATCTATATCTAATATCTTTGTCATCCTATTTCCTAAAGCAGAGGGATTTTAGGCTTGAGGAAGAAATTTCGGAGGTCCTCATTGACCATGTGGTGAGGAACACATCATAGCTCAACGTCGGATCATTAAGACAACTTTTTGAGTCCCTAATGGAGGATATGCTTGAGGATTTAGTGTTGGGAAGAAATTGGAGTCTATCATTATCAATGAAATTAGAAAAGAATTATGAAGAAATATGTATATCTTCATTGAACAATGATACAAATATATATACAATTCTATGATCTCTAACTTAGGAAAAAATCCCTATAATTAAGCCAAATAATTAATCATAACTAATTTGAAGGATTATGATTTTATTCTTTATTTTCAGTAATCCTTATCATCTCTTTCCAACATTATTTTGATTCCTTATTTTTTGTGATCTCTTTCCAACACTCCCCCTCAAGTTAGTGAATGGATATTGATCATTCCCAACTTGGACACATTTTCTTTGGCAACGATTTAGTAAGAAGCTCAACATCTTGTGATTTTGAAGGCACATAACAAAGATGGATCTTCCCATGTTCAATCTCAGATTTTATAAAGTTTCTGTCAACACGAACATGCTTCATCCGATCATGTTGAATAGGATTGTGAACCACTGCTATGGCCGACTTACCGTCCCTATGCAACTTCATTTTCTCTTCAAATTGAACATGTAGGTCTGACAATAGTTGTTCAATCCAAATTAATTCACACATCCCTTATGCGATGGATCGATATACAGCCTCTGCACTACTTGAAACAATTGTTTGTTTCTTGCTGCGCCATGTAACAACATTCCCCCATTGCCCTAAACTTTAGTGCAATATCCAGTAGTAGACTTGCTATCTTCAAGCGAATCGACCCAATTAGCATCGACAAATCCTTCAATTGTTCTATTATCACTTTTCTTAAGCAGTATACCTTTCCCTGGAGAGTCCCTTTGCAAATATCGAAGAATCTGGTCCATTGCAATTTGATGTCTCACAGCGGGGGCATGCATAAATTGACTAAGTATGCTAACATGATGTGCGTTCCACAAGTATACGGAATGTCGTTAAGTAATAAAGATATCGAATCCACAGGGACTGTGGAATTGATCACTAAACTAGTACAATAAGATTGGAGAGATCACTTAAGTTGAATTTGTGTGGGGAAGAGAGAGTGTTCAAGCTCCTAAAACCTCAAATAAAGAGAAATCGAGTGTGACAGATATGTGGAAACGATCCTAGGATTTCAGATTCCTCGAGATTATGTTTGATTGACTATGGATCCTTTACCATTCCTCAATACATGTACATTTGCAGGGATTCTAACAAATGTATCCAATTAGACCTCGTCAGGTATCCTCGGAATAAATCAATGGTGTTCTAGTGTTATGATTGTCAGTTTGAGATGACACCAGTTAGCCTGGTTATGACTCTCCCGCTGTCACTCGGTCGCCCCAGCATACTACCAATGTCCTACGCTCTGTCACAGGGTATTCATTTAAGGACCTCTCCCTAACAATCAATAACCATTAGATATCCCTCATAATGATTCATTGTAGCCTAAAGATTTCCTCGGAAGGTCCGGTTAAAGGTTAACCCTCTGTCACAAGGCACCCCGGTATACGATCCTAAGAATCCTCAAATCCACAATAAATCCTTACCCTCATAGATTCAATATCATTCACAAACATATCATCAATCAATCACAAGGTACAAATCCATGAAGCAACATGTATATATATATCACTGAACATGGTAATAACAAATCCACAAAATCAATCATCCATACATCTCGATTCCTCCTAATCATAGAATCTAGGGAACTACTCCATAACAGAGAGAATACAACTCGAAGAAGGTTTGAAATAATATATTCTAAATCCTAGAAAGGAAATAAAACTTATCGATGAAGGTCTTCTTCTCCGCTTTGCTTTCTCCTCGTTGACGTGGGACGGAGGTGATGGAGTAATCCCGGTCGGATGGATGGATCGTCGATTCCTGCTCCGGAATGTGGCTTCGGTGGCTCAAAACACTCCTTGGAACTCTCCCAAAGTCTCCCCCTTTCTTAGGGCTCTTAAGAAGACTATTTATATGGACAGGCACGCCCCCGTCATACGGCCGTGTCTGGGAGGCACGGCCATGTGCTGCCGCTCTTCTGTGGAGTTGGCACGGCCGTGCCTAGGGGGCACGGCCATAGAACGGTGAAGCTCTGGGAAGGTGGCATGGCCGTGCCTGGTGGGCACGGCCAGGGGCAGACGAGGCTTGGAGATTTGGCATGGCCGTGCCTGTGGGGCACGGCCTCAGGCAAACGACGTTCTGGGAATGTGGCACGACCGTGCCTGTGAGGCACGACCATGCGCTGGCTGTGGGCTGAAACGAAGGCACGACTGTGCCTGTCTGGCACGACCCCTGGCAGTTGCTCCTCTGTTGTCAAGACACGGCCGTGCCTGGTGGGCACGGCCAGGGGCTGGTTCTGCCTCTGGTGAAGCACGACCATGCCCTTCCCTGTAGGAGTGAGACACGGCCGTGCCTAGGAGGCACGACCCTATCTAGCCTTGTCTTCAATCGCTTCTCCGTTTAGCTTTTTCGCTCCATTTCCGTCCTGCAAATACATAAAAATATGAGCAGATCTCCGAACTAGGAAAAGGAGAAAATCATGCCTAATGCACAGATAAAGGATGCAATGAACGTAGGAAATATCGTGAAATACAGAAAGATGTGCGATTAAAGCATAAGAAACATATGTATACCCTACACACATCATAACTCTATAAGCAATATCAGGTCTAGTAAGTGATAGATAGATTAGTTTTCCAACAAGACATTGATATCTCTCTTTATCAATTGGAGCATTATCTTTTGTAGTTTGTTGCTTTCATTTTTTTTCCATTGGAGTACTTGCTGGACGACAGTCAAGTTTTCCTATTTTTTTTAGTAGATCGATGGTATATTTACTTTGAGAAATGGAAATCCCAGTTTTGTTTCTAACTATTTCCATTCCAAGGAAATATCGAAGTCTTCCAAGGTCTTTTACCTTGAATTCAAATTGTAGCAATCCTTTGAGGTTTGCGATCTCATTATTGTCATCATCCGTGATCACTATATCATTAACATACACAATCAAAATAGATTTCTTTCCACCTCTTGACTAGAGCCGTCAAACGGGCCAACCCACGGCGGGGCGGGCCAACCCATAGCGGGCCCATCATATGGCGTGGTGGGGCGGGGCGGGCCAACCCACCAATTGGGCGGGTTACGAAATCTCCAACCCAACCCAACTCAAGGCGGGCCGCGGGTTAGGCGGGCCAACCCGCGGGTCTGTTAAAAAATAAAAAAAATATTAAAAATATTAAAAATTTTAAATTTTAATTATAATTTAAATTGATTAAGTTAAAAATTTTAAGTTTGAATTATAATTTTTAAGCTTGAATTGTAATTTAAATGGATCAAACCTACTAATTCATTGAGTTTTCTACTTTAGTTTAAAATTTAAAATAAATAAATAAACTTTATCAACCCGCGGGCCAACCCAAGCCCGCCGCGGGCCAACCCACGCGGGTCGCGGGACTAGGCAGGCCAACCCATCTTAAAATGTGTTGATAAAATTTCAACCCAACCCGCCTAAATTACTTGGCGGGGCGGGGCCAACCTGGCGGGTTTAACCCAAATTGACGGCTATACTCTTGACTGTTTGACGAAGAGAAAATGATCTACTTGACTTTGTATGTACCAAAGCTTTTCCTGACAATACTGAATCGAATGAACCACATCCTAGGAGATTGTTTTAATCCGTATAGGGACTTTTTCAACTTGCAAACTGATCTTGATGTTTCCTTGTTGTCGAACCTAGGGGGTATTTTCATATAGACTTCTTCATTAAGAGTCCCATTTAGAAATGCATTTGAAACATCTAATTGATGCAATTCCCAATCTAAGTTTGCTGTAATGGATAGAAACCGCCTTATAGAATTTTGCTTTGCAACGGGTGTAAATGTTTCCTCATAGTCAAGCCCATATGTTTGTGTATACCCCTAAGCCACCAAACGTGCTTTGTGTCGCTCTATCTTGCCTTCAAACCCTATTTTGATTGAAAAAATCCATTTACAACCTACTACCTTCTTTCCTTTGGGCAAATTGACTATTTCTCAAGTGTCATTATCATTCAGTGCTTTCATTTCTTCAAAAACAACATCCCTCCACTTTGAATTTTTTAAGGCATCGTATATATTTATAAGAATCTACACATGATCACATTGAGAGATAAATGCCCTGTGATTGTTAGATAACCGATCATAAGATACATACTTTTTAATTGGATGTTTAGTAAACATCCTTGTCTTTTTCCTCAGAGCAATGGGAACGTCTAGATCATCTATAGGAACATTGTCTTGTGGATCTTGTGGTGGATCCGCCATCGGTTCTGATGATTGGACTTGTTGAGTAACTCGGGGCCTCCTTGAATAAAGAATTGCTTCATTTTGTTGTTGTAAAGGCTGCAAAGGTTCTTGAATAATTTTTGCAATTACATCATGTGATGTTGAGGTGGGGGAGGCCCAATGAGTAAGGGTCACATAGGTAAAAGATTGAAGGATCCCAATGATTATCCTCCCTTGAATTCTCCCCTTGAAGATAATTTTTGGAATAGGACTCATTCTCCAAGAATGTAACATCATAAGACACATAGAATTTTCTTATGATAGGATTGTAGTACTTGTATCCTTTTTGAGTGGGTGAGTAGCCAATGAAGATGCATTTGAGAGCTTTTGGGTAAAGTTTCCCACGTGTAGGACTGTTGTCATGTACAAACATTGGACACCCAAATACTTATGGTGGGAGAGTTAAAATGACGGATATGAGGGAATTCTTTTTGGAGACAATTGATTGGTGTGCTGAATTTAAGGACTTTTGATGGAAGCCTATTGATGAGGTAGGTTGTGGTTAAGATGTAGTCACTTCAAAAGTGATGAGGGACAGAATTGGTGAGCATGAGAGATCTTGCCACTTCTAATAGATGACGATTTTTCCGTTCTGCAATCCCATTCTATTGAGGTGTAGATGGACATAAGCTTTGATGAAAATGCCATTTTGAAGAAGGTAATCCCTAAAGTTGTGAGCAAAGTATTCTCCCCCATTATCTGTGCGGAGTATGTGGATGTTACATTGGAATAAATTCCTTATCATTTTATGAAATTGTGGAAACACATACTCGACATCAGATTTATGTTTGAGGAGATAGACCCAACAGGTATGAGTATGATGAGCCATCTCTTGTCCGTTAAATCCTCCATCCTAGCTGCCCCCAAATATCACTATGAACTTGGTGAAATGGTTTAGAAGATTGATAATTGTGCATTGGATAATTTGTTCAGATTTGCTTAGCAAGGATGCATGACTCACAGTGAAAAAAAGATGGATCATTAAGGAATAATTTTGGATACAAGTACTTCAAATATTGAAAACTTGGATGTCCTAAACGTCTATGCCATAAGAGTACCTCAAATTTATTGAACTAGACACAGAGAATAACTGGTGGTTTTGGTTGTAGGGAAGAACTAGCGAGATAGTAGAGGCCTCCTCATTCTTCAGCATTGCCGATCATCTTCCCCGAAGATGTATCCTGAAATATACAACGATCATAGAGAAATGTTACTTTACATTCTTGATCTTTAGTTATTTTGCTAACAGATAAGAGATTGTATTTTGGAAAACTTGGAACATGCAAGATAGATTTCAATTGAAGTCCTTGAACAAGAACATCTCCAATCCTTGCCACTGTTATTGTATTTCCATTTGCCACTGAAACTTTCACTTTATCAATGCATATTTTGTAACGTGAAAAAGTTATGCATTGCCCCGTCATGTGGTTAGATGCACCGGTATCAACAATCCATTTATCTTTATCATTTCTTTGTGATAATAAGGTTGATGAGATATTTACCTCGTTGGGCGATTGTAGCCTTAGGAGTGGAGTCCAAAATTTCAGAATTTTGGTTTTTGTGGAATATGAACTTCAAAATCTCCATTTGTTCAGGAGTAAAAGGTGCTTTAGCTCACTGGATTCAACTATATGGGCTGATGGTTTGCCTATCCTTTGATTTTGTAGCTTCCAATTCGGTGGTTTTCCATGAATGTCCCAACAAGTTTCTTTGGTGTGATTTGGCTTCCCATAATGCTCACACCACAGTTTGTTTTCTCTCCGTTTATAGAATTGTGGTCGAGTGGCTGCCAAGGCAGATCCTTGCAGTTGCTCTTCTACGACGTTGAGAGTGAAAGGCTTCATCATAACTTTCTTCCTGCTTTCTTCTCGTCGAACTTCAGAAAATACTTCACGGAGTGAAGGAAGAGTTTGACTCCTAGGATGCGACCTCGTACTTCATCGAAGTCTTTGTTGAGGCTTTGAAGAAAGTCGAATATCCAATCTTTTTCAAGGACCTTGTTATACAACACTTCATCCTCAGCACACTTCCATGGAATTGTGTAAAACAGATCCATTTCTTGCCATAGATTCATCAGCCGATTGTAATACTCAGTCACTGATATTGATCCGTTTTTCATGTTCCGCAGATTTGATTGGATTTTAAAACATTGGGATGTGTTTTGAAGATCCAAGTACATCTCTTGGACCATTCAAGATTTCTTGAGCATTTTTGTAGAATAGGTAGTCCTTGCAATTTGAGGCTCCATTGAATTAATCAACCAAGCCATGACAATGGAATTTTTGGCTTCCCATGCATTGTAGGTTGCGTCACTGGTTTTTGGGATCGGTGTTTCACTAGTTAGATAACCCACTTTTCATTTTCCTCGAATCACCAAAAGCATGGATTGAAATCATTCTATGAAATTTGACCCATTCAGTTTGTGTTAGTCATCTAGAGAGAATGATCATATCTGAAGTTGCAACAATGGTTCCAAGGGAATTTGACGAATCCATGGTTGAACTCTTGGTGTGATTGGGACGTGGCTCTGATACCATGAAATCAATGAAATTAGAAAAGAATTATGAAGAAATTTGTATATCTTCATTGAACAATGATACAAATATATATACAATTCTATGATCTCTAACTTAGGAAAAAATCCCTATAATTAAAGCCAAATAATTAATCATAACTAATTTGAAGGATTATAATTTTATTCCTTATCTTCAGTAATCCTTATCGTCTCTTTCCAACATTATTTTGATTCCTTATTTTCCGTGATATCTTTCCAACAAAAATGACAGACTATTAAACAAATACTAACCGATGGAGAAGGAAAACACCTATAAACACGGAGATGATCTGAGTTGTAGAAGAGTAGAAGAGACAAGTAAAACACTTTTGTGGTAAAAGGTGACTAATTTTTTTTCTTTTTTAACCAAGACACTACTATTTATAGAAAGGTTACTGTGAGAAAGGAAAGAGAATTAGTGGGCGGACAACTCAGATGGTAATGATGGGATATTTTCTACCAAATTCTATGAAAACGCTTTTAAAGTTTGATACAAGGGGAACTCATACATTGTTGAGATGCTAATACACACTTTTAAAATCATTATTGTCATTTGTATAGTCAACTTGGACAAACAACTAGAGTTTGTTGTAGTGATTTGTTTGATCAAACTGGACACCCTGGCCACATGGAGCTCTTATATTGGATGGGCACCACTCTCAAGACCGATAAAAGTGTGCCAAAGACAATATTTTTAACTTATAAATTCAGGTCAAGAGCAAAAAGAAAAGGAAGCGAAAAAGATGCAATGAACTTCTCCAATCTAGGTCCAAGCCAGCGAGCGAGTAACTAGTAGACTTTACTATCAGTTCTGACCTAACCATAACATATTACTAACTTTAACATTGCCACTCAAGTGTCCTAACGTATCAATAATGTTGGAGGATCTTCTCAATGGCTTTTTGGGATATGGTTGGTTCTTCTTGTGATAAATTACCAAATTCCTGTTTAAGATATGGAATACGAGATTAGTTAATACTTTGTTTTAGCTTCTCTGGCTTTGTTTGGAGATAAAGAGTCAAATTTCGTTTGTTTTTCCTATTTCTTTAATGACTGCAAATAGGGGGTTTGAAGAAAAACATCATCGTATCTTTTTTAAAAGCAGTTTACCTCAACGGTTGGATGTTGGTAAACCATTCACACTAACTTGTTTCTGTTAAGGTTCACTTTATGGTCGTCTCTATTAGGATATATGGATAAATCACATATATGGTTGCATCTTTGTGAACATCTTAAAAAATTTAGTACCAGTGGTAGGTTACTATCATATATATATATTTTAAAATTATATATATTTCTTTTATCAGCAGTAAGTAAAGATTGACCACTTGGCTGAACTTAGAGCGATCTTGTTCTTTCGGGTCTAACTTAAGAAGAATCAGGTGGGAAATTTAGGCTAATGCAACCCTTGGTGTACCACAGATTGCTTGGGTTGGCATTCCCACTGCACCAGCATGGCTACCTACATACATGCTGATCAAGGTACACATTTCTGGAATTGCTATTGAATTTATGTTTATGCTTGTTTTGCGTCAAGTTAGTTAAGAAATCAACAGTGTGCGACTGAACAAGGCGCAGACGGTTGAAGTCATAAATTCGGTTTCATTTTCATTCATGTGTTGTTCCTCTTGCTTGGCAGTCGGAGAAACTCGATTATGAGAGAATATGACCTCGGTGGAGACTTAGCATCTTGTATCAATGGCGACGAAAAATGGAAAAACTTTGCGAAGGTAAAAGATTTTCTGTTCTTCTGTCAGCGTCGTCTTCTTTTATGTTCAGTGTAGATCTCTGATGGGCACAAACATCTGTATATGTGTAAAAACTTAAGATTGCTGGTACATTAGACACATTGAATTTCTTAAGCTTAAGATTGCGGCTTCATCTGCGTCATCGTACTACATTAAATTTAAATTGCTTCACTCCGAAACTTAAGCCCAGAATGGCAAGACCGAACTATAATGGGCTCTCTTCTAGGTGCTTGACGATTATGATTGAATCAGGTTCCTGCTGTGGTTTCGGTCACATTTAATGGATGGTGAGATGATTAAAAAAAA
The DNA here is from genome assembly GCF_044706935.1 of Curcuma longa. Taxonomy (NCBI): domain Eukaryota; kingdom Viridiplantae; phylum Streptophyta; class Magnoliopsida; order Zingiberales; family Zingiberaceae; genus Curcuma; species Curcuma longa. Next base: position 1,851,624 of record NC_133870.1, on the reverse strand, counting down.
TCACAAAATATATAAAAGAAATGAAAACTTTTATTAATTTCTAAGAGGCCTTGGCTAAGTCAAATGACATCAGATGGTGTTTGATATTTGGTATTATTGGAATCAATGGCATCCCTCAACTTGTATTGACAAGTCACTTAAATCCATGCCAAATTATCGAACTTTACTTGACTAAAGGCCCCTAAAACGTGGTCATATTACTCTGATCTAAATGGCCACCAAACTTCAAGCTCAATCAAGTAAACTTCAAGTCGAACCTAATAGCATTGAATTAGCCAAAACAATTGTCCATGGAGTTAGATTTCAAACCCAAAGCTTAGGCATATGCTGCCAACCCACAGGTCCAAGAATAGGGAGTATTTTGAATTAACCGGCCCCAGTTAGAAAATATTTCAAAAAATTTTTAAATATTATGGTGGCCGAAATTAGAGATTTATAAATTTACTAACTTAGAAATTTATAAATTATTTTTTTAATATACATAACCTCATCTTGCAATGGCCAACCACACGAACATAATGCACTTGAAAAGTTGTCATAATGCGCAGATGCTCCTCCGATGGTTATAAAGTACTATGATGGTTATTTATCATCCTCAATGCTCATTCGCAATAATTTTTTTGTTGCATAATTTTTCTTTTGGAATAGCTAGCTCCCTCATCCCTCACAATGGATAATTTTCATTGTGAATTTCTCTTAATCATCAATATCTCCCTTAAAAAATTGAGGCTATCGTAAATGCCAATTATAAGCGGAACAATCCATGGGCTATTGTGTTTATTCTTCTCCCACTCAGACTCAGTGATCTTGACCACGGCCTCCATTGCACAAATTTTGTTCTTCATCCCAAACATTACGCTCCTTACAGAACCCTCTCTCTAGTCCTGCATGGCCAAAATACAGTTCTTCCTCTTCCTTCTACTTCCCACTTCAACAATCCATGGATCGAACTAAACGTTAAACAGGGAGGAATAACATTACTAATTTTTTTATAAGTTTAAAATTAAAATAAAAAATTTTAGAGTAACGTAGCAAAATAAATATGATGTTGATTTTTTCCTTCAGTTCAATTCAAACATTTAGTCCCACATTGCTAAGTTTAGAGTGTTTGGAAAGTCTCACGCTCGCATCATGTCCGGTCTGATTTTTGGTTTGGTTTTATTTTATTTTTGTTTCTTTTCCTTACGCACGAAGCAACGCCACCTGTTCCTCACGATCGCGACCTTTCTTCGAGTCGCGTGAACACCTGTTCGGCGGAAATATATATGTGCGCAAAGAGAAAGAAAAAAGTATATAGATTTTCTCGAGCGCTTTTCTCGTTTTCTCTCCTTCTCTTTCCATCTGTTCCTGAGGCTTTGTGCTTGGCGATCTGAGGTTGAGTCCGCCGGCGACGCTCGTCTTAGAGTGCACCTACGAACGACGCGAGTGGTTGTCGTATCTTGGGAGAATCTTGCCTGCGAGCCTTTGCACCGTGAGGCGGCAATAATTCTCTAGGGACAGTCGGCGTGCCGACGCTTCGATCGGATAACTATTCTTAACTCTGCTCTTTATATATTCTTCAGTTTGCTATTTCGGTGTTGTGCATGTATTATTTCTTGCTTACATTCCTAGAGAATTATTGCACATCTAAGTAGACAATGATGAATATTGGAACATCTGGATCTGATGAGGCTAGTGCCAGGCCCGAGAGGTTTTTCGGGCAGAATTTCAGACGTTGGCAACAACGAATGAAGTTCTGGCTTACTACACTGGGGCTTTTCTCCGTCATAGAATCGGATCCTCCTTCACCTGATGAAGAGGAACCTGCTCGTAGTGTTGCCATAGAGAGTTTTAAACAGAAAGATTATCTCTGTCATGGGAGAATTCTGTCTGCTCTCTCGGACGCACTATTTGATGTGTACTGCTCAACATCCTCGGCAAAAGAGTTATGGAAATATTTGGATAAAAAATATAACTCTGAGGAATCTGGTTTAGAGAAGTACACTGTGGGTAAGTTCTTAAAATTCAAAATGGTTGAGGAAAAATCTGTTGTTGAGCAGACCCATGAATTTCAAATTCTGATTCAAGGTCTTGCTGAAGGAGATATGCCGATACCCGAGAAACTTCAAGTTTTGTCTATCATCGAAAAGTTGCCTCTGAGTTGGGAAGATTTTGGCATGACACTTAAACATATGAGAGGTAAAATCTCTCTAGATGATTTAATGATTGCCTTAAATATCGAGGAAGAACATCGGAAGCAACATAAGGATGATGATAAGACGATGCCTATAGATTTTGCTCCAAAGGTGAACGTGGTAGTCTCTTCAAACAAAAATAAATTCAAAAACCAGAAGATGAAACCCAAACCAAAGGTTCAGAAGAAAAATGGAACTAAGCCGTGCTGGGCTTGTGGGCAAGTAGGACATTTTGCCAAGTTCTGTCTTGAACGAAAGGATAAGAAGAAGAACCAAGGCAACATGCCCAACACCAAGCCACAAGTTAATGTCGTGACGGCTAGTGCTGGCACCAACAGCGGGTTTGTTTCCTTTAACCCCGAACTAAATTTGATTCATCAACCCAATGAGTAGTTAGTTGATACAGGTGCTAATGTGCACTGTTGTGCTGATCGCTCTGCCTTCCTTACTTATCAGGTAATTGAAGGCACTTCCGTAACCATGGGGAACCATTCTGCAGCCACGGTGTTTGGGATAGGACGAGTTGACTTGAGATTTACCTCAGGAAAGGTCCTATCACTGCATGAGGTGCATCATGTTCCAGCGGTTCGACGGAATTTGATTAGCGGGTCAAAGTTAGTTCGTGCTGGCTATGAACTAAACTTTAAATGTAATAAAGTTGTACTATTACATTTAGGAACTTTTATTGGAAAGGGTTACCTTAATGAAGGTTTATTTAAACTTAATGTTGAAAATGCTGTTTTAAATAAATCTTATGATATTGGTTGCTCTTATAACATTGAATCTTATGATTTGTGGCATGATAGATTAGGACATGTTAATTTTCATACTGTAAAAAGGATGATGAATCTTGACATGATTCCTAAGCATGCAATAAATGATAAGAAAAAATGTGAAGTTTGTGTGCAATATAAGCAACCCCGTAAACCCTTTAAGTCAGTTGATAGAAATTCTAATATTTTAGAATTGATTCATACTGATTGTTGTGAGTTTAACGACATGATAACGAGAGACCATAAAAGGTATTTTATTACCTTTATTGATGATTACTCTCGTTATTGTTATGTTTATTTGCTGAAAACTAAAGATGAAGCTTTAGATAAATTTATGATCTTTAAATCTGAAGCTGAAAATCAAACAAATCAAACCATTAAGAGGATAAGGTCTGATAGGGGTGGAGAGTTCACCTCAAACTTGTTTCAAAAATTCTGTCAAGATTCAGGTATAATTCATGAGGTCACTGCTCCATATAGTCCTCAATCTAATGGTGTAGCAGAACGTAAAAATCGAACCCTTGAAGATATGATTAATTCCATGTTAGGCAGTTCTGGGTTACCCAACTTCATGTGGGGGGAGGCTCTATACACAACTTGTCATGTGTTAAATAGAGTACCAATGAAGTCAAGGGATAAAAGCCCATATGAGCTTTGGAAAGATCGAAGGACAAGTTTGAAATACCTTAAAGTGTGGGGGTGCCTTGCAAAGGTACTAGTACCCGAACACAGAAGGAAAAAACTTGGCCCGAAGACTGTAGACGGTATCTTTTTGGGTTACGCTCAGAATAGTCCTGCATATAGATTTCTGATTATTAAATCAGAAATTTATGGAATAGATGCAAATACTATTGTAGAACTTCGTGATGCTACATTTTTTGAGGATATATTTCCTATGAAGACAAGAACACCTCAGTCTATTTCTAGTACTCCTGCTAGAGATGAGTTTGCTTCCATAGAGGTCCCATTATCCTCAGTATGTGCACCTTCCTCAAGTCACTCTAAACTAGATGAATCTAGCGAGTGTACAGAATTGAGAAGAAGCAAGAGGCAACGTGTGTCTACAGATTTAGGTCCAGACTTTGTCACCTACAATATAGAAGGTGATCCTATAACATATAGAGATGTTATGGCTTCTTCTGAAGCCAAGCACTGGAAAGAGGCCATTAAAAGTGAAATGGACTCTATTATCTCTAATGGCACTTGGAAGTTAGTAGATTTACCTCCTGGATGCACCACCATAGGATGTAAATGGGTGTTTAAGAGAAAAGTAAAACCTGATGGGTCAGTAGATAAATTCAAAGCTCGCCTAGTTGCTAAGGGATTCAAACAAAAAGAAGGGATCGACTATTTTGACACTTATTCTCCTGTTACCAGAATTACTACAATCCGAGTGTTGATAGCACTAGCATCCATATATCATCTTGAGGTCCATCAAATGGATGTCAAGACTGCATTTCTTAATGGAGATCTTGAAGAGGAGATATATATGGATAAGCCAGAAGGATATGTAGCTTATGGAAACGAGAATAAAGTATGTAAGTTAGAAAAATCCCTTTATGGTTTGAAGCAAGCCCCAAAACAATGGCATGAAAAATTTGATAGAGCTATGCTATCATTTGGCTTTGAAATAAATGACTCTGATAAATGTGTATACACTAAAATGAAAGGTGATAAATGCATTATTTTATGTTTATATGTAGATGATATTTTACTATTTGGATCCAACCTTTCTATTATTAATGAGACAAAGGCGCTTTTGGGTGGAAAGTTTGATATGAAAGATATGGGTTGTGCTGACATGATTTTAGGGTTGAAGTTGACTCGCTCAACTGATGGAATAACAATTTCTCAAGCACACCATGTTGAGAGAGTATTAGAGAAATATGACTATAGCCACGTAAAATCTGTAGTCACACCCTATGATCTTTCAAAGACTCTCCACAAGAATAAGAGTGGCGTGGCAGTGTCTCAATTAAGATATTCCCAAATAATTGGTAGTCTAATGTATTTGGCAAATTGTTCTAGACCTGATATTTCTTTTGCAATAACAAAATTGAGCAGGTTTACCAGCTGTCCGGACAGAACACATTGGGATGCATTAGACAGAGTACTCAAATACCTAAAGGGGACTACATCCATGGGCTTGTGGTATGGGAGTTTCCCTGCAGTCCTGGAGGGATATAGTGATGCTAGCTGGATAGCCGACACTGCTGAGTGTAAAGGCGTTACTGGTTATGTTTTTACACTGGGAGGCGGTGCCATTGCTTGGAGGTCTGTTAAACAGACGATTATATCACGTTCTACATCTGAGGCAGAATTGTGTGCTTTGGATACCACAGTAACTGAAGCTGATTGGCTAAGGGATCTTCTTACTGAAATTCCCTTGATTATGAAGCCAATACCTCCTATTTCAATGAACTGTGATAATCAAACAACAATAGCTCAGATTAGAAGCTCCAAGTATAAACCAGAAACAGAAGAGACATATACGAATAAGATTAAAATCTGTTCGTGAGCTAGTGTCTCAAGGAGTGGTGTCGTTGGACTTTGTAAGTTCAAAGGACAATATTGCTGATCCACTCACAAAAGGACTTGATTCTGAAAAAATCAAGAGATCCAGTAAGGGAATGGGACTGAGGCCTATTCTGGTTCATCTATAGCAGCAACCCAACCTATCTGATTGGAGATCCTGAGAAGTAGGTTCAATGTGGTATAAACAAGCTATAAGGGTGAACCATAAGCATAAATAGATTGAGATGTAATCTCATAGTTTCTTCCCTGGATAGATGCTTGACTGCTAGTAAGGATGAGCTTAGTGCTCTTAATGAGTTCAAGGTCTTAATGACAGGATGCTTGCAGTACATCCTTGGAGAACTCACCTATGTAAGTGTAACTGTGGGGCCGCAATGTGGGGGGTCTAGGCAACCCTCCTTACCACTTATGAAACAAGATTCGGTGGCATGGCCGTAATGCACCAACCCAGAAGGATTCAACCGTCGCCTGTGATGAGTTGTTGTCAATTGATTTTCACATATAAAAGGTTTAAGTTCAAGACTTAGTTCACTTCAAACCTGTGTGAATAAGATTGGTGTACTTAGGTGAAAATTCAAACCGGAACGTATTTTCACTAAAAGCTCATTACGACAAAGCCTCAGAACATGTTTTGTTTTACCAAAATGATTTGAATTTGTGGGGGATTGTTGATTTTTTCCTCGAGTCTGTTGGGTTTTTCGAGCCGCAAAACCGCTTTTGCGTGCGGAAACCTCGAAGCCCCATGACAAAAAGGATCCGTGCGAAACAAGAAAAATGCTTGTACATGCTTAAAACCTTAGATCTACACTAGATCTACGAGATAAGAACTTTACCCTCGTTGCGTGCCCTTCGCGTATCCCGCTCGTCCAAAAGATTGCCGGATCTCGAGAGCTACACGCGTAGACTCCTCTATGGTATCCACACGGACACTTTGGTGGAAAAACCAAAACACAAGGTGTGCTAGCACCTTAGAGAGTTTTGGCCAACACTAGAGGAGAGGGAGTTGGAGAGAAAAACTCAAGAGAGAAGGGAGGAATGTCATTCACGTTGAATGAAATGGAATGAAGAAAAATCTCACTTTTCTTCCTCTTGTGGTGGGCCACCACACACCACAATAAAGCCAATTAATCATATTAAAAAGCCTTAACACCCCATGAGTTACAAACCACAATTGTAACCTCCCATGAGGTGGCATTCATGATGATGTGGAGGCTTACCATTGGCCACCACTTATGCCACCTCACCTCAAAGTCAAATGGTCAAGTCAAGCATTGACCATGAGGTGGCATAAGTCAAGTCAACATAGATGATGACATGGCAAAAAGTCAAGTCAACATTTATGATGACATGACACAAAGTCAAGTCAAACTTGACTCCCAAAGTCAAGTCAAACATGACTATAAAATTCTCCTTCTCAAGTCAAGTCAAACTTGACTTCTAATCTCCCAAAAGTTGATCAAATCAACTTCACTAGTCTAGTTTGGATTACACCTAACCCAACTTGATTCATCACATGAATCTAATCCTCTTGGTTCATCATATGAACCTAATTCCACCTAATTGTCCTTTGTGTGTGACCCTATAGGTTCTTGTAACGTTGGCAATGTCCTAAACTCATTTAGGTGCATAAGTAGTGAGCGGTATCTAGCAACACATCACTACTACCCAAGTTACAAGAATGTTGAGATCCAACATCACCTTGTGACTACTAATTGTGACTCTCACAATATGTGACAATGTCCTTCTATCCTTGATATCAAGATTGATCAAACCGAGGCATAGACCGTGTCATCCTCTAATCAATCTATGTCTTGAACTCCAAGTAGACTCACTCCAATCAAACGAGCTCAACATCTCATGTTGACTCATTTGGGCATGGCCATGCACTTTAGTGGTCTCACTCTATCAAGAACTAAGATATCACTCCCGTCATATAGGAGGGATAGATCCCATCTACATCACTCACATCCCACCACATAATTTGTTACATACCCAGTAATCGCCTTTATAGTCCACCCAGTTACGGGTGACGTTTGACGAAGCCAAAGTATGTAACTCCTTATGTTGGGAACCATGGTGACTTCAGGTCTAAGGACTAATAGTCATACTAATAGCCACATGAGAAAGTATATGACACTCATATAACGATCCATGATACTTTCTCATGGCGGGTCATTCAGTATACATTCTCCAATGCATACCCATGTGTCAACTTGATATCTCATATCCATGACTTGTGAGATCAAGTCATCATGTTGACCTACATGCTAGTCTCTATGCATTAACATTGTCCCTGAATGTTAATACTTGACTAGGAATGCTTTAGAGTAGTGTTCTCTATTTCATCTCACTATCGATTCAACCAATCGATTGATATAGATATGAACCTACTACTCAAGGACATTATTATACTTAGTTATTTGACACCAATACAAGTAAGTATAATAACCACAAAAGAAATGCCTTTATAAATAAATAAAATATGATACATTGAGTCCATACATCAATCATCACATGATTGGCTCTAGGGCTCTCACTAACAGCGTGAACACCTGTTCGGCGGAAATATATATGTGCGCAAAGAGAAGGAAAAAAGTATATAGATTTTCTCGAGCGCTTTTCTCGTTTTCTCTCCTCTTTCCATCTGTTCCTGAGGCTTTGTGCTTGGCGATCTGAGGTTGAGTCCGCCGACGACGCTCGTCTTGGAGTGCACCTACGAACGACGCGAGTGGTTGTCGTATCTTGGGAGAATCTTGCCTGCGAGCTTTTGCACCGTGAGGCCGCAATAATTCTCTAGGGACAGTCGGCGTGCCAACGCTTCGATCGGATAACTATTCTTAACTCTGCTCTTTATATATTCTTCAGTTTGCTATTTCGGTGTTGTGCATGTATTATTTCTTGCTTACATATGAGTAGTTAATTCAAATGTAAAATGAAGTTGATAACAATATCTTTGTCTAAACATGCAAAATTTTCACATAATAAAGACGTACAACTTAAACAAATTAATTTTTATTTGAATTCACTCATTTCTAAAAAGATTTTAGACATAGAGAACTTTTTAAAAGAATCTAAAAATTAAGCACATAATAACATATAATTCTACAACAACAAAGAAATAATAAAGTAATGCTAGTGTTGCTGGTTTAGGAAGATAAGATACAATGTTATAGCACGTTGTCGAAGCTGTATCTGAAGAGCAAACAACTATTAAGAGCACGAGCAGATTTGTAATGATTCGGAAGAAGTGAATGATGAAGACTCTACCTCGATGTTCCTTTTATAGGCCTTCTTCAAATATTGATGTGACACTTCTCGATCGATTGGATCATTCCCAATCGTTTAGGAGACTGCTGACGTGAAAGCATCTACAGTCGCTTGGATGCTGCATCTACGATCACTTGGACGTTGTGGTTGTCCACTCCTTGCTCCCGCCTCATGGTAGAACTCGACTCTAACGGTTTAAGGTTATCTCGAGCCAATCACTCGAACTACCTCCCGGTCGTCTGAAACTGTGGAACCTTACTTCCCTAGACTTGATATACGTAGTTAGTATGATATAAAGTTTAATTTCACTCGCATGTACCTTGACTAGATATTTAGCTCCCAACTGACCTATTTAGTGTGATTTGTTAAGTTCAGCTTCCAGCTGACTCTATTTGGACTTGTATGTCAAGACTTCAGCTCATAGCCGATTTTGCTTGGATTTACTCTACCAAGACTCCAACTCCCAGCTAACTTTGCTTGGACTTGCTCTATCTAGTTTCCAACTACGTCTTTTTTGCTTGGTTCCTAATCAAGACTTAACCAATTGCACAGTTCCCAACTAGGACTATATACTTACCTAACTTCACTAGGACTTAGCCAATTGCATGGTTCCCAACTAATACTTCACACTTACCTAGCTTCACTATAACTTAGCCAATTACTTGATTCCCAACTAGGGCTTCGTACTTGTCAAATAACCTACTTCACTTGATACAAAATCATTAGTTCACAAACAAACTAATTTTACACTTAGTCATACAATAAAACTTTTGGTTCACTATGGTACATTCAGCAACAACAATCTCCTCCTTTAAAGTTAGTTTCAAAATAGTTAAAACAATTTTGCATGGTAAGAACAAATGCATGATAAAATGCAATCATACAGGTTGATCAGGAATGAATCATAATTTCTCTCCCTTAATCATACCTCTTTTAAGATACTTTAACATTTACTAACATTTCTCCCTCTTTTTTATAGATTGAAAATTTAGATTTGGAAGAGAAGGCTTCCATAAATGCAAGAATTAAAAGTAAATTCAATCATCATTAATGAAAAGTAAGCATGTATAACAAACTGAACATCAAAATAAAGCTAGACTGATAATCAAATGAACATAAGTCAATTACAAGTCCAAAATGAGTCAACCAAGTCAAGTAAAAAATATAGTAAGTCAAAAAGCAAGATGAGACAAATACTACAAGCCCAAGTTCAAAAACAAATACATCTATAGCTAAGTCGATCTAATTAGAAGGAGGGGGTGATTCATGTGCTGAGCTCGAAATATATCCATCAGCTCCTTTAGCTAAGCATCTACCTATTGAAATCCCTGAGTGACAGTATCCTGAAGTAGGATCACTCGGTTCTCTAAAGTCAATCCAAGTGGAGATGCTAGAGCTACTAGAGGTGTTGGTAACTATTCTTTGGTCTTGTGAACTTAGCCATAATTTCGTCAATATCTAGCGTTTGAAGTGGCAATTCTGGTGCAAGTGGCCCCCTTGCTTCCAAATTAGGATACCATCCATAACTTTCATCTTGGCTAAATTGAACTGCTTAACTCGTATGATGTCAAATTCAAATAGAGGTTTGATGTTATCCTGAGTAACATCAATCCCTAGGGACAAGAAGATGAAAGTCAAGATGTGACAATAGGACATGTGGACCTGACGACTCATAACGATAGATGAGTGATAAATAATGGACTTGAAGATCTATAGACTAAGGTTTAGGTCAAACCTATGTTTAAGGGCACAGAGAAGAAAAGAGTGAAATGAATGTATAGAGGTTGGATCTCTAGTGTTAATAGGTAAGATACATGACACTAGGACCTTAAGCAGAGCATAATCTGTGACTCTAAGCTGGACCACATTAAAGTTGGTGATGGTAGAAACTCATGCACCATTAAAGAAGTATACATAGATGTGGTTCAGTGTGAGAGCAGAGTGAGGATCAACAAATCGTAGAGTGGTGAAGGGAAAGAAATAAAATGTCTATTCCAAGGGACTCAACTCTAGCTTTTCCCTAATCAAGGTAGGTGTGAATATGATATCCACACCTCTGACTAGATGTATAAGTAAAGTCATCAATCTGTACTAGGTTGTTGTAGAACTAGACATATAGATCAATGTTTATTGCTTGATCATAGTAAATAAGGGTGGAAAGACTATAGTAAGCTATGATCTCCGTAATATTTGGGCAATGGTCAGTATAAAATTTCCTACTTAAATATTTAGAGGGCATAGGAACATAGGTAAATTGAGAATATCTAATCCTAAAGTCCTCAGATGGAAACTTGGAGTCCCCAAATGGAAGCTGGGATGTACTAGCCTCAGTTACTTTACGTTTTTGTCTAACACAATAAAATATTTCTTAACATTAATCTTCAAAATTGAAAGAACTTTGAAAAGATTAAGTTTAGATTCGTTACCTAGGCATGAGGTTGTGAAAAGTTGCTTCAAAATAAAAAATATGGATCGAAATCGGACTCAAAATGGATTAAGAACGAGTTTTGAATGAGAATTTAAGGATTAGATTTGGATTTCGACGATTGAGTTGCAGTTGCCTATATAGAGGTCCTCCGAGCAACCACAGGGAGTGTGGTCGACCAGGAAGGTCTTATCCAAGGTGCCTGGTCAGATGTTAGATGGGTGATTGTAGGTCACTCAATCGTCTAGGTGCCTAATTTAATTTTTATTGTTGTAATAATTACCATTTATTTTGACCAGTGCAGGTCCAGGTGATTGGGTTACTCTAGGTAGGCGATTGGGTTACTCCTGGTCGGACTGGGATTTGACTTTTCAACTATCCTAGTTAAACTCGTTTGATTATATGTCTGGGTGCCTAGAGTGGATCCAAGCGATCGGGAGGTTTTCATGTTGACTTTTGAAAATTTATCTAAGTTTTTCAAAAACTTATTTTATATTCATAATACTTTGATAAAGTAAGGATACAAACATAAGTTTTTATCAAAAATAACATTTTAGAAAATATATATTTTTAAAAAAAACCTTTTTAATATGTCTAACTTTGTCTTAAGTTATCTATCCACAAAAATAGAAGCCTTCAACTTGTTGGTCAAGTTAATTAAAATTTTTAGCTTCATGAAATATTTACTATCAACCTGTAGATTGCTTAACTTGATTAATATTTAAGTTTTTAGTCCAGATTCATATTGATGCACTAACATAAGTATCTGGAATGAAGGCTCTTACCCTATGCATCTCATGCCTTTTTAAGTTTCTCAAGACATAATCAAGTTATACTTTAAGTGCTTTGTGAGATGCTGACTACAAGACATAATATTTCATAGTTTTAAATTAATCCTAGTTTAAGAACTAAAAGTTAGCTCCCCTACTTAGGAGGCCCAACACACTTAAGTTTACTATTTGAGTTAATGTAGCAAGCATTAGTATTAATTATGTGAATGTGTTGTTTGGGTACCCAAAAATCTTGTTTTCCTATTGGATTGACTAAGTATGTTTTTGGAATCTAGGCCATCTTACCTTTGACATTTCAGTTGAGTAATGTTAAGTAGGGGGCATGGTTAATGCCGTCTTTAGTTCACCGACTTAGTTCTTCAAGTTAGAATTTTCTTCCTCAAACTTTGAAACTTGAGTTGAGATTTCAATTTAATTAACTTTAGTTGATGAGTCAGAAGTAATCTTTTCCTTAAGATCTTTGACTTCCTTAAATAAAGATTTGATTTGTTATTTGTACTTAATTAGAGTTCTAGTCAAGTATGATACAAATGTTAGGATCGATATAATCAATATATCTCCACAATGGTATGATATTGTCTACTTTGGAGCTAAAATCTCATAGTTTTATTTTTGAGATTTACCCGTCTCATACCAATGAAGATTTATTCTATTTTATAAACCCGTGATCTTCTTTATATATTTTCAATGTGAGACTTTGATTGTAATCCCAACAATGCTTCCTTCAAACGAAGGACCACCATACTCCAATCGAGGCCAACTTGATTTCGATCTCTTGACCCACAAGACCCTTTTTGCCTTGATATTCGATCCTCTTAATTTGTCAAGATTGCATAGTATTCGGTCTAACTGACCTATTAGGATTTACCTACCTCAAGAGTTTATCATGTATTTTAATAGGAGCTCCCTACCATTATCTATAGTTTGGACCTCCCCTACCTCTTTTTTTCCTTAGATTCCCTATATGACTTCACATAGATTATGACTCTGATACCAATTGTTAGAATTGATGGAATCAACATATCTTCACAATGATATGATATTATCTACTTTGGGCCTAAGTCCTCATGATTTTCTTTTTTGGCTTTATTCAAAAGATTTCTTACCAATGAAGATATCCTCCACTTTATAAACTCATGATCTTTTTTATGTATTTCTAGTGTAGGACTTTGATTGTAATCCCAACAATAGTGATGCAAAAATTTTCTATAATTGAGTTTATTTTCTCACTAGTTGACTCATCTGAGTCACTATTTTGACTAGACTTTAAGGTTGATTCAAAGTTGGAGCCTAATTCAGACTTGTATTCCTTTTTGGTAGTAACTAATGCTAGGAGGTTAACCTAATCTGAGTTTGACTCAGATTCTGAAGTAGACTTATTCCAAGTTACCTTGAGTGTCTTTTTCCTTTTCTTTTTATCATTGTAATTGTATTTTTCGTTATCTTTTAGAAGTGGACAATTTATTTTAAAATATCTCTTTTTGTTGCATTCAAAACATCGGGCATTGGCTAGATCCTTTCTTATGATTTCCTTTTTCACAAACTTTTTGAAAAATTTCTTTCGTCGGATCATTCGTTTAATCGGATTTGTGACTTCTAAAGATAGGTCATCTTCATTGGTCGATGATTTGGACTTGGATTCGGTTTCTACCTTAGGTTTGAGTTTTGACTTAAGCTTAGGTTTCTTAGCAATTAAGGCTATCCCCTTTTCTTTTTAGTCTAGATTGATCTATTCATGAAGTTCATAGTTACAAAAAAATTCATCTAATTTTATTATGAATAGGTCGTTGACTTCTTTATAGGCATCCACTATTGATGCCCATAGTTGTTCTTGGGAAGACTTTTAGGGCATACCTAATCACGTGTAAAAAAAATAAGAGTTTGCCTTAGCAAACAGATTACTTAGTTCAATATAGGATGTTTTTCAGGACGACATAGCTGTAGAGATTGATCATCGATGTTTTTCAAGATGTATTAATGTACACGGTCGGTCCTACGACTATTTATGAGGAGGTAAATTGAAAAATTATAATTGACTACGATGAAGAAAGATAAATTGCAGTTGACCAACTCAGTTATGTCGAACATTAATATTGTATTTTATGAAGCTGTTTCACATTGGTTGGTTCCTGCCCTGCTTGGCTTGCTCCTCCTTATTTGTCAATCCGAAACCCGTTTTATTTCTGACCCTACAGACCCGACCCACTAATCCACCTGTCCCTCCTTTCCCGACCCGGAACAACGCAGGCGCAGCCCTTCCTCTCACTCTCCCCTCGGCGTCAGCCATCGCCGTCCCTTCGCCTGCCGCCGCTTCCTGCAGGGTCGTGCGCCGCCTTCGTCTCGCTTCCATCGATGCTTCGCACTTGCCTGCTTCTGCCACGACTGTAGCTCTACGTCGCGCGCGCTGCCACGACTTCCTCTTTTCCCTTTGTGGAGCAGTAGCACCTTGCGAGGTTGCTATGGAGACGGATCTGCAACGACGCCAGGCTTCAAGATGGCCACAGATTCGATCCCTTTCTTCTCCCTGTCGTTGACGATCTCCGACATTGGCCTCCGCCTTGTGCTGATCAACGATAGCTTTGATTCCCTTTTCCTCTCTAAGATTTGGCCAGGGTTTATGGGTGATGATCTGGAAGATCAAGTGATGGTGTGACCTCCTCAACCTCGATCTGAAGCGAGTCTTTAATCTTAGTAGTAATCGAGTCTTCTCCATCCGGTGGTTGACGTCATGGCCGACAAGGAAGAGGGAGATACATCCCAACAGGGAAAGAAGTCCAGATCTAGACTCATCCTTCGCCTAGGTGCGCTCCTCGTTGCTCACAGCGGTCTCGTTAGGTACTTTCTTGTTTTCGTCATCACTTCATATAGTGTTCGTCTTGTTTGATTTGATGCTGATCGTGTTCATTACTGTTCCTCGACGGTCCCAATCTGAGTTAAGTGTGGTGTGTTGTGCCGCTGGGATTATCGCTTTCCTCCTCCTCCCCGTCTTGGCCAACAACACATATATCTCTGAGAACGCCCTGATGCCAGGTTAGTAACCCGTGTAAAAATTGCCAATTTATTTCTTTTTTTACTTCTCAGGCAGACGTTTTTCCCTATTTAACTACCCGCTCATTGATTCTCTGATGTTTAAATGGCGTCAAATTTCCTAGATTAGGCAACGACACATAATAGGCAGAATGCTGTGCAGTTTCCAACTTTCAAATGGCTATTTGATGGCCGAAAACCCATATTTATTATTTTGAACTCATCTTTTTGAAATTGAGCATCGTACTTGTTGCTGAGTTTCAATCCAATGAAAAGTATGCTATTGTCCCACTTGTGTCCTTCGAAAAGCATGACTTAAATTGCTATGAATCCTGAGTTATAGCAATAGATGATTTCACGCAATGAAGTCACCTTGGTTTGACATTAGAAGTTAAATGAAATCGTTTGATAACTTACTTACATTTCCAGCTACATTTACGGTGAATGCAAGGTTCTAACACGACCATTATATCAACACTGTTAATATTATTTTTTACTGAACCATCTACAAAAACAACTGAAGAGTCAACATTAGGTCCATGAATCCTTTTGCAAATCAGGAAATCTAACTTGGCTATGTCATTATCTTTGATTAAGTAAATGAGTTAGTTGACCTTACTGTACAATTCCAAGTCCAAATGGGTTAAAATTTCTATTTTTATCAATAATTCATGTTTTGATCAATGCATCTTGGAAACCAGATCTAATGACTTGGATTGTTTTATTTTATATCACATTTATTGGAAAATTTCTTGTTTTAATATTTTCAATCAGTTCTTGTTATAGTATAACACTAGCTGCCTATAGAACTTGGCTTCATTTGCTTCATGAACTACATCAAATCTTGCTACTATTTACTGAAGGAATTCATAATTGGCTATTTAATTTGATATGTTGATGCCTTCTTATTCAATATCCACAAATGTTTAATATTTAGTATAGATGTTGCAATTCTTATAGTCATCTCCTAAATCTTCCTTTTTCTGTGTTTTAACTCTGAATTCATTCTAGATTGTAGGATTGCTTATCTATCTTTTAATTTTCCTATTTTAGGAGTTTGAAAGTCTATTTTTCATGATTGTTTGTTCCACTTTCATTACTGAAAATCAATACAAGCCTTATTTCTTTTGGCTTGGTGCTGTGGATATATGGGGAAGCCATTGTGCTTTTAGTGTCCTTGTTTTTTCTTTACTAATTATTATCTTTAGTATACTTCTTATGATCATTGCTGTATTATTCAAAATGATGCAGATTGAATTCCTCAAAGATATCTATCATTGTGCATCATTATGAGAAAGCATGTGCATAATACAGTTAATATGACGAGTTCAATTCATGCCAATTGTCGATAAAAAGATGGAGTTTGAAATGCTCTACTTTAGTTACATTATAAAGTTTCAAGGGTTAAAGTCTTGAGTTTGATATAAGCCTAGAATGGTTCAACCCCTGCTGACCCATGCAAGCGGGTTGCATATGATTCTATAGATTGGAATTTGGAGGAATTAAATTGGAGTGAGATCCTTGGAAGAAACTTTAAAATTACATGTGATTTTCATCATGGAGTTGCTCTTTAACAGGAATAGTATGAGGGAAAAAGTGAAAGTAAAAGAAATTTTCTCTTTGGGAAGGGATTGGTAGGGTCCTAAAAGGGGTCAAATGGAGAAGATATTCTAGTTTTTATTGATGTTGCCTTGTAGTGGCTTTAAAAATGTAAGTAGGTGGCATATCAATGAGTCACTGTATAATGTCTTTACAGTTTAAATGGGACTTACTGACATAATATTATCATAACAGGCATTATTGAAATCCTCATATTGTCAGTCTGCTGTTCATTTGCTAGGGAGATCGAAATATGAAAACTTGGAGATTAGGGTATTTGGGCCTTATGTGATGAAGTGCTATTGAAGGCAAATTGTATCTTTTAGTTTTTAGTTCTTCACATATTAAGATGGGTTAGATCCAATAATAAATATGAATTGCTCTATTGAGCCAATTAAAGAAAAAAGCAATATGCAGCTTGCATACATTGATATGTATTGTTTGCTTTGGATGCACATATGCAATATGTGGCTTGAACAAACTCTAATTATGTATATATAGTCTATGGAATGCAAATATGCTTTGCATTTGTTTATGTGTTGACATATATTACTTCTAAAAAAATTATGTTAATAATGATATGTTTGAAATATACACATAACACATTGTAAGTATGAACATCGTGCCCACCCTTCAATTAAGAAAGGAGGACAATATTTTAGTATGAGAGTTATTATAGCATAGGACATGGTTCTAGTTCTTAGGGATAATCAATTTTATTACATGTGTAAAAGTGTGTATTTAAGAGGACCCCATATCTTGTAATGTATGTAAATGCTTTTTCTCTTTTATTTTAAAAAATTGGTATTAGCTCAAATGAGACACATGGAACCATTGCCTTAGAATCATATAGCAACCCCTAATGTGGTTGTTTTTAGCTTATCTCTACCTTGTAAGTTGTAACTATGGTGGTCTTTAGCTTGATGCTTGGGTTCGACTTTCAACTAATCATGTTATGGCTAAACCATAGTTTAAAATTTTGTTCTGTGCCGAGCGAAATAGATGAAATCTGTCGTTCCGTTTGTTGCTCGGCATTGGCACCGCGGGGACCTCTGTGGTGTTGCAAAGGCTGCAGTGCCTCCGCCATCCCGAATTTTTTTCATTTAATTTTTTATATTTTTATTTTTTAGTTAATATATTTTATTTTTAAAAAATATCAAAATTATACTAGCACGACACTATACCGAAATTATATCGTTCCGGTTGTAAATCGAAACTTCGGTACGGGTTGAGATTTTAAACCATGGGCTAAACTACCCTAAATGGGATAGAAAAGGGGACAATGAACAAAACAATCTAGTTCCCTAGCTTCTTGACAAATACAAATTGCATTATCTACGCAATCTCAATTAATGTGCAACCCCTATCAATGACCACATGAAAATAAGAAATTGTGTACTACCCACCATTTGGAATCTTGTTCAAAGTCAAAACACGACATGCTTGGTGTTGATGTTGGTGGCTATGCTAAGCACAAACCCTAGGCAAAGAAAGAGAACTAGGTGGTGGTGGAGGAGGCTGAAACCTTATAGTTGTCGCTGAAAGCTTGTCTCTACATTGCTGTCATCTCGTTTGAAGCCCTTGAGCATCACAAAAGGCAGCTCCTTCATCTCGTGTCTTTGTGGCTTGTTGCCTCACACGAACACCTTAAGTGTCATTATAGACATGTTTCAAGGTCTTGGTGTGTTTTGCATATTGGTTAGTGTTCGGGGACAAAATGCTTTTGACCTTGCCAAATAATACGGAATGAGATTTTAATCTATAGTACTAGCCATTATTGGATTGAGACTAGTTGGGGGGTGGGGCTGGGATGGGGTGGGGGCGGAGAATAGTCGATCGCTTTTTTTTTTAGAATGTTCATCTACAAATTGAGTTAGTATGCAACAAAAAACACAAAGACGATAAACACAAACAAAAAAGACAAATCAATTTACATAGTTTGGCAACCCCTAACTCTTATTCCATGACCTATAAGTCATCAGTGGATCACTTATGGAGGAATTCCTTTATACTTTTTCTTTTGTTGGATACCTATTGGAGTATTCTCCTTTTGAATACCTTTCGTATGTGGAAAAACCTCTTATAAATCTGCACTTGTATAGTGTAACAAGAAGAATACAATTGTTAAACAAAACAATTACAAAACAAGAAATGTATTATACAATTGGAACTTTTCTCTTAACAACTAGGGGCTAAAATCCACTTGATTGATTGCTTCAACTGAATCGATTGAACTTGTATGTAGTTGATTGCTCTACCTTGCAATGGTTAGTTGAGTTGTTGACTGATCCTTTATACAATTTATCGATTCATTAGTCGAACAAAAATATTTTACTTGTTTGCATTTTAGTTTGAGTCGATTGCCAAATTGACTCAACCATCAGTTTAACTGAAAACAATCATCAGTAATCAGTCGACTATTATATGATTTGGGGTGTTCCTAGTAGAAGCTTGGGGTGTTCCTAACATAGCGGATCCAATAGACCTCTATTGTGACAATAATGGGGCTATTGCACAGGCTAAGGAACCTTGCTTTTATTAGCATTCCAAACACATACTATGACGCTTCCATCTTATTCGAGAGATCATCGATAGAGGAGATGTGAGGATATGTAGAGTATCGACTGATGCTTACATTGCAACTCCTTTGACCAAGGATTTAGCATAGGGGAAGCATGATGGTCACACTAGGTCACTGAGATTAGATACTACAGTGATTGACACTAGTGATAGTGGGAGATTATTAGTAGTAGCCCTAGAGCCAATTATGTGATGATTGACTAGGGTCTTTTATATCATATTTTATTGTTAATAAAGGTAAATTTTGATTATTATATTTACTTCATGTTTGTGCCAAATGACTAAATATAATAATATCATTGAGTAGTAGGTTCTAATCTACACCATATCAATTAGTTGAATTGATAGTGAGATGATGCAGAGAATACTACTCTTAACTATTCCTAGTCAAGTATTAATATTTAAAGACAATATTAATGCATGAGACTAGTGAGAACCCTAGATTTGATATGTGTCACGAGTAGGGTTGCAAATTAATTTTTAATTTATCGAAAATCCACGAAGAATACAAATCAAACGAAGTATAGGGGCATCGAGTCATATTTTTCCAATGGCTAATAGAAAATTATTTAAATCGAGCTTGCGTGTCATTTTTTTTGGGTTTTCCAGATATAAATGGGTTTTGGGGTTTTGGAATGAAACAAAAATGAAAAATGCAATGATTTAATGAAATGCAATTGAAATCAAATTACCTCCTAATCTCAAAATGTAAATTCAAATCAAATTGATGGTTGAAATCCAAATGCACAAATAAAATAAAACTATCATAAATCCTAAAGGCTTAAATCAGTAACCTAAACTTAAATGCAAACAAAATGGATTTCACAGTCAATGGGTGCAAGCAAGAAACCGAACAACTAGAATTGATTGAAACTAGTTAACTCATTCTAAAATGCAATCAAATTGCTTAAACCTAGCTAGCTGTCTTCTGATACTTCAAGAAAGATTTGGCACGGAACAGTGAAATCTGAAACCGAACAACTATCTGAAACCGAAGGAACCAAACAACTATTAGACTCTATGAAACCTGCAGAACCAAACAGCTAATCAAATCAAGTAATTCAATTACACAAACTAATGAAGTAATCAAACAATTCGAATTCAAGAAATGTAAATCAATCTGTTGAACAATCGAGATATCAGAATGAAAATGAACAGAACAGAAGTAGCAGAAATACAAAATGAACAGAACAAAAACTATCAGAAACTTCAGATCTTCCCTTCCATCTCAATCTCCTCCTTGTCATCACACAAGGTCCGATTAAGGATCAGAAATCCCAGAGAAACACCTATTAATCTCAGCTCGGCTTGAATGAAATCAGCTCCACTCTATGCAGCTCCGAAACCCTCAAGAACACGAAGAACAGAGCCGAAACAAGAACTTAAGAATCCAGTTGAAAATCCTTCAAATCTCTGGCAATGTGTTGCTTGGAAACCTTCAAGAACCCTTGGAGAACCCCTCCTCGCGATCTTGATTGCTCCGATTGGTTAAATCCGAAAAACCCAGCCGAAAATGACAGCGAAACAATTCCCTTTGGCGAGACCCTCACCGGATGAAGTCACCACCAATTGACGCCGAACTTAGCTTGTGGTTACCCTCTGGAATCCGAAAATCAACATGCAAGGAAGAAATCTGAAGCTTCCCTAAAAAAATGCAACGAAAAACGAAGAAAAAAACCAAGGAAGAAGACGGTGGCTGTTTGCTACAGTAATGCAACAGTAACTGTGATTTTTTTGGGTTACTGTAGCTTTCTTGTTAAAGCTAGGGTACTGTAGCTAACGGGTTAGGTTGACTTGAGTTCGATCCGGGTTAGTCTGTTTCAACCAAATTCACTCAATTTAATTCCAGATTGACTCCAATCCGCATGGGTTCCATCCTAATCGCACTTGAGTCTTGATTCATGAAGTTGGATCGATCAATTGGGTCAATCTTGGCTCAATTCGATCATGATTGAGCTCGATCTTGGTCCAATTTGAGCCCTACAATCAATTAACAATCATTGATGTAAAATTCGTCATTAAATCG
This sequence comes from Curcuma longa, assembly GCF_044706935.1. NCBI lineage: Eukaryota > Viridiplantae > Streptophyta > Magnoliopsida > Zingiberales > Zingiberaceae > Curcuma > Curcuma longa. Next base: position 1,830,427 of record NC_133870.1, on the reverse strand, counting down.
CAGAAATTATAATCAAGCCTTCAATTATGTCGCATAACACAAATATAATCAAATTGATTCATTAAACAATTTATTTTCGTGCAAAAATCCAAAAATAAATCGATTAAAATGCAACCAAACCCTAACTCATCAACTAGCATGTAGGTCAATTGATGACTTGATCTCACAAGTCATGGATATGTGATATCACGTTGACACATGGGTATATATTAGAGAATGTATACTGAATTGATCCGTCATGAGAAAGTTTCATGGATTGTTATATGTGTCATAAACTTTCTTATGTGACTATTGATATAAATAGTTTTGAGACCTGAAGTCACTACGATTTCCTACATAAGAAGTTGTGTACTTTGGTATCGTCAAATGTCACCCGTAACAGGGTGGATTATAAAGGTGATCACTGGATATGCAATAACTTATGTTAAGGGATGTAAGTGATGTAGATGAGATCTATCCCTCCCATATGACATGAGTGATATATGTGGGTTCCTTAATCGAGTAGGACTACTAAATGCATGACCATGCTCAAATAAGTGAATATGAGATATTGAACTCATTTGCTTGAGTAAGTCTACTCGGGGATCAAAAAACACAGATTGATATCGAGGATGACACGGTCCATGCCTCATTGATTAATCTACATATCGAGGATAAAAGGACATCATCATACATTATAGTAGTCACGAAAAAGTTAGGTCGGATCTCGACTTTCTCGTCACTTGGGTAGCAATGATGTATTGATAGATATCGTTCATTGCTTATGTGTCTAAAGCAGTTTAGACACATTACCAACGTTACGAGAACCTATTGGATCACACACAAAGGACACGATGCTTCAAAGATTGATTAATTTTAATTTGACTAAAATATGATCCGAATTGGATTAATTGAGTTAGACTCAAGTGAATCCAATTGGATTATAGGATTAAGTCTAATATGAGTTAGACTCATTTAGATTAGACTTAACCAAATTTGAATGAGATGTTAATTCATTAAAATATTTAATCAATTAATAATAGAGAAAGACTAAAGGTTTTTCTTTTCATTGGATGAAGAGAAGAAGAAGAGCTAACATGAGAAACATGTCTTCTATTTGGGTTTTAATTGGTTTTAATGTGGGAAAGCTAAAGAGGCAAAAACTCTTCTTATTCATGAGATGAATATAAAAGATTTTTCTTGTGTTTTTCAATAAGAACAAAGCATTTTTGAACTCTCTTCTTCCTCTTAGCCAAACACCCCTTTTGTTCCTCTTTATTTTGGTCGAATCTCCTTATGTGGTTATACAATAAAAGAATTTGCATCACTGACGACTTATGTCAGGACGAACCAGCTAAGAACTAACACAGGATACTATGCTATTACAATTACATATTACATGTCAACAGAGAAATTGTTCACTTCAGATTGGCTTCAAAGGTCTTGCTATTGTGCCTTCTCGTTGTAGGTGTTGCATTTGGTCGATCTTAAGGCATTTAAGAACTGGTGGCTCATTCAAATGAGAAGCTTTCTGATTTGCTTGGCTTTTAGGTTTGTATATTTTCGAAGCGAGGTAGGAAAGAGCTGTGACCACCTCAGCTATTTTAGGCCTCGAAGAAGGTCTCTCGTGCAAACACATTTTAGCAATATCAATTGCACGGCATAAATCCCTTTTAGGATACTGCCCCTCTAACTTAGGATCAGCCATCTCTGGAAACATGTCCCTGATATAGAATTTTCGCTTTGCCTGCGAGAAAAAGATGACATTCTCAGATTGAAACCAGCAGCTCTATGAAACACTGATATTATTTATTGACATGAAAGTTCAACAGTAGAAGACATAACATTTCAGGGATATCACAATAGCAAGATGAATGGGAGAGGAACTTTAGATATGCAATTTAGAACTATCTGATATCACTTCTCATAAATTTCTTTACAATTTAGAACTATCTGTTTCATAACATGTTTAAGCTCTGTACCCTGTGATTTTTTCTTTTTTGACTTCTATTTTCCAATGCTTTTTAATCACAAACTTCCTTAAAATTACAGAGAAATAGCAAAATTGCTGCGTGAGTATATAGTGGCTGTGGGTGTTGAATCATATTACCACAAATTTGTGCCTCGTGCAAATAAGTTCAACCCTCTTCATTTCTTCTCTTCCACCACTGATAATTTGGAGTTGCAAGCTAACCCTAGCTAGCTGTGGAACATTTATTTATTCTAAATGCTGTAGGCATCATACGAGCTCCTCGTGGTGATGGAAAAGAAACTATTGTATTGGTAACTCCTTACAATTCACAAAACACCACATACAGTGATGCTGTTTCACTAGGGATCGGTTTCTCAATTTTTTCACTTCTAAGCCATGTTACATGGCTTGCAAAGGATATTGTTTGGTTAGCTGCTGATTCCAGATATGGGGAGTATACGGCAGTTGATTCATGGCTAAAAGATTATCATGGTCCTGCTTTCCCTGGTGAGCAAAAGGATATTGTTTGGTCCTGCTTTCTAATATATATCACTTCTCCTAAATTTCTTTACTGTGAAATAGATAATTGTAGATTGTAAACCAAAAAAGCTCAGATGTTGCCAAACTTATAAAAAAAAAAAACCTCAACCAATGTAGATGTACAATAGTTTTGAAAGAAGCTTTTACAATTGATGGAATGAGAAAAAAAAAAGAAGCAAAGGTCCTCACCCATACAACAAGATTATACTCATCCTTAGGTCTTGAAGTGTCTATGGCCCTTCTTCCAGTGATGAGTTCTAGAAGAACAACCCCAAAGCTATAAATATCTGCTTTTGTTGTTAATCGTCCAGTGTTTACATATTCAGGTGCACAATATCCACATGTGCCCATTGGCCTTGTGGATACATGTGTGTCATCACCACTAGGACCAAGTTTTGCCATGCCAAAATCACATATCTTGGGATGATATCCCTCATCTAACAATATGTTAGAGCTTTTCACATCGCGGTGTATGACTGGAGGACTGAGTTTATCATGTAAATACTCCAATCCTTTTGCTGCACCTTCAGCTATTCTCATCCTTGTGTTCCAATCGAGTACTTTCCTATCGGGATCAAGCTCTGTTGCAATCACATGAACAAATATTTGTATCAACAATAGCAGCATCTCTCGAAAGAAGGAAAAAAAGTTTAACAATAATATACTGAAGAAGCTCTACAAAAACATACTGTGCAGGTGGTCCTCCAAGGATCCCAACGGCATGTATTCAAATACCAAAATCCTTTCATTTCTACAAGCGCAATAGCCAATAAGGTTGATAATGTTAGGATGATGACATAGACTCATGAAAAGCGCCTCTAGGAGAAACTCATTATGTCCTAGTGCATCAGTACGAAATAGCCTCTTTATAGCTACATTCTGCAAACAACAAAATCCTCGTTAGCCAGCACAAACTATGCACAAGAGATTCAGTATGCAATCAAACACATATTCCTGAATGTTTTTTGTTTGTTTCTAACTTGGAGCATGCAATGCATCAGCCACACTAACTAACAGAACGAGGAGGAGGATATGAAAAAGGAGTTATGAAACACAGATCAAACTTAATAGCTAGATATCCTTAGCTTAATAACCGAGAATGAAATTTCAACATGGAGCATCATCATGTAGAATTTTTTACCAAAAAAGATTAAACATGGAACCTTGGAGAAATAGTTGTTCTTATTAGAATTGCACAGTTTGTCAACAAGAATTGCACAGATGAAACTTAAGCACAAATCAAACTTAATAGATATCCTGCTCAGCTTAATAACTGGGAATGAAATTTGAATATGGAGCACCATCATAGACAATTTTTTTACTAAAAAATATTAGACCTGGAACCTTGGAGAAATAGTTGTTCTTGTTAGAATTGCACAGTTTCTCAACGAGAAAGGCAACAAGAATTAATATTGCACAGATCAAAACTAATAGATATCCTGCTCAGCTTAATAACTGGGAATGAAATTCAATATGGAGTAAGTATCATCATATATATACAATTTTTCACTAAAAAAGCTTGGAGAACTAGTTGTTCTTATTAGAAAGAATCACACATTTTTTCTCCTAAGGAGAAAGGCCGGCAACAAGAAAGAAAATGTCAGCGATCGACGAGTTTACCTGGTTCGTACTTTCCAGCCTTCCCTTGTAAACGATTCCATAGCCTCCCTCTCCCAAACAGTGATCATCATTAAAATCCATTGTTGCAGCAACTAATTCACTGAATTGAAACATCTGACCATCAGATTTACTAGAACTAGAACCGCCACTGGATACCACTTGGTTTTCATTCTTTGAGGTCTCTTTCTCGATATTCACAGGGCGATTGCGATTGGCTTGCAACGTGTCTGAAGAAACAAGATCTAACACACACAAAAAAAAAAAATGTCTATGAGCAACCATGAACGTAAGATAGGAGCAGGCATTGCCAAATGCAATGCTCTTAAAAGAAGGGTTCTGACAGATGATCGAAAGGATATATATTTTTCAATAAAGATTCGCCAAGAAAAAAAGCGAACAAAATTAGGGTAAAAAGGAAGAAGACAATGTATAAAAGCGATTCATCAAGAAAAAAAGCGAATAAAATTAGGGTAAAAAGGAATAAGACAATGTATAAAAGCGATTCATCGTCGCAGCCGCCGTCTCGAACATCAAAGAACTTGCGAATCCACAAAGAAAGGGGAGAAAAATCCGCCATTGAAATCCGAACATTCATCCAACAAAAGAAAAAACCTATCTTTCTTTCACCAGAAATCTGGGAGCTACCGACGGGAAACCCAGTCGCCAGATGCAAGCTAAGAAACACAAGAACACCAAAAACAAAATCCGAACATTTAACCAAGAAATTAAAAACAATCTTTCTTTCTTTCGTTCTTTCGTCAGAAATCTGGCAACAACAATATAATCGCGACCAAGAAGCCAATCGCCTGATACATGCTAAAAAGCAATCGAAAACTTGATAAAAAAACCCTTCTTCCAAGGGCTTGCTTTGGGGTGGGTACCTGTTGCAATGTCCCGTTGATCGCCCTCGTCCGTCTTCGACACTCGAGCGCCGCAAAAACAGAAAGCCAGCATCGACTGCAACCGCCGACGTCTCTTTATGTCAAGAAGCTGTCGTCGGGCTTACGCGATCGATGAAAGTGAGAAGACACAAGCAAGAAAGCAAGAGAGCTCGCGACAGCTAGCGGAAAGGAAATCTTTCTAATCGCAAACAAGCAAGCAAAGCAAAGTGAAGTGCCGGAAGAAGGGACTCGCCGGCGCATATATAGCCCTTTCGTGTTCCAGATACGGAAAGATACAAAGTGATTCGGAGTCGGAAAAACTTACCAAATTTGCTAATTCTTATCCAGTTAACTTACCAACAAAAAGAGCAGCGCCAGCCGCAACGGTCGGTCGGAGGCCGACGAGATGGATCTTGAAGCCATGCGCGCGCCACAATTTTTTATAATATAATATGAAATTGAAATATTTTATTAATCGAAAAAGCTAAAAACTAAATTAATATGACAACTTTTTTTTATAAAACTTAAAAAAAATACTACTATTAATTAGAAAAATAACTGTCCTATCCTATGTAAACTAGGAACCAAATTAAAATTTATCAAATTTAATTTTAAACGTGGAAAATTAATTATAAAATTAAAATTGATTCTATATTATAAAAGAATCAACCTCATTTTTTTTCTTCTAATTATATCTAACCAAATCAAAATGTAAAAAAAAAATTATATTAATGATTAACTTGTTCACTTAATTTTATAGCATATCAATAAGTCAACTTCATCTCTATAATAAATGGTTATATCTAATCAACTCAAACAGTTGACACTCAACTATTTGATTCTCTAATTAATTTAATTGCTTTTCAGTCAACTCCTTTGGATTAACATTTAACTCACTATGATTCATGATCAATTCCTTTATATCGTGATTGTTTTCTCTAATTACTATATCATTAATTGACTATCCATGTCATCAATAGACTAATCTAGATAAATTCATTATTGAATCTTTAGATGATTGTATCATCAATCAATTGTTGTTTACCGATAGTTGACTCACTTGGATAAATTTCAATTCTTTTATTATTGACATGGTTTTAGTTGACTTCAAGTACTTCTAGTTAACTCATATCCTCTATCTCTATTATGAGTCTTTCCTATAGAAATAAAGTCATATGACTATTTTTTATTGAATTCACTTTGCTGAAGTGAATTTAAACATATTAATTTACTTAATAGTTGACTCAAACAACTCTAGTAAGCTATTTATGTCATATAATCAACTCAAGATAAAATAAAAAAAAATTTGTTCAAATAACAAGTCGTTTAACTATACTGTCAACTAAGATTATCCGGTTAACTAAATATACAAAAGAGTCTATTGATTTTACTTGACCTCAAGAAAATACATTAGCATCAATCTAAAACATATGTTCTTTGATTGAGTATACACTTAAGTAAAAAACTTCTACCAAAAACTAAAATACAATCCTCTTGAACACTTATTTTATGTCTTTAAACCTATCCTACTACATCCCTCAAGATCTCCTCGACAAGCCTTCAACCTTCGAGAGTCCTGCTTGATTTGAGTCATCTCTTCATAAACATAAATGAACTTTGACATATGTTAAACCTTTCAGAAGATTCATTTCTGGGACTTCAAACTCTCAAGAGCTCTAACTCTGAGACTTCCATATGTTAATGATTCACCTTTAGGTTTTTTTGTCAGACATTTGGTTTTCCAACTTGTTGAGTCTTCAATTGCTAATTCCTCACTCTTCGAGAATTCTTACCAAGCTCCTCTTGACCTGATAGAACTTCACTTGCTAGGAGCTCACTCTTTGAGACTTCTTGTCATGCATCTAGTCCTCTTTAACCTATCAAAACTTTATCTGCCAAAAGCTCACTCTCTGAGACATCTTATCAAATATCCAATCCTCCTTAACATGTCAGGTCTTCACTTTCTCAAAGCTCATTTTTGTAATATTTTTAAGATTATCAATGACTTTTGATGAAAGTGCTTAATGAAATCATTAAATTTTTATTTTTTTTTAACTTTGATTTGTTCAATTCGATTTAAGAAAAATTAATTTTTTGCTTTAATTTGGAATTATAATGGGTGGAAGGATATTTTGAGAAAAAAATGTGTCCCATAAAATACAAAGTATAATGGATGATTTAAGAATTTTTAAAATCTAAGTAAACTTTTTTATAAATTGCCTAAGTTTTTTCCTTGTTCAACAATATTTTTCAAAGGTGTTAGTTTAAATCAAAAGAGTACTTTTTTTTTATTTCCAAATCATCAAAGGATATCCTACTTTAATTTTTTTTTTTATCAAAAGGATACCCTACCTCATTATTCAGCCATATACATTTATCCAAATGCCCTTCACAATTGTTCTATATTATTATTTCTCACTTAAATCTCCCACATAATTTCTAATCGATCGGACGCGTTATAACAACTTTAAAATTATACTTGCTACAACATATGTAGTAACTACTTTCTACAACATGAATATTAGATAAGTAAGTTGAATTCACGTTGTAACAACTACAATTTAAAATGAATGGTAAATGAATATATTTGAATTCATAGCAATTACAATTTAAAATGAATATGATTGAATTCACGTTGTAGCTACTACAACGTAAATATTTTTGAACAAGTATGCATTATAGCAATTATGAAATTGCAGCTGCTACAATATAAATATTTTTGAACGTTAAATATGTCAGACATATTATAACAACTACGAAATTGTAGTTGCTACAACACGTCTGATTGACCCTTTAATCATTTAAAAATAAAAGGCATCTTTTTTTTTGATGAAAGTAAAAAATATATATATCATCAAGAAAATAGCACAGGTATACAAGGGAGGCTAATGACACTATCTCATGTCATGTCTGACGAAATGTCAAATCTAAGGAAGTGTCATGGTTAATCATGTAAGTGCTCCCATGTGTACCAACAATATCAGTATATCTCACTCACTATCTAACATGCAGGTGTCCCTACTCGTGCAACCATCATATCTATGTCCACTGCTAGTGTGGGGGCCCCTATCACAACAAAGTCGATGCAGCCACAATCCTGGTCCTCACTGCAAAGTCGATCCGCCCTCCTCAGCAGTCAGCATCGAATCACCAAACAGCGCCTCTGCATCTCCACTGTAGCTCAGCATTTGCCTCCAGCCTCAACTATCAGCTCCAGCATCCTCTACTAGCTCCGCTCCACCACCTCCTCGATCGCCACCGGCATCTCCAAGCTCGCCTACCTCCAAAACGAAATTGCACACTTTTAGCAAGTGGCCAGTTGTCAATGGATTTGATGCGTCTTTATCGTAGCCGTGTCTACGGACTAGATGAGTCAATGCTGGTGGACTCATTCACCCTTAAGGCTTTTTTAGCAAAACCCCAACCCTCAATGGATTTGATGTGTCTTTACCGTAGCCATTACTATGGACTAGGTGAGCCAAAGTGGTGGACTCACTCACCCTCTTAGGCTTTTTGGCAAAGCCTCAACCATCAACGGATTTGGAGCATCTTTACCACGAGCCGTTTGTTGTGGACTAGATGGATCATATATGGTGGATCCATTCACCCAAAATATGTAATGAATTTTATTTTTGGGCACAATTTTGCCCAAAGTGTTCGAATATCACTCAAATTTTTTATTATTAAATTGCACTCTAAATTACTCTCCGTAGTCAATCTAGGAGATTGTCGCTATGCCTCCCAACAAGGTGAAGCCCTACTTCACAACACAGCAGTAAGGCATATGACGTCTATCAAGAAAGACACAATTTTGATCCTTTACTGCAGCACGAGTCGATGTCGGCCTCGATTGAAATATCCATGTGTAAAAGAACTTACGAGTCTGCCTTAGCAAATAGATTACTTATTCAATATAGGACGTTTTTCAAGGACGACGTAGCTATAGAGAGTGATCATCGACATATTTTTCAAATGTGTTCGATGAGCAAACGAGCCTATCTATCTTGCAAAATTTAAGCACATTAATTATAAAAAAAACTAATTAAAAAGACACAATTAAGCTGTTTCACATTGGTTGGCTCCCTGCCTACTTGGCTTGCTCATCCTTACTCCCGACCTGTTGTCAATCCGAAACCCGTTTTTTTTCTGACCCTAAATACCCGACCCACTAATTCACCTCTCCCTCCCTCCCGATTCCCGACCCGGAACAACGCTGGCGCAGCCCTCCCTCTCACTCTCCCCTCGGGGTCAGCCATCGGCGTCCCTTCGCCTGCCGCAGCTGTTCCTGTTGATTGAGATCTGCACCTGGAAGCTTCGACCACCTTCTCCCACACCAAGACTGTAGAGGGGAAGACGAAGAGGAAAGCTTGAGGGTAGCACCTACACAGAAAAGAGAAGTGAGGGGGAAGGCCAGGAGGGTCCTGGCGCGACCACTCCGATGCTTAAGTCAGTAGGGGAAGAAAGGAGGTGAAACTGGGAGAAAGGAAGTAGGAAATGTGTGATCGCATACCTCTCTTCGGTGACCTACTAACCTTTTATATAGTTGGGTATTGGGGGAGTCACATCGAGGATATGACTAACGTCCCATCGCCGTTATGAATGTGTCAGAGAACAGGGCCTGGCCCATATTAATGTCCCATCATTAGTCAGCATTTAAGGGGATCCGCTACGACACTTTATCAAAGATTTACTATGATGACATGTCGGGATGTCAGAGGAACATTCATAACCTAACGATAGGGGAGTGGTCTTTTCATAGATTTAGAGTGTATTGATGACCTAGGCTGCATGCCCGAGCCGAGCAGGACTAACCGAGTAATGAAGAAGGTCGGTGGACCCTATGGGATCGAGCCACCTGACAGGCACCGATAAGAGCATTATCCGAGCCGAGTGGATGGGCCGTGCTGCGACACTCATGTCCTGATAAGACACCGGTCCTGGGGACCCTTACTGTTGACGGAGTAGGAGGGTTCGGCTCGGTCCCTTGGAGAGGGGTTCGGGGTCCTTGGAGAAGGTTCGGCTCGGTCCTTGGAGAGGCTCGTCTCGGTCCTTGGGGAGGGTTCGGCTTGGTCCCTTGGTCCGATGTTGAGATATTGTGTTCGACCCCTTCCACCTGGTTCGTTTAACCAGATCGGACATACACATCCATAACACAAGCCTCCCCACTAGTCTAGTCGAAGGAGATGTGAATTCGACTGACTAGACCAGTGCCCTTGCAACCCCTGCCTGATCGGGGCTCGAGTCGGGGGAGTGTATCCTTAAAGGGGGCGGCTAGTTACGATGTACCGTTTCTTTTGCTCCATGAACTCCACTTCCTGTTCCTAAGTTTATCTTTTTCCTCGCCAAGAATCTTAAGGGATGATTCACATAAAACTATATTGAGCTGCACAGTACCGATCGATGTGAGTCTAGTTGACTAGTCAGGTAGGTGGGAGAACAGGAGTCCGGTTTGACCCTCGTCGAGTTTTCTGAACCATGCACCGTGTTTACATCTGTTGAAGTCGGTAAATAATGGGTTAAGGATATGCTAATCTGCAGGATATCGTACGGCGGAAATGGCTGGTGACGTGTCGTAGCTATTAACGAGGCATCATTATCGAAAAGGGTGCGCGGAGAGATTCGAAGGGACAGCAGCTTCATTAATGAAAACGTGCGTGGAAGTATTCGAAGGGACAGCGGTATGGTTGGCAACTCCTTCTCGAACGACGCGCTAATCAGACGATTATTCCCCGCCCCTGCGTTTTCATCTTTCTCTGCGTCTTCTTGCGAGCGACTATACATAGGGGCCTAACCTTCGATGACATTCCCATGAACTGCTTCTCTTAGTTCTCTGCGCCCTCCAAAACTGCCGCTTCTCGTGGTGAGGGCCATGGAGAGTGACAACGGGGCAGCTCCGAGCGACGCGGGATCCACCACCCATCCAGATCCTCAAGAGACGGAACTATTCCAGGTGCTGCGCCTGAGAGCGAGCGTAGCAGAGGAACGGGCCCGACGAGCGGAGGAGGTGTTGGTGCAGAAGGAGTTGGAGAACCAACAGCTTCGGGAGACCATCCGGGACATGCAGCAACGTGATAGCGCCCTGTGGGCACAGGTGGGAGGCTCCCTCTCCGAGGCTCTAGAAGACTTGGAGAAGATCTCACAGGGGGTGAAGGGGGCTTTGCGTACCGCCTACATCGGTCCTCATCTGGTCAAGAGGCATCAATAGGCAAGAAATGATGTATTTCTTTTTCCTGAACTGATGTTTGCTCTAAGATGTACTGAACCTTCTATGATGGGCAAGAAATGATGTATTTCTTTTTCCTGAACTGATGTTTGCTATAAGATGTACTGAACCTTTTATGATAAATGAATAAACGAGGTTGAGGGTTCAGACTTTGAATAACCAGGAGTATCTGTGAGTATGCGGCCATGTATGGTCAAGATTAGGGGTGCGGTAGAATAGTTTAAAAGGTGCTCGAGTTGGCCAGTGTTCGAGTCGATCAGAAGGCACAGCGGTTTTAGTGAGATGTCCGATGCATCATAATTGGGGAGAGGGTGTGGCTCGGCTCGGTCACTTGGAGAGGGTGCTCGGCTCGGTCGCTGGAGAGGGTCGCATAGGACTCGGTTTGGCCCCTTGGTCCGACGCTCGAGATATCGTGTGACCTCTTCGATCTGGTTCACTTAACCGGATCGAACATACACATCCATAACACAAGCCTCCCCACTAGAGAGGGGATCTTGACTGACTAGACTAATGTGTCATGGCGACCACGCAAGATACCTTTGGTTCTTGGGGGAGGTAACGGTACCGGGGCCTATGCGATTCAACGAGCCTACCACGCTTTGGTGCGAGGATGATGTGGCGGATCATTTCCCAATGTGGTATTAATGGGATCATGCTAGCGGGATGTCCGATGGGACAGGTGAATCGTCATCATGGCGTGGCAGATCAGTTTAGGAAACTGAACCCATCGAACGGCAGACATGCCATCCCGCTCTTTTTTCCGCCGCCTGATCGGACGGTTTCACTTCATTAGGGTATTGAATATATAGCTCAGCCCGTCGAGCGTGCGGCGGCCACGCGACTTCATCTTCTTCACTCCTGAGCTCCGTCTGATCCTCGTTTCCTTCTCCGGCAAGCCTTTCGTTTTCCTCCTTTTCGGTCCCACGTAAGTGTCGCTTTTCATCCCTCCTTTTAAGAATGTCATCTGAGAGCGCTTCTGAAACCCCCGCCGGGCCCATAGGGCCATGGTATGAGTCCCTGACATCTACCTTCCATCAGGCTACCATTCCCACTGTTAGGTTAACATACGAGATACCAGCAGACCTTAGGATCATAGCTCCCAGTCCTGACCAAAGACCGAGTTTGCCTCCGCCCGGTAGCGTAACTTTCTTCTACCGCCAACTCGAGGGTGGTCTTAGATTCCCGATTCCGGAATTCTTTACAGCCATCTCGACCTACTTCAGTATTCCCCTTAACCAGCTTGCCCCCAACTCTTTTCGCCTCCTTTGTGGGGTGGCTCTGATATTCCGTTTGTATCAGATCCCTTTACGTCCCCCTTTCTTTCATTTATTCTTCTATCCGAGAAAGAAAGAAGATGGCGTATTTTACTTCAACGCCAAGCCGGGGATCAAATTCTTGGCGAAATGCCCGTCCTCGCTCAAGGGCTGGAAGAAGAAGTTCTTCTTCGTCCACTTTCCCAGCGCCATCCCTTTCCCAGCCGAATGGCAGGGCGAGCTTCCTTCTCCACCACAGCTCCGCCTCCTTAAGATCGATCCAGAAGTTCAGGCCGCGACCGAGTTAGTGAAGGGCTTGCTATTTGATGCCCAGAAACTACTGGCCGAAGAAGGCTTGCTACATCGAGGCGGTTTAAGCCCGATTGCGGCCGAGCTGACGCGACCTTTCGGTAAGGAGCGAGAGCTTTAGTTCTGTTGTGATAACTAACTGAACGTTTTTATTTATTTGCAGCCGACATTTGGATGGACGCTTCATTGAACAAGCATTTGAAGTGGAACCGCGCCGTGCTCGGGGCATTTTTGACCCCTAGCGCTAGTGCCGGGCCTTCCACCGCGGCGACTTCTCGGGCGGACCAGCCGGCGATTGAGGCATCGGGAGCTGCTGCCTCCGAGACCCCGGAGGCCCCTATAACAACCCACTCGGCTCGGTCGGCGCCCGAGCCTCGTCAGAAACGGAGGGAGGAAGACCGCTCCCGCAAATCCTCTAAGTCCCATTCCAAGAAGAGACACCACCACCGCTCTTCAGAGGAAGAGAGAACCAAGCGCCCTAAGAAACAGGAAGCACCAAAAGGCAGCAAGTCGGCGCGGTCATCTCGTGGGGATGAGTCGACACCTCTGGGGACGGACCAACCGGCGGAGTCGGCTCAGCAAACACAGGCTGGGGGCGACGAAGAAGCCCCGTCCCAGCCTGCTGGGGTGGGTGTATTGGCCTCTCCACTTGAGTCGGAGATGCCGCAACAGGCGTCGCCCACCCTCCAGGAGGAGGTCGGGAGGACTTCTCCTCGGGACCCAGTGATAGAGGTCGATCCGACAGAAGTACCACCGGCTCCTACTGCTCAAAGACCGCCTGGATCCAGCCCCGCCGTCTCCTCGGAAGGGGGGCAAACCTCCTCCTCCCGGCGGGAATTTCGGGACATGCAACTGACACATGTGCCTGCGGACGAGCCCCTTTCGCCCGACCTGGTGCTAAGCGCTATGAATCTGATTCGGGGTGGGCTCGGTGCCGAATCTTTTGTTGGGGCCACGACCGCGGAACTTAGCTATCGCGGCAATTTTCACTTCTTCCGAGTAAGTGTTTCTTGTCTTATCTAATTAATGAACTAGGCTCACCTCTTCTCTTGTGTTCAGTCGTGGGCGGAACACCTGGAAGTACACAGCAGGCTGAACCGACTGAACCGCCAGTTTGTAGCGGTAAAAGCGGAGTTGGAGAAACTGAAAACCCAGGGTGCCGAGCTGTGCCGAGAGCGCGACGAGGCGCGAGCTGATGCCTCCAAGAATCACGAAGAAGTTGGCCGACTTCAAGCAGATCTTCGCGAGGTGCAAGGCAAGCTGGCAGCCTTGGAACGAGAGGCAGAGGCGGCCCGTGCAAAGCTGGAGAAGCAGGAGGAGGATCTTTCCCGGGATACTCGAGACCTCCACTTCTCAACAGAAGCAGCTGACAGAAGAGCAAGAGAAACGGCGACTTCTGGAAACCGACCTAGATAAAGCTCGAGCAGAGGCAGCACAAGCAAAGGCTGACTTATCTGCTTATCAAGAGGGAGAGCCGAGCCGCTTGCAGACTGCAAAGGATGCCTGGCTGCAGTCGGCAGAATATATAGACCTCTTTGAGCAGAGAGCGGCCCTGATGTTACAGCGCGGCTTCGAAGGGGCAGTGAAGCAAGTAGGCGAGGCCAAGCTATTCCCTCCAGACTTCGACCCGGACCTATTAGATATTGATAGGGTATGGAGTGAATTGCCCGAGTCGGAGAGGCGAGGTCTTCTGTAATCCAATATGTGTCACTGCTTCCATGAAATGACAACTTTTCTTTTGTGCCTACTATTTGGAGTAATTTATGCTGTGTTTTTATGTGAGCCGCCTAATGTGTGCCAGGCGGATACCTTTCAAATTGCGGCCAAGCTCAGGATTGGTTTCTTGGACATCCCCCGAACCGACTACCCTCCTAGTAAGCCTCAGTGGGGGCTTAGAGAAAAGGTTCCACCTCCTCTCGAGCCGAGCCGAGCCGAGCCGAGCGAGAGAAGGTTCTTGATCGGATCGGGAGTCGTCCCTTCCTTAAGTTGGCGATCTTTATCTCGGAAAGTTTGTCATCCGTGCTCTTATGCCGAGCGGACTCCAGTCAATCCTATGACGGCGCGCACGTGCGCAGTAAGGTCTTCTCGTTTTCCGAGGAATATCATTAATGGGGCCCTACTTTCGATGTGACTAGTGTATCGTCATAATGATGGTGCACAATCTACCTAGGGATTGGTGTCCATCCGACGGTGATAAGCGCATCCCGCCCTTTGATCTTCCTAAGGATGGAGGGTGTGGATCTACTGTTTTCGTGTATAAGAAGTCGACAAATCTGCAGTTGCGGCGCAACTGTACCATCGGCGGCGTCATCTTCTTCTTCTTCCTAGCGACTCGCCTCCTCGCATCCTTCTTTTCAGTAAGGTCTGTTTCTCCTTATTACTTTTTCTTGGGTTTAGAGTTCTTCTAAGAATGTCCTCTTCTGCGGGATCGGTTGGGGCCTCGTCGCCGTCTGAGGGAGATTGGGTATCATCTTCTTCGACGGCTGGGGAAACCTCCGCAGGTCCATCGGGCGAAGGACCTTCGTCCGATGCTGCGGAACCGTGGTATGAGGTAGAGTCTTCTACCTTGACTAAGGAATCTCGTTTAGAAATTAGGCGTCGCTTCGGCGTCCCGAAGGAATATAAGATCAAGGTTCCAAGGAGTCATCATTGTCCTGTTTCCCCTCCTTCCGGTTGCATCACCTTCTTCTTAGACCAACTGGAAGGAGGGCTTAGGTTTCCCATCCCCGAATTCTTTATAGAGGTTTCTAGGTATTTCGGGCTTCCTTTGAATCAATTAGCTCCGAACTCCTTCCGTCTATTGTGTGGGGCCTTCTTAGTTTTCCGACTGTATGGTATTTTGCCGAGCCCTCGGACGTTTCACTTCTTTTTCTTCCCTAAGATGACCGAAGAAGGCGTCTTCTACTTCACGGCCCGTGTCGGTCACAACTTCTTGGATAATTACCCGACTTCCCATAGGGGATGGAAGAGTCGGTTCTTTTTTCTTCGCCCGCCTAGTCCACTTAATCTTTTCTCGGAATGGTTGCGAGAGCTCCCGAGTCAACCTCCTCTGGGTCCCTTTAAGGAGGACTCGGTTTATCAGGAGGCATACGAAGTGTTGTTAGGCCTTCAGTATGATGTCGACCGATTAGTCGGCGAGGAGGGTCTTTTATACTGGGCCCGCCTGAGTCCAGTGCCGGCGAAATTGACTCAGCCGCTGGGTAAGGCATTTATATCTCCTCGAGATTTTGCGTTTGTCAACTTAACTGGGTTTTTGTTGTTGCAGACGAATTCTGGATGTCTTCCTCAACGAACCGATACCTTAAGTGGGACAAGACCATTCTCGTGTCTTCGAACTCTTCTTCGAGTTCGACTGCTGCGCCCGTCGCCATGGCATCAGAAGGTATCGAGCCTCGAGGGGGCGCGTCCCCCGCTTCGACTCGACCCGCCGCACAGGCCCCTTCTCGGTCCCAAGGCTTGGGACTGGCCCATTCTTCGGCTCCTGCTTTACCGAAACGCCCCTCTGCAGCGATTAACTTGGTAGAGCCCTCGCCTTCCAAGCTCCAGAAGCTGTCAGCCCCTAGCGGCTCGGGTCGAGGACCCGAGACAGCGCGAGGGAAAGCTGTCGAAGTGTCTGCGGCTGAAAACCCGCTTCCGGGGCCGGCGAGTGGAGGGGAGAGAACTTCCACCCATCCCCCTACTCTTCACGAGGCGTCCCGTACTACTGATCGGGGGGCCTCCACCTCCTCAGGAAGAAACGAGGTTGCAGGGCGTTATGGAATCGACTCGAGTTGCATTGACCATGAGCGAGGCTCCGCCGATTCCTACTCCCATGCGGGCCTCTTCAACCCCCAGGGTTATTCCACCTTCCGGCTCGGCTCCCTCCGCCTCACGACCCGTCATCGACGCAGATGCTCCTTTCCAGTGGGCCGAGGTTGCTCAAGTCATGGACCACATCAGGTCCATCCGAGGTGCGGATAGCTACTCCAGGCTATCTTTGATGGACTTGTTCAGTCGAGGCAGCTATGACCTTCATGAGGGTAAAGATGTCTATTCTTATCTCTACGCTAATCTATAAGGTCTAATGAGCATGGTTCGGTATCAGGTCTGGTCGGTGTATCTCGAGATATATCGTCGTGCGCCGGAACTCCTTCGTCATCTCCACACCTTGGAGCGACAGTCGGATGATTTAACGGCTCGAGACACCGTGCAATGGCGGGAACTAAGCGACACCCGTGCTGCGCTTGCCGCCGCCCGCCATGAAACAGCCGAGAAATGTCAAGAAGCTGATAACTGGCGTCTCCGTACTCTCACAGCCGAGACCAAGGTCGAGGCAATGGAGGAGGAGGTGCAGCGAGTTCGAACCCAACTGTCTCAGAAGGACCAAGAATTGAAGAAGGCGCAGGAGAACTCTGCTCACCTTCACGACAAAATCAAAGATCTGACAGAGACTCAACAGGCACTAGAGAGACTGCTGGAGGAGTCCAGGAATGAGTTAGCTGCCCGAAAACTCGAGGAGGTAGAGCAAGCTGAGGCGGACAAGAGCAAATGGCGAGGCTCCAAGGGATACCTCGACGAGTATAAGAAGATCTCCGCCAGGATGATGCAACGCGGCTTTGAAGGGGCTCTGAAGCAAGTATGCCAGGCAGGAGTACTTACCCCCGGCGCTTCTATGGATTTCCTGGATATAGACAAAGTGTGGGCGGAGTTGCCCGAATCGGAGAAGACGGGCAAGTGATGTAGCCGACTTGGCCGAGCTGTAATATCACTTTTGAATGTAACGATGATCTCCTTTGAATGTACTGATGACTTCTTTTGAATGTAACGATGACTTCTTTTGACTGCCTTAGTCTCCTTGGTTCTCCTCTTCTTGTTATCCCTCTTGAATTCGCGCCTTGCCTCGGAACATGAGTTGATCCCGTCCCCACGCAATTCCATTGCCGCAAGGGGAGGTTCGGGACCTGATTCCTCGATCCCGGTTATGTCCGAACCGGGAGAGGTTGAACCCTGAAGAGGGCGATTGCTGATGGAGCAGGTCCGAGACCTGAATAGAGCTCGATCCCGGTTATGTCCGAACCGGGAGAGGTTGAACCCTGAAGAGGGCAATTGCTGATGGAGCAGGTCCGAGACCTGAATAGAGCTCGATCCCGGTTATGTCCGAACCGGGAGAGGTTGAACCCTGAAGAGGGCAATTGCTGATGGAGCAGGTCCGAGACCTGAATAGAGCTCGATCCCGGTTATGTCCGAACCGGGAGAGGTTGAACCCTGAAGAGGGCAATTGCTGATGGAGCAGGTCCGAGACCTGAATAGAGCTCGATCCCGGTTATGTCCGAACCGGGAGAGGTTGAACCCTGAAGAGGGCAATTGCTGATGGAGCAGGTCCGAGACCTGAATAGAGCTCGATCCCGGCTATGTCCGAACCGAAAAGGGCGATTGAGGTTGAACCCTGAAGAGGGCAATTGCTGATGGAGCAGGTCCGAGACCTGAATAGAGCTCGATCCCGGTTATGTCTGAGAGGTTGAACCCTGAAAAGGGCGATTGCTGATGGAGCAGGTCCGAGACCTCTCGATCCCGAGTCCGAACCGGGAGAGGTTGAACCCTGAAAAGGGCGATTGCTGATGGAGCAGGTCCGAGACCTGAATATATGTCCGAACCGGGAGAGGTTGAACCCTGAAAAGGGCAATTGCTGATGGAGCAGGTCCGAGACCTGAATATAGCTCGATCCCGGCTTGAAAGCTAGGCGCGTACTAGTGTGAAAATATAAGGAAGGCGAGAAAGATGTCCTGCAAGTCTGCCCATCATATTATCAGGAACATTTACAAGGGGGATTCAAGAAATTTACAGGGATATTATCCGCTAAGTTCGGTAGGGCCGAAGGTGAGCAGCATTCCATGGCCGGACCAAGTCCTTCCCAGAAGAATCCGTCAAGTAATAGGCGCCGGAACTGGTCTTCTTGTTGATGCGGTAAGGACCCTCCCATGGCGGCTCGAGCTTGCCAACATCTCCGACGGGCTTGACTTTCTTCCATACCAGATCCCCCACTTGAAAAGACCGAGGAAGGACTCGCCTGTTGTAATTGCGGCTCATGCGCTGTCTATAGGAGGTGAGCCGAGTGGCAGCGATGTCTCGAGCTTCAGAGACCAAGTCCAGCTCCATGAGTCTTCGTCCATCGTTATTTTCATCATAAAGTCGTCGCCTATCCGACTCCGCCCCTACCTCCATCGGAACGACGGCTTCTCCTCCGTATACTAGATGGAAAGGGGTCAAGCCGGTACTTTCTCTGGGAGTGGTGCGGTATGCCCAGAGTACACAGGGCAACTCGTCCACCCAACTGCCTCCTTCATGATCCAGCTTAGTCTTTAGTCCACGCAATATTTCCCGATTGATGACCTCTGCTTGTCCGTTGGCTTGGGGATACGCTACCGAGGTGAAAGCTTGTTGGATGCCAAGTCCTTGGCACCATCCTTGCAATTTTCTTCCTTGGAACTGTCTTCCGTTGTCCGAGACAAGTCGATGCGGTATACCGTACCGGCACACAATGTTTTTCCACAAGAATTTCATCACTGCCTCCTCTGTGATCCGGGCCAGGGCTTCGGCTTCTACCCACTTGGAGAAGTAGTCGACTGCCACCAATAAAAACTTTTTCTGTTGAGGCCCTGTTGGGAAGGGCCCTACTATATCCATTCCCCACTGATCAAATGGACAAGAGGTAGTGGCCGTCTTCAGAAATTCCGTGGGGCGGTTGCTAAAAGGTTGGTACTTCTGGCAGTGCGTACAGGTGGCTACAAGTTTAGCTGAGTCCGCCTGGAGTGTCGGCCAGAAGTATCCGGCCAGGAGCACCTTTCGGGCCAACGATCGACCTCCTGGATGGTCGCCACAGCATCCTTGATGTGCTTCTCGAAGCACGTAGTTTGCGTCCTCTGGTCCGAGGCATTTGAGCAGAGGCCGTGAGAAGGATCTTCTATACAGCTGGTCTCCTATCAGGGTAAATCGGGCAGCCCTTCTCCTGAGCATGCGAGCTTGATCTGGTGCTGACGGTCCCTCTCCTCTCTGAAGGAAAGCAAGTATGGGGGTCCTCCAGTCTTCTGCTGTGACTTCCGGGATGACTTGATCTATGTGCGCCACCAAGGCTACCTGGACAATAGGACCTTCTTCGGCCCACTCAGTCAAGGAACTAGCCATTCGGGCTAGTTCATCAGCCTTGACGTTCTCGGCCCTGGGGATCTTTTGCAAAAGGACTTCCTTGAATTCAGCTTTTATTTTAGAAAAGGCCTCGGCATACCTGCGCAACCTGTCATTCTTGACTTCATAATTTCCTTCCACCTGCTGAGACACCAGCTGTGAATCGGAGAAGAGATGGACTCGGGTTGCCCCCACCCGCTTGGCGGCTTGAAGTCCTGCAAGAGCTGCTTCATATTCAGCCTCGTTATTGGAAGCCTTGAAACTGAGCCGCATGGAAAATTTGATTTCTTCTCCTGTTGGAGAAATCAGGAGGACACCGACTCCACTTCCTTGCTTATTAGAAGCCCCATCGACATATACTTTCCAAGTCTCGTCTGCCTCACCTTCATGCACTTCGGTGAGGAAGTCCGCCAATGCTTGAGCTTTAATGGCCGTGCGCGGCTGATATTGAATGTCATACTCACTAAGTTCCACAGTCCACTTGACCAGCCGTCCCGAAGCTTCGGGCTGGGTGAGCACCCGTCCCAGGTTACTGTTGGTTAACACAGTGACTGGATGAGATAAGAAGTAAGGTCGAAGCCGTCTCGCAGAAGTAACTAACATCCATGCTAGCTTCTCCAGGCTGGTGTAGCGGGTCTCGGCATTCTTCAACACCCGGCTCAAGAAATAAATAGGATGCTGCTGCTGCCCCTCGCTACGGACCAAGACGGAGCTGGCGGCTGCCTCTGTCGCTGCAAGGTACATACAGAGTGGTTCGCCTGCCGAGGGCTTGGCCAGTCGGGGCAATTGTCCCAGGTACGCCTTGAGTTCTGCAAAGGCCTGATCGCACTCAGCATTCCATTCGAACTGCTGAGCCTTTTTCAATACTTTAAAGAAGGGTAGGCTGCGCTCAGCGGACCGAGAAATGAATCGGGACAAAGAGGCAATGCGACCCATTAGACATTGAGCTTCTCTAAGATTGCGCGGGGGAGTCATCTGCGCCAAGGCTTGTATCTTATCTGGATTTGCTTCGATTCCCTTTTCGGTCACTATATATCCCAGGAACTTCCCGACCCGAACCCCAAATAAACACTTGGCAGGGTTTAGCTTGAGGCCGTACCGGCGGAGTGTGCAGCAGGTTTCCTCGATGTCAGCTATGAGGGTTCCCGCGGCAGCTGTCTTTATCAGGATGTCATCAACATATACTTCTATGTTTCTCCCCTGTTGTGCTCGGAAGACTTGATCCATGAGACGCTGGTAAGTAGCTCCAGCATTCTTAAGCCCAAACGGCATAACAGTGTAGCAAAAGGTGCCATCGGCTGTTATAAAACTAACTTTGTCTTGATCATTTACATCCAAAGGTATTTGGTGATAGCCTTGATAGGCATCCAGCATACATATATATTCGCATCCAGCCGTGGAGTCCACCAATTGATCGATTCGAGGCAGAGGATAGCAGTCTTTCGGGCATGCCTTGTTGAGGTCGCGGAAGTCTACGCAGACTCGCCATTTGTTGCCCGGCTTTGGTACTAGCACAACGTTGGACAGCCAGGTTGGGAAGTGAACCTCTCGGATGTGTCCTGCCTTCAGGAGCTTCTGTACCTCTTCCCGAATGATCTTGTTTTGTTCCGGGCCGAAGTGCCTTCTCTTCTGCTTGACGGGTCGGATGTCTGGCAGAGTGTTGAGGCGATGGACGGCTACAGAAGGAGATACTCCCGTGATGTCCTCCGGAGTCCATGCAAATACATCTTGGTTTCGGAGGAGGCAGGCAGCAAGCTCTTCCTTCATTTCCTGCGGCAAGTCGGCAGCCACCTGCACCACTGTTTCATGTCGATTCGGGCATACCTGAAGAGGCTCTTTGCCTTCTATGCTAGCGGGGATCGGGGCCTCCTGTACTGATTGAATCTCCGCTCCCCTGCACCCTCCGATTCTTCTTGGCCTCCGTGCGCACCATGTCAACATAGCACCGCCGAGACGCCAGCTGGTCTCCTTTGGCCTCCCCGACTTGGTCTCCGACCGGGAACTTCATCTTCTGGTGATAAGTAGAGACCACGGCCGAGAAAGCGCTTAGGGTTGGTCTTCCTAGAATGACATTGTAGGCCGAGGGAGCATCTACAATGACGAAGGGCACGCGCCGAGTCCTCCTTTGCGGTTCATCGCCCAGAGAGATCGCCAGCGTAATCTGGCCCAAAGGTTGCACCTCATTCCCGGTGAAGCCGAAGAGGGAGGTGGTCATGGGCTGGAGCTCGGCCATTTCTATTTGCATTTGGGAGAAAGCAGCTTTGAAGATTACGTTGACCGAGCTCCCGGTGTCCACAAAAATGCGGGCGATGTTGTAGTTGGCTATGGTTGCTTGGATCACCAAAGCATCATCATGAGGTGTCTCGACCCCCTCTAAGTCTTGCGGTCCGAACCCTATGATGGGTCCCTCCATGATTCGGCCACTGCTAACTCCGTGCACCTCGAGCTGACGGGCACGAGCCTTTCTAGCTCGGTGTGAGTCCCCATCGGTGGCACCTCCCGTGATCATAAGGATGTTGCCATGTGGAGTGTTGTTGTGACTGTCCTCGGTGACGTTGTTACGTCGAGGAGCTGGAGGCTCGTGAGGAGTCTCTCTAGGCGGGGGCGGAGCCGACCGGCGGGGAGAACGATCCCTGGCCCGGGGGGGCTGCGCAGAAGGGGGCCGACCTTCTCGAGTGTTCCGTCGAACCGGCGACCGTTGTCGTCTTGGAGCGGGAGCTCTTTGGTTGCGTTGCTCAGCAGTTCTACGCAACTCTCGAGCATATTGGTGACATTCTTCCGTGGCATGATTGGGGGATTGGTGGTAGGAACAGAAGCGAGGCAGCCATCGGCATCCGCTGGTAGCCGGTTCTGATTGGCTAGCCACCGCATGGATTGATCGGTGATGAGGCTTAGGAGCTGCCGGGGGATCCGCTTCGGGCCTCCGAAGTGGTTGGGGAGGATGTCTCTTCTCACTTCGGGGAATGGCCGGAGGGTTCCGACTAGGCCCACTTTGCTGATGCGGGTCCTCCTTACGTCGAGCTGACTGGGCTTCCTCGACATGAATGTACTTGACGGCTCGGCTCTGTAGTGCATCAAAGTTGGTAGGAGGCTTCTTGATTAGAGACCGAAAGAAGTCTCCTTCTGTCAAGCCTTGTGAGAAGGCACTCACAAGGACCTCTGAAGAGGCCGTTGCCACCTCCTGCGCCACTTGGTTGAAGCGATGTACAAATTCCTTCAACGATTCCCGAGGCCTCTGTTTGGTAGCGAACAGATCCATGGTGGTCTTGCGATATGTACGGCTGGTGGCAAAGTGCCGCAGGAAGGCCTCTCTGAAGTCGGCAAAGGAGCCGATGGAGGATGGGGGCAACTGGCTGAACCACCGGAGAGCAGATCCAGCTAATGTTGTGAGGAACACCCGACACTTGATGGCGTCGGTATACTGGTGAAGCATTGCTGCATTCTCGAACCTTCCTAGGTGGTCTTCTGGATCTGTCGATCCATTATAGTCAAGAAATTGAGGAGTCCGGAAATGCTTAGGAAGCTCCTCATCGAGGATGCGGCGCGTGAAGGGCGTTCCATTCGCTCCACTTCCTTCACCTACTTCGGGCCCCTTCCCTCGGGCCGGGTCTCGGACAGGAGCTTGGTCAGCAGCAGACTCCATGGAAGCATCATAATAATCTACCTCCGGCGGTGGTGGTCTGTAGGAGGGGCGCGCGGTGCTTCCCACCGGTGTAAACAAACGCCGGGGAGGCATGGTAGGGGCCTCCGCTGGTCTAGTATGAGCCTCCGTCGGCATAGCAGGGGCCGGAGGAGGTTGAGCTGGGGCTTCCTGCTGGTTGCGCGAGATAGCTTGTACAGCTAGAGCCACCGCGCGATCGAAGTCTTCTTGAGTCATAGTGAGGATTTGAGGTCGAGAGGGTTCATCCGTCGGCATTTCTCAAAACAGGACTGTTTAAGTTCCCACAGACGGCGCCAAAATATGTTCCTGTTGAGATCTGCACCTGGAAGCTTCGACCACCTTCTCCCACACCAAGACTGTAGAGGGGAAGACGAAGAGGAAAGCTTGAGGGTAGCACCTGCACACAAGAGAGAAGTGAGAGGGAAGGCCAGGAGGGTCCTGGCGCGACCACTCCGATGCTTAAGTCAGTAGGGGAAGGAAGGAGGTGAAACTGGGAGAAAGGAAGTAGGAAATGTGTGATCGCATACCTCTCTTCGGTGACCTACTAACCTTTTATATAGTTGGGTATTGGGGGAGTCACATCGAGGATATGACTAACGTCCCATCGCCGTTATGAATGTGTCAGAGAACAGGGCAAGGCCCATACTAATGTCCCATCATTAGTCAGCATTTAAGGGGATCCGCTACGCCACTTTATCGAAGATTCACTATGATGACATACAGGGATGTCAGGGGAACATTCATAACCTAACGATAGGGGAGTGGTCTTTTCATAGATTTAGAGTGTATTGATGACCTAGGCTGCATGCCCGAGCCGAGCAGGACTAACCGAGTAATGAAGAAGGTCTGTGGACCCAATGGGATCGAGCCACCTGACAGGCACCGATAAGAGCATTATCCGAGCCGAGTGGATGGGCCGTGCTGCGACACTCGTGTCTTGATAAGACACCGGTCCTGGGGACCCTTACTGTTGACGGAGTAGGAGGGTTCGGCTCGGCCCTTGGAGAGGGTTCGGCTCGGTCCTTGGAGAGGGTTCTCGGTCGGTCCTTGGAGAGGGTTCGGCTCGGTCCTTGGAGAGAGCTCGGCTCGGTCCTTGGGTAGGACTTGGTTTGGTCCCTTGGTCCGACATCGAAATATCGTATTTGACACTTCGACCGGACATATACATTCCACCTGGTTCGTTTAACCAGATCGGACATATACATCCATAACATGCTGGATAAATACTGTGAATGATTAATTAAGTCATTAAATAACGAACAATCTGACGTATGTGACCTCCGAAAAGATCCTATTGAAGGAAGATGAAGAGAATTTAAAATACACTTCAATGAGTGGTTATCGGTGTTGGAGAATTTCGGCAGGCTACTCCAACGCTCAAATTAGATTATGCAAAAGAGGAGATGATTTTCCAAAAAAAAAGAAAAATGAAAGAGATGGAAGAACCTGGAATAAATCTTTTTTAGAGTTTATATAGCAGTCGGGGCACCTCATACATCGACTAGAGCGACATCATTATGGGAGTATACGAAGAGATCAGATCTGACAACCGTTGATTGTTTTCGTTTCTTTTTGGCATTATGTACAGAAAGAAAAATATCTGAGAGGATCAGATCTAATAATTTTATAACCGTCCTTTTATACTTGTATTGTCGCGTGTCTCTAAAATATTCATAGTCCTGTCCATGGGCCCACGAAGGATAAAAATTCAGGGACTCATACTTGGGATATGTAATGGATTAGGGTATGGAGAATTGAGACTCGAGGTCGAGATGATATCTGAGGTCGAAGTGATATTTGAGATCGAAATGACGACTGAGACCGAGATGACGTCTAAGACCAAGATGACGTATGAGACTAGATGACCTTTGAAGTAAAGATGGAATCTAAGACCGATATGTCGTCTGAGGTAGAGATGGAGTTTGAGACCAAGATAGTATCTAAGGCTGAATGGAGTCTGGGACAAAGATGACTTCTGAGATTGAGATAGAGTCTAAAGTCAGGATGAAATTTAAGATTGAGGTGATGTCTGAAGTCGAGATAGTCTGAGACCAAGATGATATTTGAGATCGAACTGCGTTTGAAATTGAGATGACATTTGAGACTAAAATAGAATCTAAGAGAAATGACATCTGAGATCGTGAGTTTGAAATCGTGATAAAATTTGTCATTGAAATAAAGTTTAAAATTGAGATGACAGTTATCTCATCCTTTTCTTTTGCAAAAAAGATGGAATCCGTCACGGCCACATCACGATCATTTGTGATGAGGTATCGCATACGCATTAGTGCCCAAGAGCATTGCCTGACTTCGGATTCGAATCCTGGCCAGTGCTGCCGCTCTGCTGCGTCGTAAACTCAGCTATGCCTCGCCCCCGACATCAACTCCAAGGACGGTTCTTCCTTCTCCAGCGACGAGGAGCTCCACATCTGCCGTCTCCATGCCGCGCTCGGTAACAAATGGGCTCGCATCGCTGCCCAAGTGCGTAGCTCCTCAACAATCCTGTTTTATTTTCTCTCTTTTAATTATTTTTCTGGTATTGATATGGCCCTCTGCATGAATTACTAAAGCTTACATCAAGCGATGCCAGTACGCCTCCCGAGGTGCAAGCCACCGGCGGAGAATCTGACCTCCACCAGCCGCAACACAAAAGGCGCAAGGGCCAGACTTCTCCATTACGGCCGCCGCTGCCTTCTATCCTTCCTCTGGAATATCTTAATTACCCCATCGTCGCCGGCGCCTCTCAGATGACGCAACCACACGTAGCCGTTTATCCTGCGCCGGTGACGGTCGTTTCTGCTCCTCTCCCGTCGCACAACGGCCAATTCTTGGCGTCGCTCTTGCCCCTGTCATCGGACCCGAACATTGACCAGAGGAGCCTGCAACCGCAGCCGGCGGCGCCGTTTGAAACCGCAGAGGGATTTGACTTCGAGGACTTCTATCAATGTCTACCCTCCGGAGGAGCAAGCCGCCGCCGCCGCCGCTGAACCTGAACTCCACCAGAAACAACATGACAAAAGGCACAAGGGCCGGCAGACTTTTCCATTACCACCGCCGCCGCCGCCGCCTTCTACGCTTCCTCTAGAATATCTTAATTACCCCTCGTCGTCTCTCAGATGCCGCAAACACTAGTAGCCGTTTATCCTGCATCGGTGACGGCCCCTCCTCCTCCGCTCCCTGTCACGGCTTCGCTCCTGCTACTGCCATCGGACCCGAACGCTGACCAAATGAGCCTGCAGCCACCGACGTCGCCGTTTTCGTGATTTAGCTTCGAGGACATATTGGGTGCGTACCGAAAGGTGGAGGGCATCTGATCGGCCTTCTCCAGCTTGTGTGATTGGAACAGGACTGCTGAAACTTCAGTTTCAGCAATGGCTCTCGACGATCAATTTGTACAGTTTGAGCAATGACACCGTAGTAAATGCTAACCTTTTCTTAGTTTTTTTTTTCTCTTCTCAAGTATGTGCTTTAATGATGGGAGTCTAAGAATGATTCAGGAAATTTAAGATAAATTCCTTGCGATCAAGAGTTTTAAGATAGATAGATATATAGCTACTCTTTAAATTAGGGGAAAAGGAATAAAGTTTCTATAACAAATACTTTATTCATTCTTTGTACTGGTGTTAGAATGCCCTTTGTAGCCATGAAAACTTGCACTAGCTTGTACCGATGCATGTATAAAGGAAGACATGTCTCTTTATTCCAAGTTATTCTCCAATAGTTACTTCGGAAATAGCATGCCTGCTCAATTGATTCAAATTTAAAATTTAAAACCGTTCCTTGTAGATAGATATCTTAAAAGGTTATGCTCGTTGCATTTAGATCAACATCCTAAAATGATCACTCCTCCGGCATGATGTAGTGTTAAGAGATGAGAGCTCCCCGAATATAGTTGAGTTGATTACGACGAAACAGTTGTTGAAATGGGCAAAGATCGAATCTCGGTGAAACCGAGGCAATGCCCTCCTCCGTCGTGGTCAACTGCAACTTCCTGATTTATCTCATCACAGATGGTTATGGAGTCGATATTTTCAATCAAAGTTCAAAACTCACACAGTGCATGCAGGCAACGTTTGAACAATTAGTGATGCTGAAATGCCGTGTCAGAAGTCTTTCTAAATTTACTTAGTGGGTTGAATGTGGAATCGAACTGTCCATCTCAAAATTAATTAGTATAAGTTGGATACCTAATATTAAAAAATATATATACTAAAATGGTTTCAATTCATTTTGAATGATGAACACAATATACAACACTTGGCCATGGTACTAGTATCATATATAATATATACAATAGAGCAAGGGATAAATTCCTGACCGGCGGGCACATGTCCTCTGAGAAAAAAACTCCTCCCGCCCTCTAGCCACTTAGCGATCGGTTATAAGCAAACCCTGTGATTTACCTCCTTTCACATAACCTGAGGACGGATTATGAGGGGCATCTGAGGTGAATATAATCACCTTTTTACTGCAATAGTATCATATAATATAGAACCTTAGGCATATATTGTCACGCCCCGAGGAGGCCGTCCGAAAAATTTCGGCAGCATCTCCCCTGTAACTGTGACAAATTCCCTGAATACATGCATAATATACTCAGCCACAGGCGGCTGGAATAGGACTACTCGTCCAATCAATACACACAACCATAGATAATTATAAATAAGGCCCACACGGCCACACGACAGCTAACACATGCACACTAAACAAAATAATGCGACAAAAGCAACACATACTAAGCGGAAAACATCGAAATCCGAATCAACATCCGATAACAAGTATAAATTCAACACGCTACAGTCATAACAAATCCAAACTATGACGACATGTCCACGAATAGTAAATATACTAGAAACAACGACAGACCAAATGCAACTAGCAGGAAAACCCTCCAAGATGAGACAGCAGCAGTCGACCGAACTCCAAGCTCCAAGTACCTATCTGTTACCTGGGGAGAAAACAAGGTAAAACCCCAGGGTCTGGGTAGTGAGCATTAGATGCTCAGTGGGTACAGGAAATGTGCATGTAAGAAATCATAAGGAACAACAAGGATATACAGGTCTAAGTAAACATGTATAGGAGAAACAAGATAACAGTTACATGGTAGCAGGTATCAACAGAGTATCAAGAGTATCAACTAATCAACAGGGTATATCAACGGGGACGATATGGAAAGATCAACTGTGCAACAGATATAGAATCAGGTACATGTAAGCATGTATGTAATGTCATACAAGTGCAACAATCATGGCAAATAAATGCAACAATCAACATGCGTATGAATAAAGTAAACTATATAATAACCTACCAACGAATGCATGTAATATGCATCAACCATCGCAATCAAAAATAACAAGTCAAGTCACTGTCTGCAATCGTCGTCCCCAGCCATTCCTCTCGGAAATGAACATGAGGTGCACAACAGGACATACTGCGCAAACTCCAGCAACTGACCACTAAAAATAAGTGGGGAGTGGCAGTGTAGCAGGAGGGCAATGTAGCCAGTCCTGGTCGCACCCAACTGTAGTGCAACCTCTTACCCATGTGACACCACAACACGGCATCGAGTAAGTGCCAACAACATTCAACATCTACAACTACTATGGATGCATGATGATTATTCCAACATGTAATAGCTACTTTAATCAGCATGCTC
The DNA here is from genome assembly GCF_044706935.1 of Curcuma longa. Lineage (NCBI taxonomy): Eukaryota > Viridiplantae > Streptophyta > Magnoliopsida > Zingiberales > Zingiberaceae > Curcuma > Curcuma longa. The sequence goes on along the minus strand of NC_133870.1, from coordinate 1,801,172 downwards.
AATAGGAATCAGCAGGGATCAACATAGGTCAATGTTATCATGGTTAAGATTATTCTAGCCAAGAATAGATCAGATGGATGTTATACAACAGGTAACAAGCAACGAATCAGATGAATACCAACGGAATAACTTCTACTGAAACAAAGGTATCAGCATGATATCAAATGGACCATATAAGATCAAACAACAGGTATCAACAGTGATAATCAAGGGTATCAACTAAATACTATCTATAAAGCATGGATATCAACAGGATAGATAGAAAGCAACAATACATGCACAGAAAAGGAATTCCTGTATTGACCAAGTACAGGGGTACCCACCTGATCAGATGATCGTAGACAACTAGAACCCCCAGCAATACAGGACCGCAAATAAATCAAGGTCCTGCAAAAAGAAATAAACAACATACCTAAATACAACGATAATACAATGCTTACTACAACCATACGGTATTAAATTACAGTAATAAAAATTCTATAACTTACTCCCACTCATCCAATTAACCCTAACCCATGGTTAAAGATTAACTTGCCATTATCTAATGGAATTCATAGTAATTACATCACAAGACCCCTAACTTCGTTTATATGTCATTAACCCTTCATTAGATCAGCCCCTTAATCCAACTCTTACTCACTGATCTAACACAACCACAACCAAAAATTAATCAAACCATGATCCCCTTCTACACTCACGAACAGATTAACAATAATCAATCATAAATCCATAAATTCCAAATATTAATCAATTCAAGAACCGAAGCTCACCTTAAATCAGTTCTAAAACTCTTCTTCCTTTTCTTCTCTGCCGAAACCCAGGAGCACCTCGCTGCCAATCTAGAGAAGCCTAACGAAACAACGCAAGATTCCTTTTAAATCGGATCACAAGTATTCACCATCAAAACCAATCAAATTTTAGTGAAGAAACCTCACCTAAAAACCAGCCGTGCCCTAGCTTTCCCCCTTTCTTCTTCCTGGCCGAAAGCAAAGGACTCCACACCGAGAACCAAGCAAGAAAACCTAGCTCCAATCCCCTTTTCTCCGGTCCGGCGACGCAGGGTGCGACCGCGAGCAGCAGACGGCGTCAGCGTCCCGCGGCGGCAACCAACAGTGTGGCGACGGCGACGGCGTGTGGTGGAGGAAAGGCAAGGAGGGAGAGGAGAAAGCAGCGGCTTGGGAAGAAGAGGAGAGGTGGCGTGGCTTCGGCTGTGAGGACGGCGGCACGCGCAGAGACGAGGCGGAGAAAAATCGCGATTGAGAAATAGGTTTCGGCGCTGTAGCTTTTATTGGGTTTCTGCAAACAGATTACTTAGTTCAATAAATCATAATGGATGATTTAAGAATTTTTAAAATCTACAAAGTAAGTTTTTTGATAAATTATCTAAGTTTTTTTTCTTGTTCAACATTATTTTTCAAAGACGTTTGGTAAATCAAAAGGGCACCCTTTTATTTCCAAATCATCAAGAGGTATCTCACTTTGATTTTTTATCAAAAGGACATCCTACCTCACTATTCAACCACATACATTTACCCAAATGCCCTTCACAATTATTCTGTATTATTATCTCCCGCTTAAATCTCCCATATAATTTTTGAATCGGTCGAACGCATTGTAACAATTTCAAAATTATAATTGCTACAACATATGTAGTAAATACGATTTGTAGCTGCTATAACGTGAATAGATAAGCAAGTTGAATCCACGTTGTAGCAACTACAATTTAAAGTGAATGACAAGTGAATATGATTGAATTCACATTGTAATTACTACAATGTGAATATTTTTGAACAGGTTAAGAATAGGTTATAGCAACTACGAAATTATAACTATTACAATATAAATATTTTGAAATTTTATATATATCGGACATATTGTAGCAGCTACGAAATCGTAGTTACTATAACACGTCGTATTGTCCTTTTAATCATTTAGAAATAAAGGGCATCGTTTTAAATTTTGACTAAGGTGTTTGAGTGTCACTTAGATTTTTTTTTATCATTAAATTGCACTCCAAATTACTCTCTGCAGTAAATCCAAGAGATTGTCACTATAAGATCCCTTAACTTCATGGTAGCCACACTTTCACATTGCAACGAGGTGAAGCCCCCCTTGCCACAACACAACGATAAAAGCATACAACATCAACCAAGAAAGTCGCAATTTGATCCTCTATTGCAGCACGAGTCAATGGTGCAGCAGAGTCGATGTCGGCCTCAATTGAAATATCCACGTGTAAAAAAAACAAAGTTTGCCTTAGCAAACAGATTACTTAGTTCAATGTAGGATGTTTTTCAGGATGACACAATTGTAGAAATTGATCGCTGACGTTTTTCAAGACGTATTAATGTACACAGTCGGTCCTACAACTATTTATGAAGAGATAAATTGAGAAGTTACAGTTGACTACGATAGAGAAGGGTTAACTATAATTGATCAACTCAGCTATGCCCAAGGACATTAATATTGTATTTTCATATGTATCGGATGAGCAAACAAACCTATTTATCTTGCAAAATTTGAACACATTAATTATAAAAAAACTAATTAAAAAGACAGGAGGATGCTGTTTCACATTGGTTGCTCATCCTTATTTGTCAATCCGAAACCCATTTTATTTCTGAGCCTACAGACCCGACCCACTTATCCACCTGTCCCTCCCTCCTGATTCCCGACCCGGAACAACGCAGGCGCAGCCCTTCCTCTCACTCTCCCCTCGGCGTCAGCCATCGCCGTCCCTTCACTTGCCGCCGCTTCTTGCACGGTCGTGCGCCGCCTTCGTCTCGCTTCCATCTTGCCACGCGTAGCAGCGATGCTACGCACTTGCTTGCTTCTGACACGACTGTAGTTTATAGAATTAGAATTAGAATCAACCTCATTTTTTTTCTAATTATATCTAACCAAATCAAAATGTAAAAAAAATATTAATGATTCATTTGTTCATTTAATGGTTATATCTAATCAACTCAAACGGTTAACACTCAACTATTTGATTCTCTAATTAATTTAATTGCTTTTCAGTCAACTCTTTTAGATTAACGTTTAACTCACTATGATTCATGATCAATTCCTTTAGATCGCAATTGTTTTCTCTAATTACTATATCATTAGTTGACTATTCATGCCATCAATAGACTAATCTAGATAAATTCATTATTGAATCTTTAGATGATTGCATTATCAATCGATTGTTGTTTATTGATAGTCAACTCACTTGGATAAACTCCAACTCTTTCATTGTTAACGTGGTTCTAGTCGACTCTAAGTGTTTCTAGTGAACTCATCCTCAATCTCTATTATAAGTCTGTCATATAGAGACAAAGTGACTATTTCGGTTGAATTCAAACATATCAATTAACTTAAAAGTTGACTCAAACAACTCTAGTAAGCTATTTATGTCATTAATAGACTAATCTAGATAAATTCATTATTGAATCTTTAGATGATTGTATCATCAGTTGATTGTTATTTATTAATACTTGGCTCACTTGGATAAACTTCAATTCTTTCATTGTTGATATGGTTCTAGTTGACTTCAAGTGCTTCTAGTCAACTCATATCCTCTATCTCTATTATAAGTCTTTCCTATAGAAATAAACTTAGTTGACTATTTTTGATTGAATTCAAACATATTAATCAACTTAATAGTTGACTAAAACTATTTATGCCATATAATCAACTCGAGATAAAATAAAACTTTTAAAAATTTTTCTATTCAAATAACAAGTCATTTTAACTATATTGTCAACCATGACTATTCGTGCGGTTAACTAAATATACATAAGAGTCTATTGATTTTACTTGGCCTCAAGAAAATACATTGATATTAATTTAAAACACATATTCTCTGATTAAGTATACACTTAAGTAAAAAACTTCTACCAAAAACTAAAATACAGTCCTCTTGAACACTTATTTTATGTCTTTAAACTGATCCTACTACATCTCTCAAGATCTCCTCGCAAACCTTCAACCTTCGAGAGTCCTGCTTGATTTGGGTCATCTCTTCGGAAACATAAATGAACTTTGACATATGTTAAATCTTTCAGGAGATTCATTTCTGGGACTTCAAACTGTCAAGAGTTCTAACTCTAAGACTTCCATATGTTAATGATCCACCTTTAGGTTTTTTTGTCATAAATTTCAATTCTTTTATTGTTGACATGGTTCCAATTGACTTCAAGTGCTTCTAGTCAACTCATATCCTCTATCTCTATTATTATGAGTCTTTCCTACCGAAATAAAGTCACATGACTATTTTTTATTGAATTCACTTTGTTGAAGTGAATTTAAACATATTAATCAACTTAATAGTTGACTCAAACAACTCTAGTAAACTATTTATGTCATATAATCAACACAAGACAAAATATAAAAAAATTTTGTTCAAATAACAAGTCGTTTAACTATACTGTCAACCAAGATTATCTGGTTAATTAAATATACAAAAGAGTCTATTGATTTTACTTGACCTCAAGAAAATACATTGGCATCAATCTAAAACACATGTTCTCTGATTGAGTGTACACTTAAGTAGAAAACTTCTACCAAAAACTAAAATACAATCCTCTTGAACACTTATTTTATATGTCTTTAAGTCGATCCTACTACATCCCTCAAAATCTCCTCGACAAGCCTTCAACCTTCGAGAGTCCTGCTTGATTTGATCATCTCTTCAGAAACATAAATGAACTTTGACATATGTTAAATCTTTCAGGAGATTCATTTCTGGGACTTCAAACTCTCAAGAGCTCTAACTCTGAGACTTCCATATGTTCTAATGATCTACCTTTAGGTTTTTTTGTCAGACATTTGGTTTTCCAACTTGTTGAGTCTTCAATTGCCAAGTCCTCACTCTTCGAGAATTCTTGCCAAGCTCCCCTTGACCTGATAGAACTTCACTTGCTAGGAGCTCACTCTTCAAGACTTCTTGTCATGCATCTAGTCTTCTTTAACCTACCAAAACTTTATCTGCCAAAAGCCCACTCTCTGAGACATCTTATTAAATATCCATCCTCCTTAACATGTCAGGTCTTCACTTTCTCAAAGCTCATTTTTTGTTAGTTTAACATAAATTTGATATTTTTAAGATTATCAATGACTTTTGATGAAAGTGCTTAATGAAATCATTAAATTTTTATTTTTTTTAACTTTGATTCGTTCAATTCGATTTAAGAAAAATTAATTTTTTTGCTTTAATTTGGAATTATAATGGGTGGAAGGATATTTTGAGAAAAAAATGTGTCCCATAAAATACAAAGTATAATGGATGATTTAAGAATTTTTAAAATCTAAGTAAGCTTTTTGATAAATTATCTAAGTTTTTTTTTTGTTCAACATTATTTTTCAAAGGCGTTTGGGTAAATCAAAAGGGCACCTTTTTATTTCCAAATCATCAAAGGTATCCCACTTTGATTTTTTATCAAAAGGACACCCTACCTCACTATTCAACCATATACATTTATCCAAATGCCCTTTCACAACTATTTTGTATTATTATCTTTCACTTAAATCTCCCATATAATTTTTGAATCAATCGGACGCGTTGTAACAACTTTCAAAATTATAATTGCTACAACATATGTAGTAACTACGATTTTGTAGCTGCTATAACGTGAATATTAGATAAGTAAGTTGAATCCACGTTGTAGCAACTACAATTTAAAGTGAATGGTAAATGAATATGATTGAATTCACATTGTAACTACTACAACGTGAATATTTTTAAACAGTTAAGTATGCATTATAACAACTACGAAATTGTAATTGTTACAATATAAATATTTTTAAATATTAAATATGTCGGACATATTATAGCAGCTACGAAATCGTAGTTGCTATAACACGTCTGATTGTCCTTTTAATCATTTAGAAATAAAGGACATCCTTTTAAATTTTGACTAAGGTGTTTGAGTGTCACTTAGATTTTTTATCATTAAATTGCACTCCAAATTACTCTCCGCAGTCAATCCAGGAGATTGTCACTATAAGATCCCTTAACTTCATGGTAGTCACACTTTCACATTCCAACGAGGTGAAGCCCACCTTGCCACAACACAACGGTAAAAGCATATGACGTCAACCAAGAAAGTCGCAGTTCAATCCTCTACTGCAGCACGAGACAATGGTGCAATATCGATGTCTGCCTCAATTGAAATATCCACGTGTAAACAAAGAGTTTTGCCTTAGCAAACAGATTACTTAGTTCAATATAGGACATTTTTTAGGATGACAACGTAACGCCGTAGAGATTGATCGTCGACATATTAATGTTATATTTTCTTAATTATAAAAGGTTAAAAAGACTATTTGTGACTCCTAGGTAAATTGACACGTTATAGTTGATCATATGGTGGAGCAATGATCCAGGAAGGTAAAAATCTTCAATCAATTGATTGCGAACTTAGCTATGTCCGAGTTTAGATTAATCAATTTTCAAATGTAGAACATTAATATTGTATTTTCAAATATATCCGATGAGCAAACAAACCTATTTATCTTGCAAAATTTGAACACATTAATTATAAAAAAAAACTAATTAAAAAGACAGGATGAAGCTGTTTCACATTGGTTGGTTCCCTGCCCTTGCTCATCCTTATTCCCGACCTGTTGTCAATCCGAAACCCGTTTTTTTTCTGACCCTAAATACCCGACCCACTAATCCACCTGTCCCTCCCTCCCGACCCGGAACAACGCAGGCGCAGCCCTTCCTCTCACTCTCCCCTCGGCGTCAGCCATCGCCGTCCCTTCGCCTGCCGCCGCTTCCTGCAGGGTCGTGCGCCGCCTTCGTCTCGCTTCCATCTTGCCACGCGTATGCTTCGCACTTGCCTGCTTCTGCCACGACTGTAGCTCTACGTCGCGCGCGCTGCCACGACTTCCTCTTTTCCCTTTGTGGAGCAGTAGCACCTTGCGAGGTTGCTATGGAGACGGATCTGCAACGACGCCAGGCTTCAAGATGGCCACAGATTCGATCCCTTTCTTCTCCCTGTCGTTGACGATCTCCGACATTGGCCTCCGCCTTGTGCTGATCAACGATAGCTTTGATTCCCTTTTCCTCTCTAAGATTTGGCCAGGGTTTATGGGTGATGATCTGGAAGATCAAGTGATGGTGTGACCTCCTCAACCTCGATCTGAAGCGAGTCTTTAATCTTAGTAGTAATCGAGTCTTCTCCATCCGGTGGTTGACGTCATGGCCGACAAGGAAGAGGGAGATACATCCCAACAGGGAAAGAAGTCCAGATCTAGACTCATCCTTCGCCTAGGTGCGCTCCTCGTTGCTCGTCATCACTTCATATAGTGTTCGTCTTGTTTGATTTGATGCTGATCGTGTTCATTACTGTTCCTCGACGGTCCCAATCTGAGTTAAGTGTGGTGTGTTGTGCCTCTGGGATTATCGCTTTCCTCCTCCTCCCCGTCTTGGCCAACAACACATATATCTCTGAGAACGCCCTGATGCCAGGTTAGTAACCCGTGTAAAAATTGCCAATTTATTTCTTTTTTTACTTCTCAGGCAGACGTTTTTCCCTATTTAACTACCCGCTTATTGATTCTCTGATGTTTAAATGGCGTCAAATTTCCTAGATTAGGCAACGACACATTGCAGAATAGAATGCTGTGCAGTTTCCAACTTTCAAATGGCTATTTGATGGCCAAAAACCCATATTTATTATTTTGAACTCATCTTTTTGAAATTGAGCATCGTACTTGTTGCTGAGTTTCAATCCAATGAAAAGTATGCTATTGTCCCACTTGTGTCCTTCGAAAAGCATGACTTAAATTGCTATGAATCCTGAGTTATAGCAATAGATGATTTCACGCAATGAAGTCACCTTGGTTTGACATTAGAAGTTAAATGAAATGGTTTGATAACTTACTTACATTTCCAGCTACATTTACGGTGAATGCAAGGTTCTAACACGACCATTATATCAACACTGTTAATATTATTTTTTACTGAACCATCTACAAAAACAACTGAAGAGTCAACATTAGGTCCATGAATCCTTTTGCAGATCAGGAAATCTAACTTGGCTATGTCATTATCTTTGATTAAGTAAATGAGTTAGTTGACCTTACTGTACAATTCCAAGTCCAAATGGGTTAATATTTCTATTTTTATCAGTAATTCATGTTTTGATCAATGCATCTTGGAAACCAGATCTAATGACTTGGATTGTTTTATTTTATATCACATTTATTGGAAAATTTCTTGTTTTAATATTTTCAATCAGTTCTTGTTATAGTATAACACTAGCTGCCTATAGAACTTGGCTTCATTTGCTTCATGAACTACATCAAATCTTGCTACTATTTACTGAAGGAATTCATAATTGGCTATTTAATTTGATATGTTGATGCCTTCTTATTCAATATCCACAAATGTTTAATATTTAGTATAGATGTTGCAATTCTTATAGTCATCTCCTAAATCTTCCTTTTTCTGTGTTTTAACTCTGAATTCATTCTAGATTGTAGGATTGCTTATCTATCTTTTAATTTTCCTATTTTAGGAGTTTGAAAGTCTATTTTTCATGATTGTTTGTTCCACTTTCGTTACTGAAAATCAATACAAGCCTTATTTCTTTTGGCTTGGTGCTGTGGATATATGGGGAAGCCATTGTGCTTTTAGTGTCCTTGTTTTTTCTTTACTAATTATTATCTTTAGTATACTTCTTATGATCATTGCTGTATTATTCAAAATGATGCAGATTGAATTCCTCAAAGATATCTATCATTGTGCATCATTATGAGAAAACATGTGCATAATACAGTTAATATGACGAGTTCAATTCATGCCAATTGTCGATAAAAAGATGGAGTTTGAAATGCTCTACTTTAGTTACATTATAAATTTTCAAGGGTTAAAGTCTTGAGTTTGATATAAGCCTAGAATGGTTCAACCCCTGCTGACCTATGCAAGCGGGTTGCATATGATTCTATAGATTGGAATTTGGAGGAATTAAATTGGAGTGAGATTCTAGGCAAAGAAAGAGAACTAGGTGGTGGTGGAGGATGAAACCTCATAGTTGTTGCTGAAAGCTTGTCTCTACATTGTTGTCATCTCGTTTGAAGCCCTTGAGCGTCACAAAAGGCAGTCTCCTTTGTGTCTTCATGGTCTGTTGCCTTGCGCGAACCCCTTAAGTGTCATTATAGACATGTTTCAGGGTCTTGGTGTGCTTTGGATGTTGGTTAGCATTCGGAACAAAATGCTTTTGCCCTTGCCAAATAACATGGAATGAGATTTTAATCTATGGTACTAACCATTGTTGGATTGAGACTAGTTAGGGGGTGGGGGTGGGGGCGGAGAATAGTCGATCGCTTTTTTTTGGAATGTTCATCTATAAATTGAGTTCATATGCAACGGAAAACATAAAGACGATAAACACAAACAAAAAAGACAAATCAATTTACATGGTTTGGCAACCCCTAACTCTTACTCCATGACCTATAAGTCGTCAGTGGATCACTTATGGAGGAATTCCTCTATACTTTATCTTTTTTGGATACCTATTGGAGTATTCTCCTTCTTGAATACCTTTTGTATGTGGAAAAACCTCTTATAAATCTACACTTGTACAGTGCAACAAGAAGAATACAATTGTTAAACAAAACAATTACAAAACAAGAAATGTATTATACAATTGGAACTTTTCTCTCAACAACTAGGGGCTAAAGTCCACTTGATTGATTGCTTCAACTGAATCGATTGAACTTGTATGTAGTTGATTGCTCTAACTTGCAACGGTTAGTTGAGTTGTTGACTGATCCTTTATACAATTTATCGATTCATTAGTCGAACAAAAATATTTTATTCGTTTGCATTCCAGTTTGAGTTGATTGCCAAATCAACTCAACCATCAGTCTGACTGAAAACAATCATCAGTAATCAGTCGACTATTATATGATTTGGTAGTTCATTGTTTTTTTTTTTGTTGCACGCGTGTGTTAACTTTTTGTTGGTACTAAAACCAGCCAAAATTCCCACATTTTTCATGGTTATGTTGGAGGTTTCACTCAAGTGGAACCTTTAGCTCATGAGATACCGTTTGAAAAGTGACAAAACAATTAAAGGTTTCAATCGAGTGGAACCATAAGGCTGCTGACTGTGGTCATGATGTGACAGTTCTAAGGTAGATCTGACCTTTGCCAAGGAATTGCAAAGGCATTGATGGTGTGAAAACCATATCCACATAACAGGATGGTGCAAGTGGTTCTAGCCTACCCTTGTGCTTTGATCCTTAGGGAACTTAGCCTTCATTTGGGCCTTGCAAGTTGCAACTGTCAACGTTGGGAGTTTTTCTATGGCTGCTGGTAAAATAATATAACAAATCTCATAAAACTGAATGAAGAAAAGGGAATTAATGTTAATGAACTATACCTATTACGAGTCAATTATTCAATCATCCTTTCAGCTACTCTTTAAGTTGGAGTTTCCTTTTCCTGATTATTTTCTTTGCCTTAATTCATCCATAAGCACTTGCATATATCATGCAATTTACTGACTACACCAGCATTTCAATTTGACAAAACACTGGATCTGGTACAGGGTCAGCTAATCCAGCCTTCTCCTCACAAGAAGTTCTAGATGCCAACAGACTCACCATGGACATACTAAATCGAGGAGCTGCAAAAGCTTCAGGAATGTATGACCATCCTCACTTCTGTATATCATATTTTGTCATATGTTTTCCTCTGGAAGTTAATTAAATGATCTACATTTTTTGTTTATATTTTTAATCTGTTTTGGTTTGTTGAAAACTTTAATATCCTGTCAAATAGATCATTCTTTGTTATGTGGATATTTCCATATGTGGCATTAGATTCATCTGCTTCATTTATTCTCTTCATAGATATCTACTGAAACCACTAATGAACACACATCAGTTACTTGCTACTTTTTTCATGGATGAATTATAACATTGTCTTAGACCTTTTACCTTTTATTATATCCAAATTTACTTAGCTGTTTGCATCCACTATTCCCTCCCAGTATGCTACATGCTAAGATTATATCTTATAGGATAGATATTACATTTTCAATCTCAAGCAAATTTTGCAAGTCTTGTAAATCAACTAACATTCATAAAAAATTGTTGGGATATTATGTACATGCCAAAGGATATCATCACCGTATGACAATTGTGTACAAGTTGATCTTGTATGCACTTTTATAAAAAGGTTGGTGATAAGTTGCACATGCATCTGCATAGGCTTATGCAAAGAGTGACTTATTGCATCTGCTGATGGTCAAGTATTATGGAGGCTAAATCAATCCCCTTCTCATCAAAATTCCAAGTCATGAAAGTGATTTTGGTTTGATTAAACTAATTCTGCCAAATAGATAATTGATTAGATCAGTATGTATTTGTTTGATTTTTTTCATTTATAGTATATTTTATTATTTATTTATTTGTTTATCTATTTTTGATGGATTGCATTGGTTGGTTTTGGATTCTTCATTTAACTCCTCCATACTCATGTCGTAAAATGACACTGACAGTAACAGTCAAAGTCCATACTCAACAACTCTACTGATCATATGAAAAAATTCTTAGAAATGTCAGTTTTAGGCACTTGACATCCGTGTTGATACATATAATTGAGTCTAAGTAAAATATGCTTTCTATTATGGATTTTGTGGCACATGTATTGATAAGATTCATATGCAAAATATTTTGTATGAAATATTGCTTAAGTTGATTAATTTAATTGTTAAGTGGTATAGTTTGTTTATATTAATTGTAATGATTAAATTGATATATTATGCAGTAGTTGTAAACTTATTTTTGGACACATGATCTTATGCATCACTCTGTCACTAATGTTATTTTTCAAAAGAATATGGATCACATGTGCATCCACAAGGGTGTCTGCATACTTGATATCTTTTAAGAGAATTTGGACTCAATATGCTTCCATGCTTGCATTAGCGTATTGGCTGCATACTCTTTAAAACCTTTATGTTATGGCATTGACAATCACAATGGTGAATAGAGGAGAATCAAAGCCATCAATAGTTTGTTGTTTTTGTAATGGTGGTGACTAAAGAGACTAATCTTGCACGACATGGGCTGATAAGACAATTCACAATTTTTATGAATAATAAATGCAATCATACACATCAGTATCTTCCACTCATCACTTGCTAGAGGTTGTTAGGCATTAGCTACTAAGATTTTCCATCAAAACAATTATACTGAGTTGCTTGAAGATGTTTCTGTATCATCTATATACTTAGTAGCTCTCGTAACAACAGGTTTAAGTGATTCATCAGGGTTTTTGATTGAAGGATATGCATACTGGAAAGTTGTTCATTTGATACACAAAGGTGGAATTTCTTTACCACTTCGATTATGTTGTCTGAATGTGGCTAGTGGATGATCATAAACTCACTGTAGATTTTTGAGTAAATTAAACCGATTTTTTTAATTATAAATAATAAATGCATACAAATGTATGTAGGAAAGACTAATTACATAACTGCAGTGGTTTAGTTGGGAAATAGTTCCACCACTGAATGTATATGACTTCAAACATTTCATGCAAACAAGGATTTTAACATTGGTTTAGTGACGATAGAAGTTAGGCACAGGACCTTGAATAGACCTAATAAAAGTAGTCCAGATCGGTCCAAATTATGAATGAAAACTTAGGGTTTTACCATTCACAATAGACTAAAAGAGGCATTTTCCAAACACCTGCAGGTGGAACTCCTAGAAATGCACCAACATGCATCTTACTGTGCTTAATTGCAATTTTTTTCACTTCTTATTTTATTTATTTATTTGTTAAAATTTCAAAGTTAAATCTTGTGCACCATTACTGGAGGTATTATAGATAGGTCCATGTTTCATAACATGCTTAAGCTCTGTACCCTGTGAGTTTTTCATTTTTGACTTCTATTTTCCAATGCTTTTTAATCACAAACTTCCTTAAAATTACAGAGAAATAGCAAAATTGCTTCCTTGTATGTAAATGCTAATATAACTGTATTCATTAGAATGGAAGTAAAACATTGTTTTTTATATATACAATAAAAGAATTTGCATCACTGACGACTTATGTCAGGACGAACCAGCTAAGAGCTAACACAGGATACTACCTATTACAATTACATATTACATGTCAACAGAGAAATTATTCACTTCAGATTGGCTTCAAAGGTCTTGCTATTGTGCCTTCTCGTTGTAGGTGTTGCATTTGGTCGATCTTAAGGCATTTAAGAACTGGTGGCTCATTCAAATGAGAAGCTTTCTGATTTGCTTGGCTTTTAGGTTTGTATATTTTCGAAGCGAGGTAGGAAAGAGATGTGACCACCTCAGCTATTTTAGGCCTTGAAGAAGGTCTCTCGTGCAAACACATTTTAGCAATATCAATTGCACGGCATAAATCCCTTTTAGGATACTGCCCCTCTAACTTAGGATCAGCCATCTCTGGAAACATGTCCCTGATATAGAATTTTCGCTTTGCCTGCGAGAAAAAGATGACATTCTCAGATTGAAACCAGCAGCTCTATGAAACACTGATATTATTTATTGACATGAAAGTTCAACAGTAGAAGACATAACATTTCAGGGATATCACAATAGCAAGATGAATGGGAGAGGAACTTTAGATATGCAATTTAGAACTATCTGATATCACTTCTCATAAATTTCTTTACAATTTAGAACTATCTGTTTCATAACATGTTTAAGCTCTGTACCCTGTGATTTTTTCTTTTTTGACTTCTATTTTCCAATGCTTTTTAATCACAAACTTCCTTAAAATTACAGAGAAATAGCAAAATTGCTGCGTGAGTATATAGTGGCTGTGGGTGTTGAATCATATTACCACAAATTTGTGCCTCGTGCAAATAAGTTCAACCCTCTTCATTTCTTCTCTTCCACCACTGATAATTTGGAGTTGCAAGCTAACCCTAGCTAGCTGTGGAACATTTATTTATTCTAAATGCTGTAGGCATCATACGAGCTCCTCGTGGTGATGGAAAAGAAACTATTGTATTGGTAACTCCTTACAATTCACAAAACACCACATACAGTGATGCTGTTTCACTAGGGATCGGTTTCTCAATTTTTTCACTTCTAAGCCATGTTACATGGCTTGCAAAGGATATTGTTTGGTTAGCTGCTGATTCCAGATATGGGGAGTATACGGCAGTTGATTCATGGCTAAAAGATTATCATGGTCCTGCTTTCCCTGGTGAGCAAAAGGATATTGTTTGGTCCTGCTTTCTAATATATATCACTTCTCCTAAATTTCTTTACTGTGAAATAGATAATTGTAGATTGTAAACCAAAAAAGCTCAGATGTTGCCAAACTTATAAAAAAAAAAAAACCTCAACCAATGTAGATGTACAATAGTTTTGAAAGAAGCTTTTACAATTGATGGAATGAGAAAAAAAAAAGAAGCAAAGGTCCTCACCCATACAACAAGATTATACTCATCCTTAGGTCTTGAAGTGTCTATGGCCCTTCTTCCAGTGATGAGTTCTAGAAGAACAACCCCAAAGCTATAAATATCTGCTTTTGTTGTTAATCGTCCAGTATTTACATATTCAGGTGCGCAATATCCACATGTGCCCATTGCCCTTGTGGATACATGTGTGTCATCACCACTAGGACCAAGTTTTGCCATGCCAAAATCACATATCTTGGGATGATATCCCTCATCTAACAATATGTTAGAGCTTTTCACATCGCGGTGTATGACTGGAGGACTGAGTTTATCATGTAAATACTCTAATCCTTTTGCTGCACCTTCAGCTATTCTCATCCTTGTGTTCCAATCGAGTACTTTCCTATCGGGATCAAGCTCTGTTGCAATCACATGAACAAATATTTGTATCAACAATTGCATCTCTCGAAAGAAGGGAAAAAAGTTTAACAATAATATACTGAAGAAGCTCTACAAAAACATACTGTGCAGGTGGTCCTCCAAGGATCCCAACGGCATGTATTCAAATACCAAAATCCTTTCATTTCTACAAGCGCAATAGCCAATAAGGTTGATAATGTTAGGATGATGACATAGACTCATGAAAAGCGCCTCTAGGAGAAACTCATTATGTCCTAGTGCATCAGTACGAAATAGCCTCTTTATAGCTACATTCTGCAAACAACAAAATCCTCGTTAGCCAGCACAAACTATGCACAAGAGATTCAGTATGCAATCAAACACATATTCCTGAATGTTTTTTGTTTGTTTCTAACTTGGAGCATGCAATGCATCAGCCACACTAACTAACAGAATGAGGAGGAGGATATGAAAAAGGAGTTATGAAACACAGATCAAACTTAATAGCTAGATATCCTTAGCTTAATAACCGAGAATGAAATTTCAACATGGAGCATCATCATGTAGAATTTTTTACCAAAAAAGATTAAACATGGAACCTTGGAGAAATAGTTGTTCTTATTAGAATTGCACAGTTTGTCAACAAGAATTGCACAGATGAAACTTAAGCACAAATCAAACTTAATAGATATCCTGCTCAGCTTAATAACTGGGAATGAAATTTGAATATGGAGCACCATCATAGACAATTTTTTTACTAAAAAATATTAGACCTGGAACCTTGGAGAAATAGTTGTTCTTGTTAGAATTGCACAGTTTCTCAACGAGAAAGGCAACAAGAATTAATATTGCACAGATCAAAACTAATAGATATCCTGCTCAGCTTAATAACTGGGAATGAAATTCAATATGGAGTAAGTATCATCATATACAATTTTTCACTAAAAAAGCTTGGAGAACTAGTTGTTCTTATTAGAAAGAATCACACATATTTTTCTCCTAAGGAGAAAGGCCGGCAACAAGAAAGAAAATGTCAGCGATCGACGAGTTTACCTGGTTCGTACTTTCCAGCCTTCCCTTGTAAACGATTCCATAGCCTCCCTCTCCCAAACAGTGATCATCATTAAAATCCATTGTTGCAGCAACTAATTCACTGAATTGAAACATCTGACCATCAGATTTACTAGAACTAGAACCGCCACTGGATACCACTTGCTTTTCATTCTTTGAGGTCTCTTTCTCGATATTCACAGGGCGATTGCGATTGGCTTGCAACGTGTCTGAAGAAACAAGATCTAACACACACAAAAAAAAAAAATGTCTATGAGCAACCATGAACGTAGATAGGAGCAGGCATTGCGAAATGCATGCTCTTAAAAGAAGGGTTCTGACAGATGATCGAAAGGATATATATTTTCAATAATAAAGATTCACCAAGAAAAAAAGCGAACAAAATTAGGGTAAAAAGGAAGAAGACAATGTATAAAAGCGATTCATCAAGTCGAATAAAATTAGGGTAAAAAGGAAGAAGACAATGTATAAAATCAACGCGAACTCGCGATCCACAAAGAAAGGGGGGAAAAAATCCAGCGAAACCCTTCCAGAAACTAATCCGCCATTGAAATCCGAACATTCATCCAAGAAAAGAAAAAACCTATCTTTCTTTCACCAGAAATCTGGGAGCTACCGACGGAAACCCAGTCGCCAGATGCAAGCTAAGAAACACAAGAACACCAAAAACAAAATCCGAACATTTAACCAAGAAATTAAAAACAATCTTTCTTTCTTTCTTCAGAAATCTGGCAACAACCGACAAGATCCAATCGCCAGATTAGATACATGCTAAGAAGCAATCGAATAAGTTAAAGAACTCGAGCCGAACAAAAAAGCCATCATGAAATGTCATAAAGAAGGGCTTGCTACCTGTTGCAATGTCCCGTTGATCGCCCTCGTCCGTCTTCGACACTCGAGCGCCGCAAAAACAGAAAGTCAGCATCGACTGCAACCGCCGATCGACGTCTCTTTATCTCAAGAAGCTGTCGGGCTTACGCGATGAAAGTGAGAAGACGCAAGAAAGCAAGAGAGCTCTCGACAGCTAGCGGAAAGGAAATCTTTCTAATCGCCAAGCAAGCAAAGCAAAGCAAACAGAGGAAATTAACAAAGTGCCGGAAGAAGGGACTCGCCGGCGCATATATAGCCGTTTCGTGTTCCAGATACGGAAAGATACAAAGTGATTCGGAGTCGGAAAAACTTACCAAATTTGCTAATTCTTATCCAGTTAACTTACCAACAAAAAGAGCAGCGCCAGCCGCAACGGTCGGTCGGAGGCCGACGAGATGGATCTTGAAGCCATGCGCGCGCCACAACTTTTTATAATATAATATGAAATTGAAATATTTTATTAATCGAAAAAGCTAAAAACTAAATTAATATGACAACTTTTTATAAAACTTAAAAAATACTATTAATTAGAAAAATAACTGTCCTTTGTAAGCTAGGACCAAATTAAAATTTATCAAATTTTAAACGTGGAAAATTATAGAATTAGAATTAGAATCAACCTCATTTTTTTCTAATTATATCTAACCAAATCAAAATGTAAAAAAAAATATTAATGATTAACTTGTTCACTTAATTTTATAGTATCAACTCAGCTTCATCTCCGTAATGAATGGTTATATCTAATCAACTCAAACTGTTGACACTCAACTATTTGATTCTCTAATTAATTTAATTACTTTTCAGTCAACTTTTTTGGATTAACATTTAACTCACTATGATTCATGATCAATTCTATTATTTTCTCTAATTACTATATCATTAGTTGACTATTCATGTCATCAATAGACTAATCTAGATAAATTCATTATTGAAACTTTAGATGATTGTGTCATCAGTCGATTGTTGTTTACTAATAGTTGACTCACTTGTTAGGAGCTCACTCTTCGAGACTTCTTGCCATGCATTTAATCCTCTTTAACCTACTAAAACTTTATTTGCCAAGAGCTCACTCTTGGAGACATCTTAGCAAATATATGATCTTCCTTAACATGTCAAGTCTTCACTTTCTCGAAGCTCATTTTTTGTTAGTTTAATATAAATTTGATATTTTTAAGATTATCAATGACTTTTGATGAAAGTGCTTCATGAAATATTAAATTTTTATTTTTTTTAACTTTGATATTCGTTCAATTCAATTTAAGAAAAATTAATTTTTTGCTTTAATTTGAAATTATAATGGGTAGAAGGATATTTTGAGGAAAAAAATGTGTCTCATAAAATACAAAGTATAATGGATGATTTAAGAATTTTTAAAATCTAAGTAAGCTTTTTGATAAATTGTCTAAGTTTTTTTCTTGTTCAATATTATTTTTCAAAAGCGTTTGGGTAAATCAAAAGGGCACCCTTTTATTTCTAAATCATCAAAGGTATCCTACTTTGATTTTTTATCAAAAAGACACCCTACCTTACTATTCAACCATATACATTTATCCAAATGCCCTTCATAATTGTTCTATATTATTATCTCCCACTTAAATCTCTCATATAATTTCTGAATCAGTCGGACGCGTTGTAATAACTTTGAAATTATAATTGCTACAACATATGTAATAATTATGATTTCGTAACGACTATTACATGAATATTAGATAAATAAGTTGAATATACGTTATAGTAACTACAATTTAAAGTGAATGGTAAATGAATATGATTGAATTCACGTTGTAGCTATTACAACGTGAGTATCTTTGAACAAGTTAAGTATGCGTTGTAGCAATTATGAAATTGTAACTGCTACAATATAAATATTTTTGAACGCTAAATATATCAGACATATTATAACAGCTACGAAATCGTAGTTATATGTTGAAATGTTGTTATCAAACTTTGAAGCATGCATCAAATATGTTTCCAGCGTACAAAACAATATTAGTTTACATAACAAGTCTAAAAGTGCATCCTGCTAGGCCTTGATTTAGTCATCCGGTTCTCACCAAAGGGCTCACCATTGTGCATCCTTTTTGCATTCCTGAAAGCTGCACAACCAACGACGTAGATGATGACAAGGAGTATGAGCATGACTATGTTGATCACTGAAACCTTCCTCCAACTATGCTTGATGCCGGCGAGAACCCCAGCTTTACATGAGTCACACTGCAGGCACAGTGACTGCTGATCGTTGCTCCATCTAGTGCAGTCCATGTCGTTGACAGTCATCCCTGCTCCCGCAATCCAGAATGTTTCATTTACATAGGTATAGCCGCAAGAAGTTGGAGGCTTGCAGCACCCGGACTGTGTCATTAACAACCGGCATTAGATAAGCAATCAGCAGGGTCAATGGTCTTTATGCATCTGGTAAAAAGAAAGATCTCCGAAAGGATAAAAACATATTTCATATAAAACACTTTTGACAATAACAGATGAACTAGCTAATTGATGACTACTATAAGTAGTTTGGCAACTCGGGTCAACATACTTGAAATGACACAAGGCTTCATGGCTAGTTCTATATTTCCTCCCAGTCTGTTGTTGAAGAAATTCAAAGAAAACAATTGATCATGGTACATGAGCAACAAGAAAACTCAATATTCTTGACACAATGCTCGAGTGCAACCTTTATACTTCCTCTTAAGTCTATTGTTGAGGAAATTTCAAAGAAAACAATAAATTGCTAATTAGTAAATGAGAAACCAGAAAATCCAATATACTAAATGGCATAGGCTTGAAGGCTACCTTTGTATTTCCTCTCAATTTGTAGTTGAGAAAATTCTAAAGGAAAAAATGCTAATAATTAATCGTACTTGAGAACAGAAAGAAAAGTGAACTTATTCAAAAATTACTATCTTTGATATGGTAGTCAAGAATTCAGCCATTCTTTGTTAATCAAACAACAGTTAGATATATCTTAGAAACCTTTATAAGCTGTGGAAACAATTAAAATCTTTACTGTAAATCCACAATTTTCAGTGGAGATGCCCTCTACATTTGATCTACAACACTTTTTAATTGTTAGAAGGATAAGTCCAAATGTCATGAAAGCAGTAAAGAAGGTAGTTATTAAAAGGTTAGGATCGTAAAAAATCCTTGTAATCAACCTGCATAGTAGGGACTCATTACTTGTGTATTCAACTTGTGTAGATCCAATATATAAAATGTAGTCAATCTCTTTAGCTTAAAAGTTAAAACACAGGTAAACAGAGCACCTCATTTTAGTCGGAGTTGGAGTGAGAGATAAGGCATCGAGGATACAAGGATATTGAAGGATATCTGTTCAAAACTAATATGCATTGTGAATTCTATATGATAGTAACCTTACATCTCTTACACCATATATATGTATATATATTTATTCATGTGGGTGTGTGTGGATGTTATTGTATTGATCTTCCTTTTCTTCTGGCAAAAATTTCTACAATTTGGGAAGAAGATATCATTCCTCAATCACATTCCTTCTGATGTGGTCTCCCTCTCTTTTGCTAGGTAAAAGAAAAGTAGACAAAAGACCACTCTCAAGTGACTTTTCGAATGTGGTCTGGTAATGCTGTTCCCTTTAGACTTTTCCCCTTTTAGGCTCACAAGTCTTTTTATTAATAATAATCCACCAAACAAAATATTAATAACAATAAATAATAAAAATGTCCTTTTACTACATTCCCTCTCTTTTTTCTTTTTTGAAAAAAGGAATCCACTTATATACCTTTAAGAATTAATAGGGCAAGAAGATAAGATCCAGCTCAGTGCTCAATGGGATTCCCAATACTTTTGCGATGGAGTTAAACATATGGTATTTCAAAGGGGAATCCTACAATGAATTAAGAAAGAACACTAAAAGAAAAATAATAATAACAACAACAGTAGAAGTAAAGAATTCTAGATTTCCTAGTTACTAGCCTTTGCAACACCAAGGCAAAGGCCAATCTTCAATATCTTACAGTTTGATGTTTAAAAAGTTTCAGGAGTTTTTTTCATATCTTTTCCTTGAATAAGCTAAGCAAAACGAGGGATAGGTTAAAGTAGGGAAAGAGTGTTTCAAAAATCTGAAGGAACCAACTAATATATTTCTGCTGCATACTATCTAAGCTTGTTTTACTAGCAGCTTAGATGTGGAGGGGCGACCGGGGTCAGAGTTATCACCTTTTGCAATAATTGTTTTACTAACAGCTAGCAATTAAATGTCGATGCACATTTTGAACGAAGGAGAAGGCATGCAGATGGAGATACCAAAAATTTCAACAATTAATTCTACCGAAAACATTGATCAACTAACTAAACATTCGAATCATTAGCCTTCTTGTAGAGACGATCGATCTAATATTTCAATAATATATACAAAGGGGTAGGCAAAGAAGGCAATGAAATTAGAGTAAGGACCAAGAAGTGACCTCGATAGGGGAAAGATTCCTCCTGTAGAACATATCCGGAGACTCGGGCACGAGGACCCCGGTGATCGGATCTCGGGTGTAGCGCGGCATCTTGGAGCAGGCGTGGCCGTCTCGTAAGCAAGAGCTGATCTTGGCCCAGTATCCGGGGTCGGAGACGCGGTCCTTGAGCCATCCGGAGTAGTCGGAGAGCTGGTACTCAAGGAAGGCGCGGTTCATGACCACCTGGCCCTGGCCGCGGTCGGTGACGGCGAAGGCAAAGATGATGAAGCCAAGCAGGGCGGCGACGACGAAGAACATGGCGAAGAGGTAGAGCTGGAGGAGCCAGGCGAGGCGGTAGCATGCGCCGGCGAAGCCCATGAGGGAGATGACCATGATAGAGACGGCGATGATGATGAGGGGCCACTGGAGGAAACGGAGGCAATCGGTGGAGTTGGCCCTGGCGCTGAGCCAGATGCCGCCGGCTAAAATGGGGATGGATATGAGAAAGGTGACGAAGTTGACGGCCCCGATCACCGTGTTGCTGCCGCGCATCATCGTGATTATTATTCGATCTCTTGTTCAGCTGGTTGCTGGCTTTTGCCTTAGTTATCCTCCCTCTTTCTCTTTCTCTTTCTCTTTCTCTTTGAGAGAAGTGGTAGAGGGTAGAAGATGGAACTTTTAAAGCTAGCGTTCTTTGGGGGCTTTGTTTTATTGTTATACAATTCAATATAAGACAATACAATAAACACTGCAGCAGCAGCAGGAGGAAGAGGATGACTGAACAGACTATCGTGAAGAGTGGTCACCGACCCTTTTAATTTTTTATTCCAAAAGAAGTCGTGAGAATCCAAGTCCTAGTCCTCGTAATCCAACGCGGCATATTTATAGCTCCTGCCATTTCTTCAGGCAGGCAGGCAGGGTATCATGGGTGACTAATGGGATCCCATGCCAGATGATAGAGGGAGTTATTAGGAAGTGAATCTCTATTTTGATCGAATCATGGAGTGAGTTTTGTTGTTGGCGCTCCTGGGATATAATTAAGTTGATTATAATGCAGCAGAGTTATAAAAGAGAATAAGAGTTTGAATTCTGACGAAGTCAGGTAATACCCTTTTGTGTCGTGACCAACTACAATTTTTCGATTTACCTCCTCATAGATGATCGTGGAGTCGATCGTGTGGAGTCACTAAGGTGGCGGATTTTAATTTTTTTACAGAAGAGTGTTGTTGTTGGAAGGCGAGCAATACCCTTCTCCGTCGTGATCGATTATAATTTCTTGATTTACCTCCTCACATATGGTCGTGGACCCGACCGTGTAGAGCTGCTGGGATGACGGATTCTACCTTTTGTAGAAGAGTATTGTTGTTGGAGTTCTCGGAACATAATTGAATTGGTTATGACGGAGCAGAGTTACTGAAATGTATAAGGGTTGAATCTTGACGAAGTCAAGGCAATATCCTCTTTCATCGTGGCCAATTATAATTTTTAAATTTACCTCTTCACATATGATTATAAGATCGTTGGAGTGGCGAATTCCACTTTCATGCTGAAGAGGATTGTTGTTGGAAGTTATCTCTCTCACTCCAATTATTCCCTCCATTAAGCTGATGAGCTCTTTGTGTTGTCGATGGTTCAATCAAATAGTGTTGTCGGTATGGTGATGCAGGCCGTAATTATTAATTTGTTAATATAATCTTTTAGTTTTGTTAGATGCACCTCTTTAGGTTCGCCCATTATTGACTTAATGTCATCGGTCATTGAGTGACCCTTTAGAACTATAACACACACTTG
Organism: Curcuma longa; assembly: GCF_044706935.1. Lineage (NCBI taxonomy): Eukaryota > Viridiplantae > Streptophyta > Magnoliopsida > Zingiberales > Zingiberaceae > Curcuma > Curcuma longa. The sequence continues at coordinate 1,778,222 of NC_133870.1, read as the reverse complement.
TATTGGTATAATCATGCACTACTTGTCGAGTTCAATTAAGTTGTTTTGGTGTGGTTAAATGTCTATTAGCTTAGCTTGTTATCTTGGTATGTTTGTTAAATGGGCAAGAGCAAAAACTTAATACATAATTGCGGATACAAAGATAATATATATTCGAATGAAAAGGAAATAAGCCTTAATAGATAGAAAAATTCAAAAGATCCTTAGAAAGTGAAGAACATCAATAAATGTTAGTACAATGCTTTAAAAATAAAAAATTGATTGAATATTTAACCGATCAAAAAAAATATTGATAGATTAAAAAGTCAAAAGGTCTCTAATAGATCGAGAATATCAACAAGTGTTGGCAAAATACTTAAAATGCCAAAGTTGACTAAGAGCACAATACGTGCAGTTGAGGAAGACTTGATTGTGAGGCTTTTTGGCGAAATAATATATAGTGGATTAGATATCTCATGACTTGACAAATGTAGAAATGGTAGACAAAGGAATATGCATGTGTTTTGAGCCATAGTTGACAAATGAATTGAATGTTGAGTTAAGTTAAGATGTATGAATAGATTGAATTGATTAAAAGTTTATTTTAGTCAATTAAATAGTTAATTTGACTTGGTTGTCAATTGTATTCTACTCATAAATATAAGCATTCTATTTCTGTTTGAGTTGACTAAAAGAAAACTTAGCCAGTCAATTGGACAATTCATTGTTGGAAATAGACCATCTCTATTTGAATTGAGTCTATCAAAAAGTCTTGAGTCAACTTCGGAAGTATTTGTTAGAGGATAAATTTGAAGTTGTTAGTGCAATCAACTCTTGGTTAAGGTTGACCATAGTGTGAATTAAGATTTTAATATTTGAACAATATGTTTGTATAACATGTATAAGATTAGAGATGGTGTATTAAGTAGATCAAAGTTTGACTAAATATTTAATATTGGAAGAAGTTTTAATGAGTTATGGTTTACTAGATATTTGGTACATAAGAAGTCCAAATGGGTCAAGATTGTTGGTGCAGCGGAAACGATTAGTGAATCGCTAGAGAAGAGAGGTGAATAACGACTTGTAATAAAAGTCAATCTTTTTCTCTTGCAAACGTTTTAGCAAGGACACACACTAATTAAAACAAAAATATAACATAAAAAGAATACGAGACACAGAGTTTACTTAGTTACAATCCTCAAGTTGTTAGTCCAAGACTATGAATAACACCCACTACTCAAAATCTCCTCGTCAAAAATGATCTAGAGGGGGAGAAACTTCGTACTATGGTTGATCATAAACTTAAAATAAACTGAACGAAAATAATTAAGATTGAGTGTGTACATTCTTCTTCAAGCTTCAATCTATTTATAGTTTTTTCGATCTAACCATTGTGTTAATATGACACTTCTGAGAGCCTGAATTCATTGAACCTAATCCACTTTGTGTAGGATCATTGTAACACACTAGAGGGGGTGAATAGCGTGTTGTCGCTTTTTCTCGTTCGTTCATTTCTATCAAAAACTTACAGCGAAATATTAGAAAGAGATGCAAGGGACTCGCAAATTTACTTGGTTCCTAACCTTCTAGGGTTAGTACGTCCAAGGCCTATGTACGGAAGGCGCTCGTCCACTAGTGGTCTCCATTCCGAACCTTGTTCGGAGGCGGAGAAACCCATCTTACAATCCAAAATAAACAATAACAAGAACTTAAAGTAAGACAAAATAATAAATTAAACCAAACTCTTATAGATCCGATCTGGAAGTCCTGAGCGCCGCGCACTCCTCCTGGATCTTCCCCGATTGCAAGATTCTTGCCTCGTTTGTGCTCCAAATCACCACTAGACGAGAAGGATGGCTTGTCGATTGATTCTCTTGTTCATGCACGTTCACCTTCTTTTATATAGTGCTCAGGTCGACTTGAGTCAAACTCAAGTCGACTCCACGTAGGCTGGATCCTTTTTCTTCACAACTGGATTGGCTTCAGCCACTCAGGTCGACTGGAGTTTTTGCTCAAGTCGACTCCAATCATCCACTCAGGTCGACTTGAGTCACTTTTGACTCTAAGCCTCTGAAAGAGCTTCGAAACACATCTGACCGTGTCTCGTTCTGATTCCTGAGTCAAAAGTTATGATCCGTTGAAGTTCGACTCCTCATGTGTTGCCCCTGCATCACGGTTCCTGCAAGACAAGCATGAAGACAAACAAAACAACCTAATTTTTAATGGGTTTGGTCTAACTTTTTCTACCGAAAACCTGGGTTAGTCTGGCGTCTACTGTTCCACTCCGGGAACGCGCCCTTACTCACTCCCCTAGGGAGAATTTTTTCTTTGCCAACCAAGTCCTCCTGACTCGTTGGACTTTTACTCGGCTCTGTCCTCAGCCCCCAGGATTTGTGCTGCGGCTCGGTCCTCTTTGACCAGTCCAGACTTCTGCTGCAACTTGATCCTCTAGATCAGCCCAGACTTCTACTGCGACTTGGTCCTCCAGACCAGCCCAGACTTCTGCTGCGACTCGGTCCTCCAGACCAGCGCAAACTTCTCCTAGTGCTTCGACTCTGCCAAGGCTTCAGCCTGATCCTCCAAACTAGGACTTCCCTTTGCCTAGCCTACAACTAGGACTTTCTCTTGCCGAGCTTCACTCACCAAGACTTCCCTTGCCCGATCATCCAGATCAGGACTTCCACTGCCTAACCGACTAGGTCTTCTTGCTAGTCATCTGACTAGACTTCACTCACATCCACACATCCAAACATCAAGTCCTATTTGGATCAACCCTTGGTCAAACTGACCAGACCTAGGTGTATTGTCAAACATCGAAACTCCAGGCAAGAGCTAGTGCTTCTTGTACCAACACTTTGGCAATGGTCAACTAATGACTCTGGATGACTCCTTGCAATCCGGACACCTAGAAATAATTCGAACGTCTAAATTCTGCCAACGTGTATTCCATCCTGATTTGTCTCGGCAACGACTCGCGCTGACCTCGTATGGGTATCCAAGCACATGGAATGGATCTGGATGCTTGGATCCTAGGGCGCCCTGAATGGATTCGAGTGCCTAGAGTTTGTCGAGTCCGGGCGCCTGGAACAATTCTAGGTGCTTGGAATGGTCAATCTCGTGTTGACCATTTTCTTCTTCCATTCTTCTTTAATCGCCTTGCACAATCTTCCTTCCAGCTTCTTGTTCCTCGGATGCATCGAGCCCTTCGGCTCACTCCCGTGTGTTTTTCTCGCTTCGTCGGAGTACTCTTCCATAGCTCCTCATACCTCGAATGCATCAAGTCTGTCGGCTCCTTTCTCGCGCCATCTTTCTCGCTCATTTGCGTCTTTTACCAAGGTTCGTCATTTGGAACACGTGTGTTCTCTTAAGTCTCTATATACTTAGACACACACATCAAATATAACAACGACCTAATTTCAGAGTTATTTGACCATACATTAAAACTCCACTAGGATACTAACAATCTTCCCCTTTTTGATGTTGGACAAATTAAGTTTGAAATTAGAATAAATTACTAATAAAAATTAATAAACAAGCATAGTATATTAAAAATATTTTTACTCCCCTGTATATATGCCTAATTTCTAATTTTCTATTACTCCCATTTTGACAACAATATAAAAAATATGATATTAATTATTTAAACCATAAAAATTTCTAATTTTTTCAGATATAGAGCACAATATCCTTAATCAGAAATTTGATTTTCATTGAAAATTTATTTTAATTGATTTTCTAATTTCAAAACTCATAATTTTTTTTATAATTATTAAAAATATTCAATCATTTAAAAATTTTAAAATTTTATGTGCGAACAGAAAACATATCATATTTCATAGAAAATAATTTTCATGAAAGTTTCATAAAGAATATTTAAAAAGATTATTTTTCACATATTAAGTCAACCATAAAGTAAAAGAAAAAATTCTTGGTTGACTATTAAATTTTTTTTAAATAGTTAAAATTGATTTTGAAATCTAAAATAAATTTAAATCTACTGGATTTATCAAATATCTTTTTGAAATGAACCATTTTAGTACTTTTTTAAAATTTCAATAAATATATTTAGTCTTTTGTATAACTTACCTAAACTAGAAATTTCAATAATTTTGTCAATGGTTAATTTTTTATATTCTTCCTTAGGGCATGTACTAGAAAATTTATTTTCTAGCTCAACATTTGTTCGTTTTAATTCCATATATTTCTTTCTAACTTTATATAATGACCTAGATAATATTTTAATTACATTGTAAAGTTGATCGAAAGGCAGGCTATGTACCTCACTTACTGTTTCAAATTCATCGATTGAGACTCCTGCACTATTGCTCTCATCGCTTGATGCCAAGCTTTCTGTTTCTTCTTGATGTGCTGCCATTAATGCAAGCCCCGCTATTTATTCGGACTCCGAATCTTCTGAGGAGTCGTCCCAAGTTGCCTTTAAAATTTTATGTTTGGGCTTCATCTTTTATTTTATCTTTTCTTTAGTTATCTTCTTGAGTTTGAGACAATTATCCCTGATGTGACTTTCTTCATCACAATTGAAGCACCTTACTTTTTTTCCCTCCTTTCTTAGCAATCTTGAGGCCTGATGTGACTTTCTTCGTCATAATTGAAGCACCTTTCTTTTTTTTTCCTCCTTTCTTAGCAATCTTGAGGCATGTTTCTTATTAAACTTGTTAGATGTAAAAATATATATATATATTTTTCTACCAGGTATGCTTCTTCATCAATCTCTAAGAATGTGTCCGAATCGGAGTTGCCTTTCTTAGCTTGTAGAGCAATGTTATTGTTTGGTTGTTCTATGTCTTTAAATCCTACACATCGAGATTCATGTAATTCCAAAGTCAAAAATAATTCTTCTAACGTACTTACCTCTAAATTCTTCGAGATGTAATATGAGTCCACTATTTATGTCTACTCTTGGGTTCTTGGAAATGCATATATATATAAGAGTGTCTCGATTTGTAACTATCCCTCCAAGGTTGTTGAGACTGGTGATTATCTCTTTTAGCTTCGTATGTAGTTGCACCACCGTTTCTCCCTTCTCTAGTTGGAGTTGTCAGTTGATTCCTCAGTAAGTCCCTTTTAGTTTTATTTTTGAGATCCCCTCGTGAAGTTCTAGAAACTTTTCTTAGAAGTCTTTGGCCGAGTCTAATGGTATATCCAGTTGAGCTCCTGTACAAGTAACACATTAAGAAGATAGAACTCTGCCTTACCATTAGCTGTGAACTCATCTCGTTGCTTTTTGGTCCATCATTAATTGTTCATCGATTCCTTCTCCATCCTCGTTCATGGGCACTTCGGAATCATGTTCAATACAAATCATTATTTCAAAGTCTGTTTTGAAAATACCTCTATTTTCTTCTTTCAAATTGTGAATTCGCCCTTGAACTTTGATGAGTGGATGTTTGATCCGATCATTCCTCCTGATCTAATTACTTAGTTGGTGGTTAGTCCTCTGAGCGTTCCAACTCTAATATCAATTGTTGGTACAACGGAAGTAGTTCGTACATCACTAGAGGGGAGGGGTGAATAGCGACCTACAATAAAAGTCAACTTTTTTCTCTTGCTAACATTTTAACAAGGGCACACACTAATTAAAACAAAAATATAACATAAAATGAATACAATGTACAAAGTTTACTTGGTTACAACCCTCTGATTGTTAGTCAAAGACTAAGAATAGTACTATTTAAAATCTTCTCATCAGAAATGATTCAGAGGCGAAGAAACCTCGTACAATGGTTAAGTATAAACTTAAAATAAACTGAACGAAAATAATTAAGATCAAGTGTGTACATTCTTCTTCGAGTTTCAGTCTATTTATAGTTTTTTCTTCGATCTGACTGTTGTGTTGACGTGACACTTCTTGGTGCCTAGACGCCTTTCAGATGATTGGATTCATTGAATCTAATCCACTTTGGTAATAGTCTGCTAATGACTCTAGATGACTCCTTGCGATCCAAGCACCTAGAAATGATCCGAGTGCTTGGATTCCGTTGACGTGGACTCCATCCTAATCCATATCGACAACGGCTCGCGTTGACTTGAAATGAGTATCTAGGTTCCTGAAATGGATTCAGGCGCCTGGAGTCTGTCGAGTCCGGACATCTGGAACAGTTTCAAGCACCTAGAATGGTCAACATCGTGTTGACCATTTTCCTCCTCCGTTCTACCTTGGTCATCTTGCACAGTCTTCCTTCCAGCTTTTTGTCTCTCAGATGCACCGAGCCCTTCCAGCTCGCTCTCGTGCATCCTTCTCGTTCCACCGGAGTACTCTTCCACAACTCCTTGTACCTCGAATGCACTGAGCCCGTCGGCTCCTTTCCCATGTCATCCTTCTCGTTTTCATCTTTTGTCAAGGTTTGCCATCTAAAACATGTGTGTTCTTCTAAGTCCATGTACACTTAGATAAACGCAACAAACATAACAAGGACTTAATTTCAGACTTATTTGATCACACATCAAAATTCCACTGGAGTACTAACAATGATTGACCAAACATTTGATAGATGGGAAGTCCAAGTGGGTTAGGTATGTAGGATCGGTGCCCACGCTAGAGGGGGTGAATAACGCTCGTTGCTTTTGTTCATTCGTTCTTTCTATCACATATACTTGCAACGGAATTAGTAAATAAGAAAGGGGACTCGTGGATTTACTTAGTTCCTAACTCCTAAGGTTAGTACGTCCAAGGCCTATGTATGGAAAGGCGTTCGTCCACTAATGGCCTCCTTTCCGGATCTTTATCCAAAGGCAGAGAAATCCATCTTATATTCCAATCAATAATGGAAATTAAAGTACAAACAAGTAAGACTAAAATAAATAATACTCTCGAGTCGGTTGTTCTAAAAGTCTTGAGTGTAGTGCACCTTTCCTGGAGTTTCCCCGATCACACGAGCAGGATCTGTTCTCATTCACCAGCATTGCAGGATGAAAAGTAAGAAGAATTAGAGTTACTCCTTATGGTGCACGTTGAAGCCCTTATATAGACTCTTCCAGATGTTTGGATTCTTATTCAGGCACCTAGATCCGATCCGATTCGATCTCTTCGATTTGTATCGGAGCTGATTCTTCTTGATCTGAGCACCTGGGCAGTCCAGGCTCTTGGAGTAACATTCGAGCGTCCAGATCCAGTCAACTCGGGTTTAACTTGAGTTGACCTCGGACTTGGTTCGGCTATTTCAGTTTGTTCCGCTTATGCTTCTTCTTTGTCTTGCTTTCAGCTCCTAGTTCCTACAAGATTAGCATACAAACAAACAAGCAATCTAAGCCTACCTGTAGTCCATCTGACCTACTAGGCTTACATAAGCCTTACTCTGTAAGTCTAATCTACTAGGCTTACCCTTGCCTAACTTCCAATTAAGACTAGTCACTTTCATACGTAGACTTTCCACCTGCCAAACTTCCTGTTTGGATTTTTCTTTGCCTAACCTCCAGTTAGGACTAGTCATTTTCATAGGTAGACTTTTCACCTGTCAAACATCTGATCACCCTTAATTTGCTTCGACTTTCCCTTGCCTAACCTCCAGTTAGGATTTTCTTGCTCAGCTTCATTCACCAAAACTTCCTGCCCAGCTTCACTCACTAGGTCTTCCTTGCCCAGCCTCTAACTAGGTCTTCCTCTACCTAGCCTCTAGCTAAAACTTCTCCTACCTAGCCTCTAATTAGGACTTTCTCTGCCTAACATCCAACTAGGACTTCTTCTTTACCTAGCCTCAACTAGGACTTCTTCTTTTCCTAGCCTCAACTAGGACTTCTTCTTTTCCTAGCCTCAACTAAGACTTTTTTGCTAGTCATCTGGTCAAACTAACCTGACTAGACTTCACTCACATCCAAACATCAAGTCCTGTTCAAATCAACCCTTGGTCAGATTGACAAGAAACATCGAAACTCTGAGGACAGACTAGTGCTACTTGCACCAACAAGATAGACTATACATTTGGCACTAGAGAAGTTCAATAAGGATTGACAATGAAGGAAGCTCTAATAAGCCAAAGAGGATTGAATGTTAGGCAAGTGAGAGAAGTCTAGACAGATCATAAAGGACTAGATATTTTGTAGTAGAGAAGTTCTAACAGGTTAAGGAGAATTGGTTGCTAGGTAGATAACCAAATTCTAGTTATGTCATGGAGGATTAGATGCTTACCAGTTGATATGTGCTAACCGCAAGTACACAATCATTGTCAAGTAGTAAAATTATCATCCTCTGTGACCATGGAGTTGAGTACTAGTTTACATGTAATGGAGGGCTATCTAGATGAAATAACATGATTAATAATATAATTTAATTAATTAATTTTACAATATTCATTAGGTGAAAGTTTTACCTCATTAATTTTATTTTCATTAAATTATTTGTTTCTTCTGATTCTATTTTTTTTTTACAAAATATTTGTTCTATATTCATTTGCAATATCTTTAATAGAAATAATAATAAATGTGAATTTATTTTCTATATAATCATTACAAAAGAAATAAGACTTTGTAATTTATCTAATGCAATAACGATATTTATATTTTTATATTATAAAAATTTACTAATAATATTAATTGAGAATGGTCTTTTTTTTATTTTATGTAATAAAAAAGGGGAAAAAACAATTTGATGCTTAAAAAGACTAACATATTACTTTTATTCTTAGTTTTTGAGAATCAATGTGAAAAGGAAGAGTCAAATATGTTTCAAAAAATAAAATATACAATTAAAAAAATATACAACAAATAAAATTAAAATTAGATTTTTTTAAAAAAAATTAAAATTAAAAGCACACTTTTTTTAAATGAATATACTTAATTGTTAAGACCTGTGTAAGCTAGAGGGGATGAATAGTTAGATTGTGTTGATAGATTACACAATGAAAACTTGAATAAATTGACAAGATAACGCAAACAAGGTCGATTTTACTTGGTTTACCACCTCCCAAGATGGCTTCTTAAAGGTTTAGCTCTAATGATTTATCACCATTATAATCTCTTCCTTTCCGGACATCTTCCGGAGACGGAGAAGCCTCGTACAAGTTGTTCTTACAAAAACAAAAACAAACCAAAACACAAATACTACAAGAATATTAAGCTGAAATGAAATGAACAAGTTTACACGAGAACTTGACTTTTGGATGCTTCTTATTACTTAGAATTGCCTCTTGTTGGTCTGAAATGCAACAACAATTTATCCTCAAATCCTCAAGAATCGACTCCTTAGATCTTCCTCAAAATCCTCTTTTATAAAGTTGCTATCGAACTGATTTTCGCTTATTAATCGACTGATCTTACTCATTAGTCATTCGAACATTACTCTAACCTATCAACTTGATGACTCCATCCACCTCAGCATCAGTTGATTGCCCATTATCATTAGTCGGTTGTTGCCTAATCAGTCGAATCCCGTAATCGAGTTTTGAATTTTCTATTCTTTTGAACAGTGACATCAGTCGACTGCTATACTCCATCAGTCGACTGATTATTATAGCAAAGCCGAAATCACTATAATAAACCCTAATTACTATAGTAAATCCTATTTTGGGGTTTAGCTTCCTATCAATCGATTTATACTCCTATTTTAATCTTATCAAAGTTGAATTCTCGTCTTGCCTAGTATCTTGTTGACCTCAACCTAATAGGACTTCCTTTGTTCGACATTCGATCAACTTTGACCTATCAAGATTTCTTGTTGTCTAACATCTGATCAATCTTAACTTATTGTGACTTCCTCGTTGTCTAGCATCTGATCAACTTTGACCTACTGAGACTTCTTTATTACATAACATCCGGTCGACCTCGACCTATCGAGATTTTTTTATTATCTAGTATTCGATCAAACTTGACTTGTCGGAACTTCATGTCTCATATCAATTCTTTGTTGGACTTCCGACCGATAAGTATCTAGTCAACTATGACTCACTTACACTTTCCTCTTGCCAACTAATATATTGATCAAATATTAAAATTCAAATTCGAATCATACCGAGCGCGAGCTTAATCAATCAAGTTTGGTCAATCGAATTTGATCAACTTGGTCAATCTTAATTAAAAATCGATTAGATTAATATTAATATTAAAATATTAAAAATTAATGCTCCAATTTTAATGAGGCGCTAGGTACATGCCTTAATAATCTATGCCTTGAGCCAATATTATCTTCTCGTAATTCACTTGTCGAATAAATTTAGAATATAATTTATACATATTTAAAAATTAATTTTTAAAATATTCATTCCTATTAAAATTTAAATTTATTTTATTTATTTATTTTTTAAAAATATTTTACTATTGATGTATTGTATTTATCGCCCCCACGTGCTCTTGGTGCACCCCCAAGTCGAAAGAGCGTGATACTGACTGGGATATGGTTTAATTAAGAGGGTGGTGGTACTAGTGACTAGTGAGCTAGGGCGATGGTAGCTGACCCTCCCTCTCCGTTGTCGATGCAGCAAACGTAGGGACCCCACGCTCACGCTCCGCTGTCGCTGCCTGTTAATGGGCCTCCTCTACTCAACATTATAATTTATAATTATAATTATAATTATAATGGTCAAATTAATAAATACATTAATAAATAAATGAGCATCAGATTCTATCCTACAATTTTTAAATTGGATTCCAGCAACAAATTAATTAAGCATGGTTCAACGTACTGGTTCATATTTGTTTATTAAGAAGCGTACTTGTCCTACAAAATGCCACTGCGTCCTTTATTTAATTTGCATGGCTGAACCAAAGTACTGAACCGGTATCTCTCGTCTTAATCGAACCAAACCGTATCTAAAAATAATAGCCTTGGTTATGTTATCATGTAATTTGTTCCCAAAAATGATTGGTAACCCTAAAAGTCTCATATTCGTATTATATTTATATGGTTGGACGTCTAGTGGTCTTTTAAATTTACTTTTTTTTTTAATTTTAAATTTTTTATTATTATCAATGTGGCAAAAAGATGATAACACTCATTTTAGACCTCTTTCAATATCAACCTCATAACGATTTGAAAGGAAATAAATCATGATGACCAAACGACCTCTTCAAGTAAGAGGAATTTTATTTTCCAAAGGATTATTGCTCTGAAAATTCGACTCTTATATTTTCATTTGACAAGTTATCATTTGAGTACCAATTCGATTATGTGTGTAGAAGTATTTTTATCGTTATCAAAAAATGAAAAATCTCAGTTAGCCCTATTGACTATTTCTGGAGGTGACCGGTCCGGTCCCATAGAAATTTCTCACCAGCCATCAGGGTAAATCGGGAAGTACACGCAACGGTTAACTCAGACGTCCAGTATCTTTTTTATCGTTATCAAATACTTTAGTCAAATGTGTTTGATAACCCTTAAATTTATGGTTTAACTTAAATCCTAAAAAGCTTGAATGTCTTCCAAATTAGTGAGTCCATCCACGTCCATTTTTTTAAAAAAAAAAATTATAGCCCTGGGCAAAGAGTATTTGTTGGCTCTAAGGATCTCAGTCACCGCTTGAGTTTCTTTATGTTATCGTCTCCAAATTTTGAGCTCTTTTGAGTACGACTATAAATAAATCAAATGTTAATGAGTAAATTTGATTTTCATCTTTGTAAAAAGTTTATTTACATTAGTTCAATATACAAGATCAATTAAATAAATAAGTTTGAACAATTCGTTAAATTAAATAAATATATTTAACTACGTATGTATGTGTTCAACTCATTAATATTTATGAACGGAGATTATAAACTATTCATAAATGATATTCATGAATAATATGAATAAAATTTATGAATCATATTAATCAAAAAGCTCTTACCAATATGGTAAATAAACAAACAAGCTTATAAATCAAGCTCATCAACCAATTAAATAAGTTTAAAATTATAAAAATTTTAAATAATCAAATAAGTTTGAATTGAGAGCTCGATAATATCTAAACGAATTAAGTTCAATTCAAATTTGAACCAAACTTAAGCTCATAAAAAAGAAACCAACGTGAACCTGAATAAATATTTGAATGACTTAGTTCATTTTGGGCTAAGTTTGGCTCGATTCAACTCAGGCTGGCTTAATTACCTTATTGAACAAGCTTAGTAAACATAAAGATTGACTTCGCTTGACTCCTTTATAATCCTACTTTAGAGCTATCAAATACTTGTGATCAAAAGGATTTGATGGCACTTAAGAGCTCGGATTTCATTCAAATTAGCATCGTAACATTAAACACATTTTGGCCATTTTGAGCAAAAGTAGTTAATGATCTTAAAAAGCTTATAATTGTTTCAAATTTATAATGTTCACTCTTGTGGTCCTTAAGTTCATCCATCTTTTTTTTTCTTCTAGATTTAGAGCTTGTTAAGTGTTAGATCAAGAGAGACACTAATAATGTAATCAAAAACTACTTTGAATTTTATTCAAGTTATCTATGTAAATGCGGGAAGGATTAAATATTTTTAGATCTTTCAAATAATTGCAAAGAGAATCAAATATTTATAAATTCTTTAAAATGGAAATGATTAATATAGTTTTTGAAAAACTTGCACATTAGAAATAAATATTTGTATTGATAATAAAGATCTAAAGCAATATGAAAAGAAAAACAGGTGCAATAATTATATGATTTGAAACCTCAATTCCGATTCCATAATTTATGGACCCTTATACGTTATGCTTACTCCGAGGTGGCCACATAATTAGATCCAACCACGATTCAGAACCGATGCTTTGGAACTGTCGGTTCGACGATTCATAACAGATCGACCCTTAACCTTAACCGTCCAAGACGGTTACGATTCACGGTTCGGAACCGCCGATTCACAGTTCGGGTCACGGTTCGCGATGGTTCGAGATTATTATATTAAAAAATTTAAAATTTAAAATTTATTAAAAAAAGTGTACTTCGGGGAATTTATCATCCCAGTCGACTGATTTAGTCAAACCAAGAAAACGGCTACTGAATTGCTGAAATCACACCTGATTTTTATCAGAATTCAAAATCCAGTCGACTGATTTTTCTCATCAGTCGACTGGAGTTAAATCTAGTCGATTGATGAGACGTATACAATCGACTGGAGTTAAATTTTTGAACCGACAGTTCAACCCGCCGGTTAACCAGCGGGCTGCCGGTTTCACACCTATTGAACCGGCCCGGTATCCTGCCGGGCCGGTTCCGGTTCGGCCCGGCTAATCGGGTCAACGGGCCACCCGGCCAGCCCGTGGTCCGGTCTACACATAGTGATGCCTGCGCAAGGCCGCACGAGGTGGCCATGCAAAGCCACTTGTATAATGTATTCGTTTGCGACCGTTCGTGGTTGGTGTGGTTGAAAACAGAGATGTGACTGAGGAAAAAAAAATCATAATCTGTCTAATATAGATGGATAAAAAAATATTCAAAAATTAATTTATAGTTGAATTCATAAATTTCTCCATCTATTATTTTATAATAAGTAAACAACAAAAAGAATAAGTAATCTGTCTGTTTTATGAAATAAACATCCAAAATTTTTTCAGGTGTAAAACTTTCCTCAGTTCCTAAATCTATCTTCCCAAATAAGCAAGGCATGCATAAAAGTGAGTCACCCCTTCAACACCCACTATATTTTTTCTTCCTAAATTTTTTTCAAGAGACTGAGGAACATTTTTATAAAATCCAATTACACCATAATGGAAATATGAATACGAAGAGAATATGAAGTTCGAAGGTTGAATTCTCAAACTTCGTAAAAACAAAACGAGAAAAAGCAACTACAGTAGCAAAGCTAAAAAATGTGAAAGTTAAAATGAACTAAATTGAAAAACTGAGAGCCACATAATCTCACTATATGTGGAGCAGTTATTATGGAAGTTTGAGCGGCTTGTATGTAAATTGTGGATGTTGGATTATTCTGGTCAAGCTCCCTTTGCTTAGTATTTACAGAGTGAAGATAGATTATATCAATTGATCCATTAGTCTTGGGCTCTATTTGTATATTATTCCAGCTTGATCATTATTGCATCCAATCAATTATTTCAACTTCCATTAACTCAATCTATCGATCTATCAGTCAACTAATTCCCAAATAAGCACCCCTCGGACAATGGTGTAGCGGCATGACACATTCTCAATTTCTTAGGCATCTAAAGATTAAGTCCTAACTTTAGAAAATTAATAGATGAATTTTCTTTAACCTTAACCTTAACTGTCTAAAATGGCTACAGTTCATAACCGTTGGTTACGATTCGGTTCATAGTTCACAACAATTCAAGATTATTATTATTTTAAAAAAAAAAATTATAAATTTATAAAAAAAATTTGTACTTATTTAAGTTGTCTATGTATCATCCTTAGAGTATAGAGTGTTGGGTTGCAAGGGTGCAAACATAGTCCCACATCTAAAGTACATGGAAAGATCATGGGGTTAAAAGGATGGAAAGTATCTCCATTGAAATGAGATCTTTTGGGGAGTGCCCAAGAACAAAGCCATGAGGGCTTAGGCCCAAAGTGGACAATATCATACCATTGTGGAGATATTTTAATTCCATCGGTACTATAATAGAAGAATTAAAGTTCATATAGTTCACTTAGCTTTATTACTTTAGAAAGTGATGTTATTACTCACTTTTATTTTCTGTTCCTATAGTGTTTGTTTCTTTGGTATCAAAGTTTTCTATTTCATCATCTAAAAGTTACATTCCTTGTATTCTTTTTTCGACTCTTATCCAATCATCAAGTAATTTTTACACTTCTAAAGAGTGGGGTGATAAAGTAGAACGTCATTCAATATCTTAATTCTAAAACTAAATGTCTATTCTACAACAACAGTTGTCACTGTACAAGCTAGAATTTCTTTTGAGAGTATAGAGACGATGAGAAAACTTTAAGCCTTTTGTTACCACCACTGTAAAATATCAAAATCCGACTCATCATATGCTTCACTAAAATAAAAAAGTCATAAAATAATTCTCATATTTTTGGATCCTATTTTTATCTATTTTTTTAATAAAAGTTGTAATTTTATAAGTTTTAAATTATTATTGATATTGATATTTTATATTTCAAATATATTAGTTTCTAGTCCATATTTTAAACTATAATCTTTATAAATTTCATATAAATATTTTTTTAGTATTTTGTATAATCTTGGCAATATCAAGAGAGAAGAAGAATCTTAAATGGAATTAAAGCATTATAATAAAAAATTAATATTTCATATAAAATATCTAATTTAAGTTTAGGATCAAAAGCAAATGCAACTAAATAAATATCAAAAATATAATAAAAATAATTTTCCCTTTTTGCTTTCATTCTAAATATGCAAGGAGATAAAAATTCATTTATATTATGTTCAGTTAAAATTAAACCTATACTATAAAAATTCACCATAAATAAATGAGAAGTAGGATAATAAACACTACTTGGTCACTTAAATTTGACTAAAAAATTCAAAACTTAGACTAAAAATAAAAATCATAAATCAAGTTAAGTGTTCCTGCTTAGTATAAGCTAACTGGAATGATAGACTTAAATTTGATTAACTTAATCAAACTGCTATCTTTTGATAGTTAGCTAAAACAAAAAAGTTAGACATCTGCTTAAGAAATAAATTTTTTTTATCTAACTATATTTTATTGTATAGCATGCTTGGACTCAAACTCAATTTTTTCACATGATTGAGTGATTTTAAAATTTTATAATTTTTTTATAAAAATAAAATTTTTAATAAATATTTTTTTTTATGTCAAAAGGGGAGAGAGATCAAGTTAAATTTAAAATCTTTTGAAAAGTGTTTTTTAAAATTGTCTTGAATAGTTTTCAAAGTTTTTTTTGAAAGCTAAATTATCTTGAATATTTTTCCAAGTATTTTTTGAAAGCTAAATATTTTTCAAATGGTTAATTCTTTACTTTAAAAAAATATGACATGAAATTTTTTTATTATTTTAAAATATTTTTTCAAAATGATTGAAAAGGTTCAAAATTAATTTTTACAAAATTAGTTTAACTATTATAAAATATTTTTTCCCCCAAAAATATGACTTAAATGGTTTGTAATCAAGTTGACAAACAAAAACCATATCAAATTCAGGGTGAGAAAAAAAAAATTCTTAAAATTTTTTAAATAAATTTCAAGGGGAGTCCTGAATTAAGGGGGAGTCAAATACTATAAGTTCTTATATGCTTATTATGACTTGCCTTGATTGTTGCTGTTGATTTACTTATCTCTGTTAAAGTAAATATTTTACTTAACTTGGAACTTAGATTGCCATAATCAAGAGGGAGATTGCTAGTGCAGGGAGCACCAGATGATCGAACCTAAGTTTTGATAATGACAAAGGGTTCAAATTAAATATGTAAAGTGATCTAATAAGCTTAACTGAGTATGCAGGTAGCACAGGAAAGTCCTAATTGTGACTAGGTAGTGGAAGTCCTAACTAGAGACTAGATAAAGAAAGTCCCGATCTGGAGGATTAGATGGAAGACCTAGTTTGGAGGACTGAGCAAGTAAGTCCTGGTCAGGAGGACTAGGCAGGAAGTTTAACCGGATCAAGAGCACCATGCGGAAGTCTAGATGGGTTTAGAGGACCGTACGTCTAGCAGTGAAAGACCTAGGGGTCAAGGATCGAGGCTAAGCAAAAGTCCAACAGATCTGAAGGACCTGGTAGGCACAAGATAAATTCTCTCGAGTGGAGTGGGTGATGACGCATTCTCAGTAAGGGGAATAGTAGACATCGATCTGACTTAGGGTTTCACTAAAAATCTGAAATCAAGATCAAATAGTTTATAAAACTGTTTACTTTCTTGTTATACTTTAGATTTTAGACTAACTTGTGATGCAAAAAAGGAGGGACTGAAACTTTATGTTCCGGGCGCCCTTATTTGGATCAAGGCAACTGGATGGTCTAGGCGCCCAAATTGGCTTTCGATGATCGGACGTCAACAGAACGGGCCAGCGAGGCAAATGAGGTGGCAGAGTCCTAATGATAGGAATACCTCAGCCTTCAGGCACCTGAAAAGGTTCCAGGCATTCGGATCTGGATAAGGCGTTATGGAGTCAAAGTTGATCCAATAACCTCCACGTTAGCATCCAGGTGCTCGGAAGGGATACAGGCGCTCGGAAGATGCCAAGTCAGCATCGAAAGTTAATTGATGAGATAGCGTGGAGGCGCCCGAAAAGAATTTCAGGCGCCCGGATCAGTTCATATAAGCAGCCTCGAGGGAGAACCCTAGAAGCATCAGAATACGCCTCAACGACGACCTCCTACGTGAAATTCTTCCATCTGAAATGTTATCGTCACACCAAGGAGCTGCACCGACTACTGCAAACTTGTTACTACTCTGTCGATAATTAAATTTTGCCTTTATACTTGCATTCTTAGGATAGTACTCTATCGATCCTAATCTATTTGTAAAAGTGGCAAATTCTCTCTCGTAAGAGAGGAGTTCTTTTAGTGGATTGTCCGTCAGAAACGATCACTGATCGTGGGCCTTGGAGTAGCAGCCTGTGATTATGAACCAAGTAAAACCAACTGCGTACATTCTTATTATTTTCCATTACAAGTTCTAAGTTAAGCAAAGATTTTTCATAAAAAGAGTGAAAATGTAAGGAAGTGCTATTCACCTCCCCTCTAGCGCTCCTAATCGATCATACACTGATGATTTAATCTCACAAGTCATGGATATAAGATATCAAACTGACACATGGTATATATTTGAAAATATGTATTGAATTAACCCACTATGAGAATGTTTTATGGATCATTATATGAATGTTATAAACATTCTCATAGTGACTATTAATATAAATAGTCCTTAGACTTGAAATCACTACAGTTCCCTACATAAGAAGTTGTGTACTTTAATATCGACAAACGTCACCTATCAAGGTGGACTATAAAGTCGATAACTGGGTATGCAATAAATTATACAAAAGAATATGAGTGATGTAGATGGGATTTATCCTTTCCTTATGACAGAAGTGATATCTATGGGCCCTTTGATTAAGTAGGACTACTAAATTGCATGATCATGTTCAAATAAGTCAATATGAGATATTGAGCTCATTTGGTTAAATGAGACTGCTTAGAGATCAAGAAACACAAAGATTGATAAGGGGATGACATGATCTATGACTCATGGATCAATCTAGATATCGAGGATAGAAGGACCAAGTTATATAAGATAATAAACACAGAAAGACTAGGTCAGATCTCGACATTTTCATCATTTGGATAGCAATGATGCATTGCTAGATGTCACTCATTGCTAAAATATTAATTTAGATACATTGCTATTGAGAACCTATTGGGTCACATACAAAGAACATGTTGATTTACAGATGAGTTTATTTTAGTTTGACTAAAATATGATGGACCCTAAGATTATAGGGTTAAGTTGAATCCGAGTTAGACTCAATTGAATCCAACTATTGGATTATTAGATTAAGTCTAATCCGAATTAGACTCATTGGATTAGACTCAACCACTAAAGAGGATTAATGCCCATTAATAGAGAGTAATAGAGCATTGATGAAAGGAGAGCAAAAGGCAAAAATCCTTTGTATTCATAGGTATTCATTGGATGACTCTTTGTTGTATTCATTGGATGACCTTTTGTATTCATCGGATAACCTTTTATATTCATTGGATGAGTACAAAAGACCATTTTTTATGCATTTAGTGGATGATCACTTCCAGTCTCCTTTTCTTCTCCTCTTGGCCAAACCATCCAAGTTGCTAGCACAACAAAGGTGGTTTTTCTCCAAAGGCTGAGTTCGTGCGACGAATGAAGGGCGTGTTCATGTGGATACCGAATAGACGTGATCATTCTAATTGTGCTGAGATCTACCAAATCAAGTTACTACCGGGATTGTTCCATTCACGCAACAAAGATGACAACTCAATCAAACATGTATACTACATTCGCATGGATCTCTGGAGGGATCGATTTGTTCCGCTGTGTTTATTTATTATTTTTCGCAAAAGATCTCTACAAATCAAACTTAGCTTTTGATGATGGCAAAAGTTCAAAGTTAAGATTGTTTGTAATCTAACAAAGTTAATCTAGTATGCAGGTAATTTAACAAAGTCTAGATGGTTCGGTGGACTAAACATCTAGCAGGAAAGATTTGATGGGACAGAGAGGACAGGAGATCAAGTCGGAAAAGTCCTTGGGGGCAAGCGATCAAATATTGAATAGGAAGCCCAAATGGATTTGGAGGACCAAGGTTTGACAAGGTAAGCTCCTAAAATGGAGTGGTTCTTCTGAAAGGAAGAATGGGTAAGGATGAGTCCTCATTACAAGGACATCCTTAGGCGTCGATCCGACTAAGGGATTCATATAAATTTTAAAATCGAGATCGAACAGTAAGTCTACTATCAAAATCTACAGTTTTATATTTCTATACTAACTGTTATTTTACAGGATTGATAAATCTAATGGTCGAATTGGTAGATCGAATAATTAGTAGACCGATCAACTGATTCGATAGACCGATCAACTGGTTCGGTAGACTGAAACCTAGTTTCCCAATATGTTGATGTGGCATCCAACATAGATGGGATGGTTGATGTGGCATTAGATAATACCGAAGTTCTACTGACATGACATGTGATAATGGTTAGGTTCCTGATGTGGCACAAGAATAAATTTTGACTTGTTGACGTGGAAGGAAAGTGTTATCAAGAAGCTGACATGGTAGAAGTTGGTTGGAGGATGGTCGGATCGGTAGACTGATTTAGGAGATCGGTACACCGATCAATCAAATTAGGATTTGAATCCCAAGTCGATAGATATACGATCAAGGGGATTGGTAGATCGATCAGGTCTTATAAAAGAAACCTCGATAGAAGCCTCAGACATAAACTTCTAAGTGTTCTAACTCTTACTACGCTCTAGAAATATCATTCTGATGCTGAACCACTATTTCGAAAACTATGCTCAAGCCCAAGAAACTCTTGTTGTCGGTATTGTTAAATTGTAGTTTCTTTATTCATCTTTTGTACTTGATTTTGAAAAGGAACGATAAACTTGTTACCATTCCATATCTCATGTAAATGTGAACCTCTTCCTCTTTTGAGAAAGAGAATATTAGTGAATAGCCTACTGAAACGATCAAGGATCGTTGGTCTTAGAGTAACAGCCAAAGACTGTGAACTAAATAAAAATAAAATGTGTTCTTGCCTATGTTTCTGTGTTCTTGTTTAATTCCACTACTATCTTTGATAAAAGAGAAAAGAGTTTTTTAAAATCGTGAAAAAACAACGTTATCCACCCCTCCCCTGTCTACGCCTTTTGATCCTACATGATCAACTATCCACAAGGTTTGTGTCTTCTTCCTTTTCACAATAGATCCAAATCGGGAAGAGTTAGGGGATGCCCTAGCTCAAATTGTAAGGCAGGGTTGGCTTTAGTCATAGGGCCTATGCCTAGGGCCCTAATTTTTATTAGGGCACATTATTTTTAATATATTTTTATGTATTTTTTTAAGAGAATGAAAAAAATAGGGCCTACGTGATAAAAGATTTGCATGATCTCATTTTCTAGTCAAAGCGTTAGATTTCGCAAAGATCTCGTTATGGTTTCAACGGATAGAGCCATAAAGGGACTCTTATTTTAACATTTTAAATTTATTGTTAATTATGTATATTATTATATAAGATCTAATATATTCCTTTTCAATATCTCTCAACCCTAGCCTTCTCTCATTACGTTTCTCCTTCGTTGGTGATGCTTTCTTCTCTAGTCGATAAGATCATGAATTAGAAATTTTTTATCCATACAATGCAAAATAAAAATACTAGTTTTTTTCAAGTTCCCCCTCTTCCCCTTTTTCAACTCCCCCTCTTTGTACTTCTCTTGCTCATTGAGATTAGGGAAGAGAAATCACACCTAACATTGTCACATTAATCCAGTTGGTGCTACTATGCTCCTTGCTTAATTAAGTTCAAATGTTGATATATTTGTCTATATTGTGTTTGATCAAAATGGAGGATTTTATTATTTTTGAGCAATAGCGAGTTAGATACCTCTACCATTTCGCTTCCTTAATAGACATTAAGTTTAGCTTTTATTTAGATGTATTTACAGTCATAAATTTTTTGATTTCCCCTTTGTCTTCATTCTATTATTTACAACTATTCTGGTTTAGGTGATGAAAAATATGGTTTGTTTTTTCTTTTGTTCTATACCTAAAAAGGCTCATTTAGTTCTTGATAAATTATAATCGCTGGTTTGGTCTCGTTGTAATCTTCATTTTCTAGGAATTGTATTGAGTTTTGTCATTTTGCATATGTGTAAATGATAAAATTTTTAAACCCACCATTGTGAGCCCTAAGTCCAAATGAAAAAGGATGAGAAATATTTTTTTAAAACAATGTCAAAGGTCTAAATTTTTTTGCCTATGGCCTCAAATAGGCTTGAGTGGACCCTGCACCCTTAGATTTACAGATTCATTCATGGTTGTCTCTCACTTCCATCTGTGTGATCAATTTAATGAGAGCATATTCTGTTTTAATTCTTGTATACACTGAATTTGAATTTGATTTAGTTTTGTGATTAATTTGTTGGGTTTCTCTATGTGTGTTTTTAAATTTATATTTCACTAAACATGCAGTGAAAATATAATAATCTATATTATTATTATTTATGCATAAAACCCACACAAGGATACATATGCATGTATAAATGGCAAATAAGACATTGGTTAACAACTAGCAACCTTGAGAAAGGTTGCCTCTACTCGTATTCACGTTGAGATCTCCTCGAAACGACTTCACTAAGTTACATGTCATGTCTCCATTTTGATAATAGTCAAAGGAAGGAAATGAATGATCCAAGAGAGGACCTACAACTCGATTAGGTATCTGATAGCTCAAAGCAACCCAACGATATAAATCGGATTGAGCAGAGGTAATCACACCGCCATTCGAAGGTCGGAGCGAGTTCTCCTTTCGGAACAATGGCCAAAGAGGGAGGAAGAAGGATACCTTGTGGAGGAGAAACAATCATTGCTTCTCCTCTTGCTCCTTGCTTCCACCATCGAATTTTGCTCTTTTAACTCGGTGGATGGTCGACTTAGGGAGGTAACTGATCCGTGGATGGAACCTTGACGAAGGGGACCTTGGAGAATACTCTCGGATGGCGACAACACCACAAGGGGCGGTGACACAAGGTGGGCGGCTAGGGTTTTGTGGTTGTGGTCGGTGACTAGAAGAGAAGAGGAGGAAGAAAGAAAACCTAACACTTAGGGTTTCTTATTCCGTTAGAAAAACTCTTCCATAGAGATATATTTATAGATCTCTAACGGATTTGGTTCACAAACCAAAAATTCATATCTATTAACCCAAAATCCAAATCAAAATCCATTAACCTGTATCCATCAGGTTTGGTTCAAGACCAAACCATGTTGTTCAAAACCATACAACATTTTAATTAAAATTAAATAATTTTAGTTTGTAATTAAACCAAAGAGGGTCCACTTTGTCTTCAAAAGACGTGGCCCATCTGAGCTTCCGTTCCAATAAAATATCTTCCATATTTGTCATTCATCTAGTCCAACTAGACTCAATCTCTCTTAATCTGATAATCTAATTTTCAAATTCATTTTATGTCTCTTGGATAATTTCAAAGTGTGTATGACCTTATAGGTTCCCGATTTATGTTGGTCGATTATAATTAACCATTAATTATAGATCGATCATGAGTGACCCCTAGTAATACATCGTGACTCCCAATTAACTCGAAAATCATAGTTGATTCCAGAATTACTTTTGAACCCTTCAACAATTATAATTGTTCGTGCGTCTGTTCTTTTCACGCATCTTATACCTACTTAGTTCAAGATATGGTCTATGTGTTAGTACTCACTAGACTTACTATGTCATACCTAGCCCAAGCAGTATTTCCTTGTCTTGTAGATTCAAGTTACTTAAAATATCTGTCCAAAAGGATCTTCCTCTCAACGTGTTTCTGTTTTGGTTAAAGACTTACAAGTAACAATCTTGACAAGTTACCATAGGGTATACGTCTCCTAATAAAAGGAGTGGTGAATCCTCTATGGGCTACTCAATCACCTTTGAGCACTTCGACTTATACTTAATCATCCCGAGTCACACCTTCGTAGAGATATTTGATTAAGATGTCAAAGTATAAGTCTCCATAACCAAGATGACTTAAATATCTTAAGTCGAA
Source organism: Curcuma longa (assembly GCF_044706935.1). Classification (NCBI taxonomy): domain Eukaryota; kingdom Viridiplantae; phylum Streptophyta; class Magnoliopsida; order Zingiberales; family Zingiberaceae; genus Curcuma; species Curcuma longa. The sequence continues at coordinate 1,755,120 of NC_133870.1, read as the reverse complement.
GGAAATTTACACTCGAGCTGTAATGAGATTTTCATAGACATATATAGAATCACATGAAGTCTCATGACAGGTCACTTTCGATGAATTAGTCACCCTTAACCAACATTCCTATGTTAACTCTCAAAATTTCAATGTTTCTAGCCAGTTAGGATCGGTTGTTTGATAAAATCAAGGAGTCTAACATATACTAGTCTGACAGAATCAATGATGTTTAGTCTCATCAATTCTTCAATTAGGAAATATTTAATACATACATAATTATACATATAGAGATACCAACTAATTATGATCCAATTATAATTTTTCTCATGCTATGCATTGTATTGTGGACCTTATTAATTGAGTTTAAGATCAAATCAAATACATAAAGAATTTATACTCAAATAGTAATTTTATTTAACCAATAAATAGTATATTATCTAAGGTAATTGCCTTAGGATACCTCTCAAATATAACATAATTGATCAGTAGTTAATTTCAGTTAGGATTACTTTTAATATTCTTGATTGATTTAATTGAGGAATTAGGTTAATAATGAATTATGTTTCAATTGTTTTCTTCCAATGCAAGTATAGATTTCTTTTTTTTTTTTCAATTTCATGAGTTAATTTGCAATCGTAGTTTAGGTTAGATTAGGTTGTCTTTTATTATGTGTCTTTAACATTCACAGCTTAAAACTCAACCCTAAAATTAATAATAAATTAAATCTTAAAAATTATTGTATGCCGACTACATTCCTTGTGAGAGACAATCCGAGTCATTTCTATATTGCATTAATGTAGAGGAGTTTTAATAATATTATTTGATACCGTAGTGCAACATAAAATGATTTGTATCAAACATTAACAAGAGTTTAGATGTTACCATTGTTGATGCAGGGAGCACCAGATGATCAAACTTGAGTTTTGATAATAACAAAGGGTTCAAGTTAAGTGTATAAAGTGATCTGATGAGTTGAACTGAGTGTGCAAGTAGCACAGGAAAAGTCCTAGTTGCAGCTAAGCACAGGAAAGCCCTAGTTGCGGTTAGGCAGTGGAAATCCTAACTGGAGGCTAGACAAATGAAGCTCTAATATGGAGGATTAGGAAAAAGACTTGATTTGAAAGATTAGGCAAGGAAGTCCTGTTTAAGAGGACTAGGCAGGAAGTCTTGGTGGATCAAGAGCACCAGAGGAAAGTCTAGACGGGTCTGGATGATTAGACGTCTAGCGGTGGAAGACCTAGGGCCCAAGGATTGAAGCTAAGTAAATGCCGAAGTCAAGACCAAATAGTTTGCAAACTTTCCTGTTTTACTTGTTTGCAAACTATTTCTTGTGGATAACAAGAAATAGTCCTAAGAGGGCATCAGGTTAAGAGGAAGCTCTCTTGAAAGACCATGTTTCAAATTTATATTTTTAGAAAATATATTTGAAATTTTTTGTCAAAATAATTTTTGAAAACAATTTCGAAACGATTCTTGAGACATATATGTTTTCTCCCTTTTCAAAATGTTTTTCAAACTATTATTCTCTTTCAAATTTTCTAAGTAATTCTCATATTTCAAAATTCCTTTCTTGTTGGAAAAATGATGATTTTTTTTAAAAATACTTTTCAAATTTATTTTGAACAATCTTGAAATACTTTTTTAAATTTTCAAAATAACTTTGCAAAAATAATCTTTCAAGATGGGTAAAGGGGATAGTTTTTTATTAAGGTTTTACCAAACAATTTGTTTGTGCGAAGTCTTATCAAATATCATAGCTTATGTTGGGATTGTTCTAGTGTAATGTGCATGTTTACACGTTTCACAAACGTGCATAGTGGAAATATACAAATAATTAACTATACTTATTATAACACATGCATGCATGGATAAGAAATAACAGATTATAAGGCATAATAGGAAATTAATTTTTTTTAAAATAGCAAATTATTCAACGCATACCTTATTGATGACGTTGAGCAAAGTTGGCATCAATCGAGTAGTCCTCGTCGAAGTCCCGCCTCTACTGGTGATTTACACCAAGCTCTTAGATGCACGGCTTCTAAAGCCATAAGTGGCATCATCGTCTTCGGTACTAGCTGATGATCGATAACGATCGATTTGAGAGAAAAATCTTATTCCAGAAAACACACAACAATGTTTGTCGCGATCATTTTCTAGGATTTTCTAACTATCATCGGAAATTATATTCCCGATATAGTTTTCGATAGTCAACCTTTGACCGTCGATCAGGACAAATTGGCGAAACCTTTTCAACGTTGATGGAGCATTCTCTGGAAGCTTTATAAGCTCCCAGGAAGTTGGCAGATGATCGTCAATCGATCGAGGTTGATTGATAGCGACTGGACAACCCTTCACAAGAGTTATCAATAGCGTTACGTTCTTTTCCAGCAATGACTTTACAAGTCGTTAGCTTTTGGACAACAAATTCAGACAATGTCAAAAGATCGAGAAAACTTCACAAGTTGATCAGATGGGTGACTGGCTCTCAGTCTTGGTGCTTGTGGAGTATCTGGTTCGGTTAGATTTAGGTCATGTCTATCTTCAGTTTCTATTTCCCTTGTATTTGGTTGTGATTCTTCTTCTTCTTCTTCTTAATTTTGTTGATTATCATTTTGTTCATTAATTTGTTTATCAAGTTGATTATTACTTTGTTGAGAGTTCTCTTTATCAAAAGTTATGTTGGTGGTTTCTTCAACTTTTAATGTGTCTTGATTATACACTCTATAGGCCCTACTTGTGGTTAAGTATCCTAGAAAAATTCTTTGAGTAGTTTTAGATGTGAATTTTCTTAAGTAATCTTTTGTATTTAATATGTGCACTTTACATCCAAATACTTTTAAATAATTTAGGTTAGGTATTTTGTTATAATATATTTTATAGGAAGTTTTGTTGTGATGTTTGTTAACTAATATTCTGTTTGTATGTAGCAAGTTGTGCTTATTACCTCAGCCCAGAATTTATTTGTTAGGTTGTACTCGTTTAATATTGTTCTAGCTGCTTTTAGTAAGGTTCTATTTTTTCTTTCTACTATTCCATTTTGTTGTAGGATTCTAGGACATAAGAAATCATAGTGGTACCCATTATTTTGATAAAATTCATTGAATTTAGTATTTTTAAATTGTCCACCATTGTCACTACATATTTGCTTTGGGTTAGTACGTCCAAGGCATATGTACGGGAGGCGCTCGTCCACTAGTAGTCTCCGTTCTGAACCTTATTCAGAGGCGGAGAAACCCGTCTTACAGTTGATGAGCATAGGTCATATATGATTTTTAATATTGTTTAACGCTCATCTACTTGTAATTCATTGCATATGATCTATTTTATCATACCTTATTCTTTAAGTTATTACTTATTTCTACTCTTTTGCTTGAAGATCTACTCTTTGTATATTTTAATTGACAGGATGCGATCCAAAGATGAAACGATGCATATTTGACAGTGGAACAAGAAGTGGTGAAAGAGACTCGGACTGACCGTGCTCGTTATCACGGGATGATTTCTTTTATAGCAAACACGGAGAAATAGAGGAAAAGGAGCAATAAAGCAAAACACGACCATGCCTACTAGGCACGACCATGCTTCGTTTCCTTGGCTTAGCACCAACCAAGCCTCTCCAGGAAACACGGTCATGTCCCTCCAACAGATTGAAGACAACAAGGGGTCGTGCCT